>NC_053397.1:38139518-38458268 GCF_905171765.1 Bufo bufo | reverse complement strand
AGGGTGATGTCATGTTCACCTCTCCGGGTATATTACCCAGGAAAGCACAATTCTGCAAAAAGGACTATCTTTTGGTGGAACAGAAGTGCGGAATGGAACCCCACGGAAGCACTGCTTAGTGCTTATGTAGTGTTCCGTTCCGTGATTCTGTTTCGCACCCTTCCGCATCTCCGGATTTGCGGACTCATTGAAGTGAATGGGTCCTCATCCGTGATGCGGAATGCACACGGAAGGGTGCCCATTTATTGCTGATCCGCATATGCGGTCCGCAATACAGGAATAGCTGGCCCCTTTCACACGAACGATACGGGTTGGCTCCAGATGCATTCAGGGTGCATTCAGTGAAACTCGCACCTTTTTTCAAGCAAGTTCAGTCAGTTTTGTCTACGATTGCGTTCAGTTTTTTCTGAGCAGGTGCAATGCGTTTTGATGCGTTTTTCATGCACGTGATAAAAAACGAAAAGTTTACAAACAACATCTCCTAGCAACCTGGTGGTGAGCGTGGTGACGTCGGCGCAGGTCCTGCTGAATGAAGATAGAAGATTTCTATCTTCATTCAGCAGGACCTGCTCCGACGTCACCACGCTCACCACGTTGTGAGCGCGGTGACGTCACCAAAGGTACTTTTCCTGCCAGGTCCTGAAAGAAGACGAGCCGGGCTGCGCGATCAAGTGGATGAGGTGAATAATTAAATATTTTATTATTTTTTAACCCCTCAAGCCACATGTTACTTAGCATTCTGTATTAAGAATGCTATTATTTTCCCTTATAACCATGTTATCCTGGGGCAAGAGGCTGGCAACCAGGCTTCTCCAGCACCCAGTGGCGAGGTTGGTTTTGCCACAGTAGCTATGCAGCTCTTATAGCTGTCTGGGTAAGTTCCTTGCCTCTGATACAGAAGGTCGTGGGTTTGAGTCCCAGAAGACATTCATCTCCCTCTCCTGCTACAGCACAGGCAAGGCATCTGTATCGCTGTCCTGAGGACAGCGATACAGATAACTATGCCTGGGATTCGTCAGATTTTGTAAATGAGGTCGGGATTCATCCTTCGAATCCAGCAAGATTCAACGGATTCGTCGTCCCACCTCTAATTTTTACAAAAGGAGCATCTGTCCACCAAATGACCTTTATTTAGAAATGCTAAAGTATCTTTTCTGAATACATGAAGTCTAAAGATAAATTAAATAACTTAGAGCTCTTTCACACTTGCGTTGTTCTGTTCCGGCATAGAGTTCCGTCGTCGGGGCTCTATGCCAGAAGAATCCTGATCAGGATTATCCCCATGCATTCTGAATGGAGAGAAATCCGTTCAGGATGCATCAGGATGTCTTCAGTTCCAGAACGGAACGTTTTTTGGCCGAAGAAAATACCGCAGCATGCTGCGCTTTTTGCTCCGGTCAAAAATCCTGAACACTTGCCGCAAGGCCGGATCCGGAATTAATGCCATTGAAAGGCATTAATCCGGATTCGGCCTTAAGCTAAACGTCGTTTCGGCGCATTACCGGATCCGACGTTTAGCTTTTTCTCAATGGTTACCATGGCTGCCAGGACACTAAAGTCCTGTTTGCCATGGTAAAGTGTAGTAGGGAGCGGGGGAGCAGTATACTTACCGTCCGTGCGGCTCCCGGGGCGCTTTAGAGTGACGTCAGGGCGCCCCACACGCATGGATGACGTGAGCGCATGGATCACGTCATCCATGCGCATGGGGCGCCCTGACGTCATTCTGGAGCGCCCCGGGAGCCGCACGGACGGTAAGTATACTGCTCCCCACTACTACTATGGCAACCAGGACTTTAATAGCGTCCTGGGTGCCATAGTAACACTGAACGCATTTTGAAGACGGATCCGATTTCAGTTCACTTGTGGTGTTACGGATCCGGCGGGCACTTCCGGCAAATGGAGTACACAACGGATCCGGACAACGCAAGTGTGAAAGAGGCCTTAAAGGGGTTCTGCACTTTGTTCACTTGAACAGAGCTTAGCCCCGCCCAGGCCAGTGATACTAGTCGTGACGTCACTGGGCCTGTGAGAAGGCCGCGGCACTGCTGGAGCACCGCTGCCTTCTCAAACAGCTGATCAGCGGGGGTCCCGGGGGTCGGACCCCCGCCGATCAGAAGCTGATGCTATATCCAGAGGTTGGATCATCAGTTTAAACAAAGTCTAGAACCCCTTTAATTTGCTTTTTAGTTATGTAGTAGACAAGGAGAACATTATTAGTACAAATATAATAGACAATCAGAACCTCTTACCTTATGTGCTATAAGAGCATGAGCAGACGCAGCTACTTTTTTGGTCCTCCTCTCCTCATGCCCATTAAATAGACCTTGCAGTCAAATTGTCCACCAGCCAAGGGGATGCTGGAATGAGAAATACACTGCTCAAAAAAATAAAGGGAACACAAAAATAACACATCCTAGATCTGAATTAATTAAATATTCTTCTGAAATACTTTGTTCTTTACATAGTTGAATGTGCTGACAACAAAATCACACAAAAAAAAAAAATGGAAATCAAATTTTTTAACCCATGGAGGTCTGGATTTGGAGTCACACTCAAAATTAAAGTGGAAAAACACACTACAGGCTGATCCAACTTTGATGTAATGTCCTTAAAACAAGTCAAAATGAGGCTCAGTAGTGTGTGTGGCCTCCACGTGCCTGTATGACCTCCCTACAACGCCTGTGCATGCTCCTGATGAGGTGGCGGACGGTCTCCTGAGGGATCTCCTCCCAGACCTGGACTAAAGCATCTGCCAACTCCTGGACAGTCTGTGGTGCAACGTGACGTTGGTGGATAGAGCGAGACATGATGTCCCAGATGTGCTCAATTGGATTCAGGTCTGGGGAACGGGCGGGCCAGTCCATAGCATCAATGCCTTCGTCTTGCAGGAACTGCTGACACACTCCAGCCACATGAGGTCTAGCATTGTCTTGCATTAGGAGGAACCCAGGGCCAACCGCACCAGCATATGGTCTCACAAGAGGTCTGAGGATCTCATCTCGGTACCTAATGGCAGTCAGGCTACCTCTGGCGAGCACATGGAGGGCTGTGTGGCCCTCCAAAGAAATGCCACCCCACACCATTACTGACCCAATGCCAAACCAGTCATGCAGGATGTTGCAGGCAGCAGAACGTTCTCCACGGCGTCTCCAGACTCTGTCACGTCTGTCACATGTGCTCAGTGTGAACCTGCTTTCATCTGTGAAGAGCACAGGGCGCCAGTGGCAAATTTGCCAATCTTGGTGTTCTCTGGCAAATGCCAAACGTCCTGCACGGTGTTGGGCTGTAAGCACAACCCCCACCTGTGGACGTCGAGCCCTCATATCACCCTCATGGAGTCTCTTTCTGACCGTTTGAGCAGACACATGCACATTTGTGGCCTGCTGGAGGTCATTTTGCAGGGCTCTGGCAATGCTCCTCCTGTTCCTCCTTGCACAAAGGCAGAGGTAGCGGTCCTGCTGCTGGGTTGTTGCCCTCCTACGGCCTCCTCCACGTCTCCTGATGTACTGGCCTGTCTCCTGGTAGTGCCTCCATGCTCTGGACACTACGCTGACAGACACAGCAAACCTTCTTGACACAGCTCGCATTGATGTGCCATCCTGGATAAGCTGCACTACCTGAGCCACTTCTGTGGGTTGTAGACTCCGTCTCATGCTACCACTAGAGTGAAAGCACCACCAGCATTCAAAAGTGACCAAAACATCAGCCAGGAAGCATAGGAACTGAGAAATGGTCTGTGGTCACCACCTGCAGAACCACTCCTTTATTGGGGGTGTCTTGCTAATTGCCTATAATTTCCACCTGTTGTCTATCCCATTTGCACAACAGCATGTGAAATTGATTGTCACTCAGTGTTGCTTCCTAAGTGGACAGTTTGATTTCACAGAAGTGTGATTGACTTGGAGTTACATTGTGTTGTTTAAGTGTTCCCTTTATTTTTTTGAGCAGTGTATATTGGTGTAAGACATACATGATAATGTTAAGGATAACCATCCTGACTAGAGATGGTCTTGCGGTTCGGCCAGCGGTCAGTTCGCGGCGAACTTTGCTCGTTCGCTGTTCGCCGAACATGCGAACATATGGCGATATTCGCGCCCGCCATATTCTTTGGAGAACTTTGACCCATGACACATCCATCAGGTGGTACAGGACAGCCAATTGAGACATTTCAGCACATGGACATACCCCCTACCTTATAAATAAACCTGATCTGGCTGCCATTTTACATTCAGTCTTTTGTCAGTGTAGGGAGAGGTTGCTGTGTGGAGCAGGGACAGACTGTTAGTGACACAAATCGCTAGCTAATAGGTCCACAAAAGTCCTTTTAAGGACTGGTATAGGTGTGCTATTGTTTGGTGTGCAGTACAGAGGTGTGTAATACACTTATATAGAAAGCATATTATAGTGGATTTTTATTGTGCAGCATTGTGACTGGTGATCGGTTCTGCAGCGATACTACAACTACAAAGAGTGACAAACGCAATTAGAAAAAAGTATTATAACTGGTGTGATAGACCAGTGGCCCCCCAAAACGACAGATTGAAGCGGGGTGTTATATACCAATATACCTTAATAATAGTGTATTTGTGTAGTGCAGAAATTATGCCTCTTTCGATGCGTTCCCTCTGCTACACACAGTGACAAACGTTACTGGAAAAAAAGTATTATAACTGGTGTGATATACCAGTGGCCCCCCAAAACGACTGATTGAAGTGGGGTGTTATATACCAATATACTTTCTTTATAGTGTATTTAGGTACTGCAGCATTTGTTTGCTATTTCGCTGCGTTCCCTCTGCTACACACAGTGACAAACGTTACTAGGAAAAAAAGTACTATAACTGGTGTGATAGACCAGTGGCCCCCCAAAACGACAGATTGAAGCGGGGTGTTATATACCAATATACTTTCATAATAGTGTATTTGGGAACTGCAGAATTTTTTTTTCTGTTTTGCTGCGTTCCCTCTGCTACACACAGTGACAAATGGTACTAGAAAAAAAGTATTATAACTGGTGTGATAGACCAGTGGCCCCCCAAAACGACAGATTAAAGCGGGGTGTTATATAACAATATTCTTTGATAATAGTGTATTTGGGTACTGCAGAAATTTAGCCTCTTTCTCTGCGTTACCTCTGCTACACACAGGGACAAACGTTACTGGAAAAAAAGTATTATAACTGGTGTGATAGACCAGTGGCCCCCCAAAACAACAGATTGAAGCGGGGTGTGTAACATCCCAGAGTTATGTTACTAAACTCTTTTTCGCCGCTACTATTTGTTGGTAACATGTGCCTTGTCATCTAATCATGTGATTTTATTTGATATTCCTCACAAATGTGCATTTTCTAAGCCTGTTATATATATTTGCTGTAATTTCCATGTACACCAGCAGGTGGCAGCAATGTTTAGCAAGGCCTTAGTAACAGTTTAGCATTTCTAGACTGGAATAGTTCATTCCAGTTTAGCTCCCCCTCTATGAGCAGAAGTGGGCTGGCCCATGTCCTGCCTCATGGGGAGGAGAAGGAAGTTACAGTTAGTGTGTGCCAGCCACCCCGACTAGCGGAAGGCTGTGCTGGTAGGAGCTCCCAGTTCTAGGGATCCCAACCCAGGATCGTGTCTCGTCTGAGACCAAAGGTCTTCATCCCCAGTCTGAGCCTTCAGCCTCAGCTGGTTGACAAGCAAGCAGCCACCTCCAGACCTCCAGGAAGAGCCATTCCCTGTGAGCTATCTGTGAGTAACTATCCAGAGACCAGGAGAAGCCAAATTCCTCCTCAGCTAGTCAGTCCCATACACAACAGAAGATAGACAGAGCAGAAGATATAGATTTCTGCCATATTCTCCAGGCAAATGATAGAAGCAGAAGAGATATTGATCCCTGCCATACATTGCCAATACCTGCTGGGACCCAGGACTATTGCTGTAACTCATATGGATTAAAGCTGCAACCAGTAAAGACAAGTTGAATTATATTATAAGTCTGGATCTCATTCATTACTACCAAGTTCCTCAATTACTCCTACTAGCAACACACTCATTTATTGCAAGTGAGCCAGGATCCAGGAGTCCAGCCGTACCAAGGTAGGAGACACCGTTGACACCATACCTACTACCAAACAGAGACATTATACCACTCTGGCATTCCTAACCTGGTACGTGAGTTGCAACACCTTAAAGGGCCCTGAGACTGTACCCTGCGCACGCTGCAATTGGTGTCACAAACAAAAACTATAGACTTATATACCCATATCCGGACCCACTGCATAATTTGGCGTCCGTGTAACCGTACCGCGGTTCTGCTCATTGCAGGTGTTATATAACAATATACTTTCATAATAGTTTATTTAGCAGAAATTTAGCCTCCTTCGCTGCGTTACCTCTGCTACACACAGGGACAAACGTTACTGGAAAAAATGTATTATAACTGGTGTGATAGACCAGTGGCCCCCCAAAACGACAGATTGAAGCGGGGTGTTATATACCTTCTTCCACATACACTGCGCTTCTCTAGAGACTTTTGTCACAGTGTCATTTAAAAAATGACAGGCAGAAGAAGAGGCAGGCCCTTCCGCAGGGGTGGTAGGGCACCAGGCCGAAGCAAAAGTGGGAAGTTGCAGAAGGTGCGTTCAATTACATCAAAGGACGCACCAGACTTGGTTGAGTGGCTCACTCAGCCTTCCGCTTCTGACACCACCACCACCATATACCCTCCGATTGAGTCACAGGAATTATTTTCCGATCCATCACAAGACATTTCCGAAGCGCAGCCATTCTTGGCATCGGATCAGGAAGAGGAGGTAGCAACGGCCGCCACTCAGCAGTCTGACGACAGTACCCAGATCAGCCCAAGGAGGTTGGTCCCCGCTGTTGCTGCCTACTCCGAGATCTCTAATGCTAGTGGTGGGGAAGGTGACGTCGATGATGACGTGTCTATGGACGTCACGTGGGTCCCCACAAGAGAGGAAGAGGAGGGGAGTTCAGAGGGAGACATGGACCAGCAGATAGAGAGGAGAAGCAGGCCGAACTTACATTGCACAGGAGGGACAAACCAGACTGCTAATGTATCAGGAGCGAGCCATCAACCATGTACGGTCACATCGGGCGCTCCCAGGATGCCGGCACATGGCTCCGCAGTGTGGGCTTTTTTGAACGTGTCCGCTGCTGACAATAGTGTTGCCATCTGCAGCCTTTGCAGTCAACGCATAAGTCGCGGTAAGCCCAACACTCACCTAGGGACGACCGCCTTAAGAAGACACCTGGCCTGCCATCACGGAGCCCAGTGGGAGTAACGCCGTCAGAACCCGCAAAGCCACACTCCAGGCTCTCACCGTCCAGCCTCTTCTCCTTCTCCTTCTCCTCTCTCCTCACAATTGTCCTCCACTCCACCTTCCATCATGCCATCCTCACGTTTTTCTGGAAAAAGGCAGGCTTCCGTGGCCCAAATGTTCGAGCATAAATAAATGATGACGCCGGATAACCCTCTTGCCCAACGGTTGACCGCTGGCTTGTCGGAACTGATAGCCTGCCAACTACTGCCATATAAACTGGTGGACTCGGAGGCCTTTCGAAAATTTGTGGGCATTGGAACACCGCAATGGAAGGTCCCAGGAAGGAAATATTTCTCGCAGAAGGGCATCCCAGAGCTATATGGCCACGTTCAGCGGCAAGTGAATGTATCTCTGGCACACAGTGTCGGTGCCAAGATACATCTGACCACAGACACGTGGTCTAGCAAACACGGGAGGGGAAGGTATATTTACTGTGTCACCTGTGTAGATTTGGTTTTACTGCCACGGATTGCATGCAGGCCTGCCTTTTCTTCTCCTCCTCTTACTCCATCCTCCCTCTCCTCCTCAGCTGACTCCTCCTTTTCCGCTGCTACCGTCTCTTCCGCTGCGCCGCCCAAGATCCCCAGAACCTATTCGACATGCTGTGCTGCGTCTGTTGTGCCTGGAAGCCAAGAGCCATATCGGTCCTGCACTCATTTCAGCTTTGCGTTCACAGGCAGATCAGTGGCTAACACCGCTCAATTTGACAGTTGGTAAAGTGGTGTGCGACAATGGTACCAATCTGCTGAGCGCGCTGAAACAGGGAAAAATTACACACGTGCCATGCATGGCACACGTCTTGAACTTGGTCGTGCAGCGATTCATTGTAGAATACTCTGGGGTCCAGGATGTCTTGTGGCTGTCACCGCCAGTTCTGTGAGAAGGTCTGGCAGACGTTCTTCTCTACCTCTTGTATGACGTTCTTTGTTTTGGTTTCACTTTGTCATCTCCTTTCCCTCTGCCAGGTGTCACTTATTTAGACTAATCGTCTTCCTTTATATTCCCTCCCATACTATCTCACTTTGCGGTTTATACTACTTCCTGGATGAAGTGTTCACTGCTGGAGGCTGCTGCTGCTGTTTGCTCAGATAAATCTTTTCCCTTATTGCGTTTCCTTGCTGGCTTGGTTCTAGGTGACCCTGACTCCGTCCGTATTAAGTGCAGGGAGCCAGTGGTCGTGTCCCGTCACTATTATAGGGTTTTCAGGTGTCACACAGTCTTAGGTACGTGGCAAGCGCTCGACTGTATAGGGAGGGTGCTTAGGGACTGATGGTCCTCCTCCCCCCATTCCCCCCTTCAGGACATTCTGGGAGCTGGCCCCGTCATGTAAGGTTTAAGTAGTGGTGGATTAGGACGGCCGTTAAGGGGTTAATTTTCTGGTGGAACCTCCTTAGGCAGGATGGGGGCGGTGCAGGAATCCTGAGGGTACATATACCCCTCCCCCTGCTCCAGCACTTCCTCTTGCAAGTGGAAGCAAAGATTGTCCCTCCCTCCCTCCCTTTTTGCGGTTATCATTGAGAGGCGGGTCGAGGTGCGCGGTTATGATCAGTTATGGATACTTGGTTATTCTGTGTTGTTTTTCTATTTCTTCAGATCCCTCGCTGGGAGTCCAGCAGTTTGGATATCGCTCCGATGATTTTGGCTTTGGAGAGCTGAAAATTCTGGTTGAGTTTATGAAGTCACAGCTGGCGGCATTTGAGTACAGCGGAGATATGGTTGGAGCAGATGGCGTGCTTGCCCGCTGGGAGTCCAGCTGTGGGCATACTGCTCTGATGATTACGGTTTAACTTGCCTGCTGGGAGTCCAGCGGTGGGCATATCGCTCTGATGATTACGGTTTAACTTGCCCGCTGGGAGTCCAGCGTTTGGCATACTGCTCTGATATTATGGTTTATTAAGGTTTGCCGCTTTAATAAAGAAGCTGTGGCCGATCACCATCCAGCAATAAAATGATACAGTTGTCTGTGTTGTTTGTTATGGGTCAAGGTTGGGTAAAGGGGCCAGAGGTGATTAAAGGTGTTTTCCCCCTTCCCATGTTTCCCTGAATACCGGCAGTCTGGGCATGCAATCGTCTACCACTGAGACCCTTGCATGTGCATAGCAGTCAGGGAGAGCTCTTAGGGTTTTAAAGGGCTCACCTATATGCTCCTTAGTTTGGGATCAAGCCAGTCAGTCATTTATTTATAAGTTCCAGCTATCTGCAACATCATCCATGACATTATAAACCGCCATAACCGTCTTAAGCATGGATCCGGTTTCAGCTTTGATTGACCGCATGCAAGGTCTTTCGCTGGAGGTAGCAGATCTCCGTAAAACTGTGTCTCAGTTTCAGGTGACCAGTTCTACTGGCGTTCATGGAGTTTGTTCCTAGCCTAAGATCTCGCTTCCGGATACGTTCTCCGGGGGTAGTGAGAATTTTGTTCGCTTTAGAGAGGCTTGCAAACTCCATTTTCGCCTACTTTCCCATTCCTCTGGTGATGAGGAGCAGAGTGTGGGAATCATCATCTCGCTGCTCAGGGATAACGCTCAGTCTTGGGCCTTTTCGCTGCCGGTGGGGGCACGGCACCTCTGATCGGTGGATGAATTTTTTGTAGCCCTGGGGCAGATATATGATGACCCGGATCGTATTGCTCTGGCTGAATCTAAACTGCGCCTTTTATGCCAGGGTAAACAGTCCGCAGAGATATATTGTTCTGAATTTCGGAGATGGGCAGCTGATACTGGTTGGAATGATGCTGCACTCCGAAGTCAATTTTGCCATGGTCTTTTGGAAAGATTGAAAGATGCATTTGCTTTTAATGAGAGACCAGCGTCGTTAGAGTCTGCCATGTCTCTAGCTGTTCGTATTGACAGGCATCTTAGAGAGAGAGAGGAGACTACTCTTTTCTGTCATATTCAGCCCAAGGACAGTGGGGCTGTCTCATTCAGTGCTCAGGGTTCTCAGTCTGTCTCAATCCCCTCTGAGGAGGAGGCCATGCAGCTGGGTTTGCTTGCCTCTGATAGTAGAGGATTCAGCTCTCAGAGGAGAGTTTGTTTCTGTTGTGGGGGTATAAATCATTTGGCTAATGTTTGCCCCTCTAGGAGATTCATGGAGTTTTCTGAGTGTAATAAAAAATAAATAAAATAAAAAAAGAAACCCTCTAAAAACTTTCCATTTGCTACTATTAGCAAGGTTGATGCGGAAATTGAAGGTTTGCCGTTTGCTTGTAGTTCCCGTTTTCTCCTACCTGCCAGGGTGGCGCTAGACAGCAAGAACATTGTTTGTGAGATTTTTGTAGATAGTGGAGCAGCTGTCAATCTCATTTATAATTAATTTGCAACAACGCATGGTTTCCAGGTGTGCACTTTGGAAAAGGATATACCTGTTTTTGCTATCGATTCCGCTCCACTTTCTCAAAGATCGTTAAAGGGCATAGTTCACAATATCCGTTTGACTGTGGGTGACGCTCATGTTGAGGATATGTCATGTTTCGTCTTAAGTGGATTACCTACTCCTCTAGTGTTGGGGCTACCCTGGCTCACTAAACATAACCCCACCATTGATTGGCAAGCAAGGCAAATAAATGGTTGAAGTGAGTTTTGCAGAGAGAATTGCCTCATGGCGTCTCGTTCAGAGGTTTCTACCAAGACTGTGCCATCTTTTCTCTCTGAATTTTCTGATGTGTTTTCGGAGAGTGGTGTCCAGGAGTAACCCTCTCACCGGGAGTACGACTGCCCTATTAATCTCATGCCAGGCGCCAAGCTGCCAAAATCACGATTATACAATCTCTCCCAACCGGAAAGAGTCACTATGCGTACTTATATCTCTGAGAGCCTGAGAAAGGGACACATCCGACCCTCGAAGTCACCTGTTGCCGCTGGGTTTTTTTTGGTTAAGAAAAAAGATGCTTCTTCAAGACCTTGTCTGGATTTCAGGGAACTGAACCGTATCATGATTCGTGACCCTTATCTGCTTCCTCTGATCCCGGACCTGTTTAACCAGATTGGCGGGGCTAAAGTTTTTTCTAAGTTGGATTTAAGAGGGGCATACAACCTAGTCAGGGTCAGGGAAAGGGACGAATGGAAGACGGCCTTCAATACCCCTGAGGGTCATTTCGAGAATTTGGTTATGCCCTTTGGTTTGATGAATGCTCCGGCCGTGTTCCAACATTTTGTGAACAGCATTTTTTATCATTTAATGGGGAAATTTGTACTGGTGTATCTAGATGACATTTTGATTTTTTCTCCTGATTTCAAGACTCATCGGGACCACCTATGTCAGGTCTTGCTGATTCTGCGGGAGAATAAATTGTACGCTAAACTGGAAAAATGTGTGTTTGCGGTTCTGGAGATTCAATTTCTTGGTTTTCTTCTCTCCGCTTCTGGTTTTTGGATGGACCCTGAGAAGGTCCGCGCTGTGCTTGATTGGGAGCTTCCTGAGAATCAGAAGGCGCTGATGCGGTTTTTGGGTTTTGCCAATTATTACAGAAAGTTCATTTTGAATTATCCCTCTGTTGTTAAGCCACTCACTGCTATGACTAAAAAGGGGGTGGATTTTTTCTCGTGGTCGGTAGATGCGCTTAAAGCCTTTTCTAGTATTAAAGAGAGTTTTGCTTCCGCTCCCATTTTGGTACAACCTGATGTCTCTCTACCTTTTATTGTTGAGGTGGATGCTTCTGAGGTGGGTGTGGGTGCGGTCTTATTTCAGGGTCCCTCTCCTGCCAAATGGCGACTGTGTGCTTTTTTCTCAAGGAAACTCTCCTCTGCAGAGAGAAATTACGATGTGGGAGATAGGGAGTTGTTGGCCATCAAATTAGCTTTTGAGTAATGGCGCCATTGGTTAGAGGGAGCCAGACACCCTATTACCGTGTTTACCGACCATAAGAATCTGGCCGACTTGGAATCGGCCAAGCATCTGAACCCGAGACACGCCAGATAGTCTTTGTTCTTTTCTAGGTTTAATTTTGTTGTTACGTTCCGCCCTGGGGTTAAGAATGTGAAGGCGGATGCCCTGTCACGTTGTTTTCCAGGAGGGGGGAACTTTGAAGACCCGGGTCCCATTTTGGCTGAAGGGGTGTCGTCTCTGCTCTTTATCCTGATTTGGAGGCAGAGGTTCAGGCAGCCCAGGCAGAGGCTCCTGATCTTTGTCCTCCTGGGAAGTTGTTTGTGCCTCTCCCTTTACGACACAAGGTTTTTAAGGAGCACCACGATACTGTCCTTGCTGGGCTCCCGGGGAGTAGAGCCACAGTGGATCTCATTGCTCGGAGATTCTCGTGGCCGGCTCTTCGTAAGACGGTTGAGGGTTTTGTGGCAGCCTGCGAGACCTGCGCTCGTGCCAAGGTCCTTCATTCACAGCCATCAGGTTCTCTCCTCCCGTTACCCATTCCTTCCAGTCCTTGGACGCATCTGTCCATGGACTTCATTACGGACCTGCCTCGTTCCTCGGGTAAGACTGTGATTCTGGTGGTAGTGGACCATTTTAGCAAAATGGCGCACTTCATTCCCTTTCCTGGGTTACCCAATGCTAAGACGCTGGCGCAAGCGTTTGTTGATCACATTGTTAAATTGCATGGCATTCCTTCAGACATCGTTTCTGATAGGGGCAAGCAATTTGTTTCCAGATTCTGGAAGGCCTTCTGCTCTCGCTTGGGGGTTCGGTTGTCGTTCTCTTCTGCTTTTCACCCCCAGTCGAATGGTCAGACCGAACGCGTCAATCAGAATCTAGAGACATATCTGCGCTGTTTTGTGGCAGAGAATCAGGAGGATTGGTATTCTTTTTTGTCCCTTGCTGAGTTTGCTTTAACCACCTCCGGACCGCCTAACGCAGGATCGCGTTCCGGAGGTGGCAGCGCTGCGCACAGTCACGCATATATGCGTCATCTCGCGAGACGCGAGATTTCCTGTGAACGCGCGCACACAGGCGCGCGCGCTCACAGGAACGGAAGGTAAGAGAGTTGATCTCCAGCCTGCCAGCGGCGATCGTTCGCTGGCAGGCTGGAGATGTGTTTTTTTTTAACCCCTAACAGGTATATTAGACGCTGTTTTGATAACAGCGTCTAATATACCTGCTACCTGGTCCTCTGGTGGTCCCCTTTGTTTGGATCGACCACCAGAGGACACAGGTAGCTCAGTAAAGTCCCACCAAGCACCACTACACTACACTACACCCCCCCCGTCACTTATTAACCCCTTATTAGCCCCTGATCACCCCTGATCACCCCATATAGACTCCCTGATCACCCCCCTGTCATTGATTACCCCCCTGTCATTGATCAACCCCCTGTAAAGCTCCATTCAGACGCATGATTTTTACGGATCCACTGATAGATGGATCGGATCCGCAAAACGCATCCGGACGTCTGAATGAAGCCTTACAGGGGCGTGATCAATGACTGTGGTGATCACCCCATATAGACTCCCTGATCACCCCCCTGTCATTGATTACCCCCCTGTAAAGCTCCATTCAGACGTCCGCATGATTTTTACGGATCCACTGATAGATGGATCGGATCCGCAAAATGCATCCGGACGTCTGAATGAAGCCTTACAGGGGCATGATCAATGACTGTGGTGATCACCCCATATAGACTCCCTGATCACCCCCCTGTAAAGCTCCATTCAGATGTCCGCATGATTTTTACGGATGCACTGATAGATGGATCCGATCCGCAAAACGCATCCGGACGTCTGAATGAAGCCTTACAGGGGCATGATCAATGACTGTGGTGATCACCCCATATAGACTCCCTGATCACCCCCCTGTAAAGCTCCATTCAGATGTCCGCATGATTTTTACGGATGCACTGATAGATGGATCGGATCCGCAAAACGCATCCGGACGTCTGAATGAAGCCTTACAGGGGCATGATCAATGACTGTGGTGATCACCCCATATAGACTCCCTGATCACCCCCCTGTAAAGCTCCATTCAGATGTCCGCATGATTTTTACGGATGCACTGATAGATGGATCCGATCCGCAAAACGCATCCGGACGTCTGAATGAAGCCTTACAGGGGCATGATCAATGACTGTGGTAATCACCCCATATAGACTCCCTGATCACCCCCCTGTAAAGCTCCATTCAGATGTCCGCATGATTTTTACGGATGCACTGATAGATGGATCGGATCCGCAAAACGCATCCGGACGTCTGAATGAAGCCTTACAGGGGCATGATCAATGACTGTGGTGATCACCCCATATAGACTCCCTGATCACCCCCCTGTAAAGCTCCATTCAGATGTCCGCATGATTTTTACGGATGCACTGATAGATGGATCCGATCCGCAAAACGCATCCGGACGTCTGAATGAAGCCTTACAGGGGCATGATCAATGACTGTGGTGATCACCCCATATAGACTCCCTGATCACCCCCCTGTAAAGCTCCATTCAGATGTCCGCATGATTTTTACGGATGCACTGATAGATGGATCGGATCCGCAAAACGCATCCGGACGTCTGAATGAAGCCTTACAGGGGCATGATCAATGACTGTGGTGATCACCCCATATAGACTCCCTGATCACCCCCCTGTAAAGCTCCATTCAGATGTCCGCATGATTTTTACGGATGCACTGATAGATGGATCCGATCCGCAAAACGCATCCGGACGTCTGAATGAAGCCTTACAGGGGCATGATCAATGACTGTGGTGATCACCCCCCTGTCATTGATTACCCCCCTGTAAAGCTCCATTCAGATGTCCGCATGATTTTTACGGATGCACTGATAGATGGATCGGATCCGCAAAACACATACGGACGTCTGAATGAAGCCTTACAGGGGCGTGATCAATGACTGTGGTGATCACCCCATATAGACTCCCTGATCACCCCCCTGTCATTGATTACACCCCTGTCATTGATCAACCCCCTGTAAAGCTCCATTCAGATGTCCGCATGATTTTTACGGATGCACTGATAGATGGATCGGATCCGCAAAACGCATCCGGACGTCTGAATGAAGCCTTACAGGGGCGTGATCAATGACTGTGGTGATCACCCCATATAGACTCCCTGATCACCCCCCTGTCATTGATTACCCCCCTGTAAAGCTCCATTCAGATGTCCGCATGATTTTTACGGATGCACTGATAGATGGATCGGATCCGCAAAACGCATACGGACGTCTGAATGAAGCCTTACACGGGCGTGATCAATGACTGTGGTTATCACCCCATATAGACTCCCTGATCACCCCCCTGTCATTGATCAACCCCCTGTCATTGATCACCCCCCCTGTCATTGATCACCCCCCTGTCATTGATCACCCCCCCTGTCATTGATCACCCTCTGTAAGGCTCCATTCAGACATTTTTTTGGCCCAAGTTAGCGGAATTTTTTTTTTTTTTTCTTACAAAGTCTCATATTCCACTAACTTGTGTCAAAAAATAAAATCTCACATGAACTCCCCATACCCCTCACGGAATCCAAATGCGTAAATTTTTTTAGACATTTATATTCCAGACTTCTTCTCACGCTTTAGGGCCCCTAGAATGCCAGGGCAGTATAAATACCCCACATGTGACCCCATTTCGGAAAGAAGACACCCCCAGGTATTCCGTGAGGGGCATATTGAGTCCATGAAAGATTGAAATTTTTGTCCCAAGTTAGCGGAACGGGAGACTTTGTGAGAAAAAAATTAAAAATATCAATTTCCGCTAACTTGTGCCAAAAAAAAAAAATTTCTATGAACTCGCCATGCCCCTCATTGAATACCTTGCGGTGTCTTCTTTCCAAAAAGGGGTCACATGTGGGGTATTTATATCCTGCCCTGGCATTCTAGGGGCCCCAAAGCGTGAGAAGAAGTCTGGTGTCCAAATGTCTAAAAATGCCCTCCTAAAAGGAATTTGGGCACCTTTGCGCATCTAGGCTGCAAAAAAGTGTCACACATCTGGTATCGCCGTACTCAGGAGAAGTTGAGGAATGTGTTTTGGGGTGTCATTTTACATATACCCATGCTGGGTGAGAGAAATATCTTGGTCAAATGCCAACTTTGTATAAAAAAATGGGAAAAGTTGTCTTTTGCCAAGATATTTCTCTCACCCAGCAAGGGTATATGTAAAATGACACCCCAAAACACATTCCCCAACTTCTCCTGAATACGGCGATACCACATGTGTGACACTTTTTTGCAGCCTAGGTGGGCAAAGGGGCCCATATTCCAAAGAGCACCTTTAGGATTTCACAGGTCATTTACCTACTTACCACACATTAGGGCCCCTGGAAAATGCCAGGGCAGTATAACTACCCCACAAGTGACCCCATTTTGGAAAGAAGACACCCCAAGGTATTCCGTGAGGGGCATGGCGAGTTCCTAGAATTTTTTATTTTTTGTCACAAGTTAGTGGAAAATGCTGATTTTTTTTTTTTTTTTCATACAAAGTCTCATATTCCACTAACTTGTGACAAAAAATAAAAACTTCCATGAACTCACTATGCCCATCAGCGAATACCTTGGGGTCTCTTCTTTCCAAAATGGGGTCACTTGTGGGGTAGTTATACTGCCCTGGCATCCTTGGGGCCCTAATGTGTGGTAAGGAGTTTGAAATCAAATTCTGTAAAAAATGACCTGTGAAATCCGAAAGGTGCTCTTTGGAATATGGGCCCCTTTGCCCACCTAGGCTGCAAAAAAGTGTCACACATCTGGTATCTCCGTACTCAGGAGAAGGTGGGGAATGTGTTTTGGGGTGTCATTTTACATATACCCCTGCTGGGTGAGAGAAATATCTTGGCAAAAGACAACTTTTCCCATTTTTTTATACAAAGTTGGCATTTGACCAAGATATTTATCTCACCCAGCATGGGTATATGTAAAATAACACCCCAAAACACATTCCCCACCTTCTCCTGAGTACAGCAATACCAGATGTGTGACACTTTTTTGCAGCCTAGGTGGGCAAAGGGGCCCATATTCCAAAGAGCACCTTTCGGATTTCACAGGTCATTTTTTACAGAATTTGATTTCAAACTCCTTACCACACATTTTGGCCCCTAGAATGCCAGGGCAGTATAACTACCCCACAAGTGACCCCATTTTGGAAAGAAGAGACCCCAAGGTATTCGCTGATTGGCATAGTGAGTTCATGGAAGTTTTTATTTTTTGTCACAAGTTAGTGGAATATGAGACTTTGTAAGAAAAAAAAATAAAAAATCATCATTTTCCACTAACTTGTGACAAAAAATAAAAAATTCTAGGAACTCGCCATGCCCCTCACGGAATACCTTGGGGTGTCTTCTTTCCAAAATGGGGTCACTTGTGGGGTAGTTATACTGCCCTGGCATTCTAGGGGCCCAAATGTGTGGTAAGGAGTTTGAAATCAAATTCTGTAAAAAATGACCTGTGAAATCCGAAAGGTACTCTTTGGAATATGGGCCCCTTTGCCCACCTAGGCTGCAAAAAAGTGTCACACATCTGGTATTGCCGTACTCAGGAGAAGGTGGGGAATGTGTTTTGGGGTGTCTTTTTACATATACCCATGCTGGGTGAGAGAAATATCTTGGCAAAAGACAACTTTTCCCATTTTTTTATACAAAGTTGGCAATTGACCAAGATATTTATCTCACCCAGCATGGGTATATGTAAAAAGACACCCCAAAACACATTCCTCAACTTCTCCTGAATACAGAGATACCAGATGTGTGACACTTTTTTGCAGCCTAGGTGGGCAAAGGGGCCCATATTCCAAAGAGCACCTTTCGGATTTCACAGGTCATTTTTTACAGAATTTGATTTCAAACTCCTTACCACACATTAGGGCCCCTAGAATGCCAGGGCAGTATAACTACCCCACAAGTGACCCCATTTTGGAAAGAAGAGACCCCAAGGTATTTCGTGATGGGCATAGTGAGTTCATAGAAGTTTTTATTTTTTGTCACAAGTTAGTGGAATATGAGACTTTGTAAGAAAAAAAAAAAAAAAAAAAAATCATCATTTTCCGCTAACTTGTGACAAAAAATAAAAAGTTCTATGAACTCACTATGCCCATCAGCGAATACCTTAGGGTGTGTACTTTCCGAAATGGGGTCATTTGTGGGGTGTTTGTACTGTCTGGCCATTGTAGAACCTCAGGAAACATGACAGGTGCTCAGAAAGTCAGAGCTGCTTCAAAAAGCGGAAATTCACATTTTTGTACCATAGTTTGTAAACGCTATAACTTTTACCCAAACCATTTTTTTTTTACCCAAACATTTTTTTTTTATCAAAGACATGTAGAACTATAAATTTAGAGCAAAATTTCTATATGGATCTCGTTTTTTTTGCAAAATTTTACAACTGAAAGTGAAAAATGTCATTTTTTTTGCAAAAAAATCGTTAAATTTCGATTAATAACAAAAAAAGTAAAAATGTCAGCAGCAATGAAATACCACCAAATGAAAGCTCTATTAGTGAGAAGAAAAGGAGGTAAAATTCATTTGGGTGGTAAGTTGCATGACCGAGCAATAAACGGTGAAAGTAGTGTAGGTCAGAAGTGTAAAAAGTGGCCTGGTCTTTCAGGGGGTTTAAGCACTGGGGGCTGAAGTGGTTAAATAACCGTCGCCAGGAGTCCTCTGATAAGTCACCATTTTTTGGTGCATATGGGTTTCATCCGCAGTTTGGGACATTCTCTGGAGAGGGGTCTTCTGGTTTACCTGATGAGGAGAGATTTTCTTCGTCTTTGTCATTTATTTGGCAAAAGATTCAGGGTAATCTGAAGAGGATGAGTGAGAGATTTAAGCGTGTGGCGGATAAGAGACGTGTGCCTGGTCCAGACCTGAATGTGGGGGATCTGGTGTGGTTGTCTACAAAGAATATCAAACTGAAGGTTCCCTCCTGGAAGTTGGGTCCTAAGATTATTGGGCCTTACAAAATCTTGTCCGTCATCAACCCCTTTGCTTTCCGTCTTGATCTTCCTCAGACTTGGAAGATCCATAATGTTTTTCACAGGTCCCTATTAAAAACTTATGTCCAACCCACTGTACCCTCCTTATTGCCTCCTCCTCAGATTTTTTTGATGGTAATCTTGAATTTCAGGTCTCTAGGATTGTGGATTCTCGCATTATCCGCGGTTCTCTCCAGTACCTCATTCATTGGGAGGGTTATGGTCCTGAGGAGAGGATGTGGGTCCCAGTGGCGGACATTAAAGCCACTCGTCTCATCAGGGCTTTCCATAGGTCTTATCCTGAGAAGGTGGGCTCTGAGTGTCCGGAGTCCACCCGTAGAGGGAGGGGTACTGTCACCGCCAGTTCTGTGAGAAGTTCTTCTCTACCTCTTGTATGACGTTCTTTGTTTTGGTTTCACTTTGTAATCTCCTTTCCTTCTGCCAGGTGTCACTTATTTAGACTAATCGTCTTCCTTTATAATCCCTCCCATACTGCCTCACTTTGCGGTTTATACTTGTGGCGAAAATAACCTCGCCACTGGGTTTTGGAGGGGCCTGGTTGCCAGCCTCTTGCCCCAGGATTATGGGCCCTCTCATCAGCCCATACAAAACTTAAACCCCATGGCGATTTGACTGTGTTTGTGGCATCTGAGCGCTCAGATCCAAGCAATATGGGGATATGTGGGGTTTTGAGGTGTGTGACAGAACCATCTATCTGTGGAATTGTATTGTATGTTATGTGAGGGTACCCAGATAGCTCATTTTATTGTATTCATGTGTTCTGAGTGCTATTCACCTAATGATATGCACTCAGACTTGAGCTATCTGGGAATATGTTAAATGTCTGTGTTTGCTGTGAGGGTGTGACATTGTGTGTTTGGGTGGTGATTCCTGTCCTGTTGTTCCCACATGTGTATTGGTGATTTCCCTTTGTCCTGAGAGATAATTGAATTGCTCCTCGGGTGTCTCCAGGGCAGAGAGGAGGAAACCATGATGCATTGTGGGGATGTGTTGTGTCTGTGTATCCTGAGTGCTACGTATCTGTCCTGTGTCACAGTCTTCCTTCTGGTCCCCTAGGGGCGTGTACACCAGATGGGGACCTGCATAAATACGGGCGGTTAGCCCTCAATAAAGTGTTCCTGTTTTACCTTCAACACAGAGCCTCGTCTCATGTGTGTGGGGATTGCTATACTTGTATACTCCCCTGGCTATTACTCCTAGCTCTTGTAAGAGCTGTTCCTGTTCCTGGTTCTTGTGGTGGTATCGGTGTCGAGTGGAGTGCTTGGAGTCCTCGGGAGGCACTGGGAGCATTTATCAACGGAGGTACCCGGTCGGGGTGCTAGGAGATCCGTTACATTGGTGGCAAGCAGCGGGATCGTTCCCACGGCCAGAAGGACAGCTACAGGAGACACCATTCCATGGATTTTACAATTTGAGGGCAACGCATGTCCTAGTACAGCGACCCTGACAGCACCAGAATGGAAACAGCAGTGGAGTACGATGAGGGTGTCATGGATGATCGAGATGCAGTCCGCAAAGGCATCTGGTACCAGGTACTGGGTATTGTGGAGTATATGCGGGACGAGAGACTCCCCACGGAAGACCAGCGGTTGCAGAAGCGAGTAACCCTGCGGATGCCCTTCCTGGGAGAGCAGCCCCGGGAGGAATGGGTAAAGGAATTGGAACTCCTAGCATGGCAGGAGCTGTGGCTGGAAGATGCCTACCAGGCGCTCTGGTGGTATGGGGCACAGTACCTACCCAGGACAGCTGAGCATGACAAGCCAGAGGGAGAGGAGTTTGATGGTCCTGGCTTGTTATGGGAGACTTTTTCAGAGCTGGAGTTTGGGAGCCCTACACAAGCCCGGTACAGGGACCTCTTTGAGTGGCGGGAGAGCAGGTATGACTGGGACGACACTCATGAGATTGAGCAGGACCTGGTCCACCTGGTGACCCGGGAGATGGAGCTGGAATAGGGCTACCAGCAGCTGTTCCACTCCAGTGAGAAGGCTCAGCAGGAGAGCAGAGTGACAGACCCAGAGCCAGACCTCTTCAGCTGGGAGGATATTGTGTATGTTTACTGGGAAGAACCCCAGGTGGCCGGTGGAGATGGGACCGAGGTCTCTCCACTGCTCCTGCAGGGAATTGGGAGCCCAGTCTCCATTCCCCAGCGGCAGGCTGAGTTACAGGGGGCAGAGACAGTCAGTCCTGTCCACCAGCGGCAGAGTGTCCTACAGGGAACAGAGAGCCCAGTCTCCTTTCCCCAGCAACAGGACACTGTATTGGGAGCGGAAACAGTCGGTCTCCCTCCCCAGAGGCTGGAAGTATGTATGGGAGAGGAGCTTGTTACCCCCTCTCCCTATTGGCAGTGTGAATTGCAGGGAATTGGGAGCCCAGTCTTCATTCCCCAGCGGCTGGGTGATTTACAGGGAATTGGGAGCCCAGTCTCCATTCCCCAGCGGCAGGCGGAGTTACAGGGGGCAGAGACAGTTGGTCCTGTCCCCCAGCAGCAGAGTGTCCAGCAGGGAATAGAGAGCCCAGTCTCCTTTCCCCAGCACCAGGACAGTGTATTGGGAGCGGAGACGGTAGGTCGCCCTCCCCAGCGGCTGGAAGTATGTATGGGAGAGGAGCTCGTTACCCCCTCTCCCCAGCGGCAGCTTAACGCACCAGGGGGGGACAGTAAGCCCCACAACAGTGCAGATGGGACCGTGGTCTCTGCACTTACAGCACAGGGGGTAGGGACAGTCGGTCCTGTCCCCCAGCAACAGGGCTGTTTAGCCAAAGGGGAGACAGTCGGTCTCCCCCTCCAACAACCAGACTCCAACCAGGCTTCTTTCGTGGTAGCGCTGGCACCAGGACAGAGTACCGCTGATCCCTGCCCACAAAGCAACCTCCACTCCAAGCCAGGGAGCAAAACAGAGACCGGGAGTACCAGCTACCAACATAACCTTGGTGGACTCACTGGACAGAGACAGGCTACCAAATTGAACAGGTCTAGTATTTGGTTGTGGGTGGGCTGCCAGACTAACTCAGGTACCGATCGGCGTGAGGTCAGGTATCTGGTTAGTCTTCCCTGAGAGGGGGAGATGTGTGGCGAAAATAACCTCGCCACTGGGTTTTGGAGGGGCCTGGTTGCCAGCCTCTTGCCCCAGGATTATGGGCCCTCTCATCAGCCCATGCAAAACTTAAACCCCATGGCGATTTGACTGTGTTTGTGGCATCTGAGCGCTCAGATCCAAGCCATATGGGGATATGTGGGGTTTTGAGGTGTGTGACAGAACCATCTGTCTGTGGAATTGTATTGTCTGTTATGTGAGGGTACCCAGATAGCTCATTTTATTGTATTCATGTTGTCTGAGTGCTATTCACCTAATGATATGCACTCAGACTTGAGCTATCTGGGAATATGTTAAATGTCTGTGTTTGCTGTGAGGGTGTGACATTGTGTGTTTGGGTGGTGATTCCTGTCCTGTTGTTCCCACATGTGTATTGGTGATTTCCCTTTGTCCTGAGGGATAATTGAATTGCTCCTCGGGTGTCTCCAGGGCAGAGAGGAGGAAACCATGATGCATTGTGGGGATGTGTTGTGTCTGTGTATCCTGAGTGCTACGTATCTGTCCTGTGTCACAGTCTTTCTTCTGGTCCCCTAGGGGCTTGTACACCAGATGGGGACCTGCATAAATACGGGCGGGTAGCCCTCAATAAAGTGTTCCTGTTTTACCTTCAACATAGAGCCTCGTCTCATGTGTGTGGGGATTGCTATACTTGTATACTCCCCTGGCTATTACTCCTAGCTCTTGTAAGAGCTGTTCCTGGTTCCTGTGGTGGTATCGGTGTCGAGTGGAGCGCTTGGAGTCCTCGGGAGGCACTGGGAGCATTTATCAACGGAGGTACCCGGTCGGGGTGCTAGGAGATCCGTTACAATACTACTTCCTGCATGAAGTGTTCACTGCTGGAGGCTGCTGCTGCTGTTTGCTCAGATAAGTCTTTTCCCTTATTGTGTTTCCTTTCTGGCTTGATTCTAGGTGACCCTGACTCATCCGTATTAAGTGCAGGGAGCCAGTGGTCGTGTCCCCTCACTATTATAGGGTTTTCAGGTGTCACACAGTCTTAGGTACGTGGGTATACACTCGTCTACCATTCAGACCCTTGCATGTGCATAGCAGTCAGGGAGAGCTCTTAGGGTTTTAAAGGGCTCACCTATATGCGCCTTAGTTTGGGATCAAGCCAGTCGGTCGTTTATTTATAAGTTCCAGCTATCTGCAACTTCATCTGTGACAGCGGCAGGCCAGGAAAATCTCAGGCCGCTTCAAAAGATCTTACATGGCCATGGCTCGCCTTGCTGACATTCAGCGGCGACACAACCTGCCCGTCAGACGTCTTATTTGTGACTGCCCGACGCGATGGAACTCAACCTTGTATATGCTTAATAGGCTGCTCCAGCAGAAACATGCAGTTAACCACTACCTGTACGAAATCTGCGGCAGGACAGGTTCTGGGGAGCTTGTTTTTTTTTTCACCGCGCCAGTGACTGCTAATGCGTGACGCATGCAGACTTCTGCGGCCGTTTGATGAGATCACCAAACTGTCAGTCGCAACCAGGGCACCATCAGTGACATTGTACCTTACGCCTTCTTTCTGGAGCGTGCATTGCGTCGTGTCATTGATTAAGCCGTCGAGGAGCAGGAAGATGAGGAAGTCGCAATGCTGGATGAATTCCCAGGGGGGGCTACTGCATGTGAGACAAGTCAACAGCAGGAGTCTGAAAAGGAGTCAGAGGAGGATGGTGTCGGGGGGAGGAGGAGGAGCAAGAAGAGAATGCTTTAAACCTTTCTGGGATCCCTGGTATTGTCCGTGGATGGGGGGAGGAGAACAAGGATGACATTATCCTGGATGATGAGCAGGAGCCAGGCCACTACACCGCTTCCAGTTTAGTGCAAATTGGGGCCTTCATGCTCCAGTGTTTTAAGAGCGACCCCGTATAAAAAGCATAAATGGTGACGACAAGTACTGGGTGGCATCGTACTTAGACCCCCGTACAAACAAAAAATTGTGGAAATTTTACCACTATCACAGAGGGCTGTCAGAATGCAGCACTTCCAGGCCTTGCTTTGAGAAATGCTGCATTCTGCTTTTGCGTGTGCTGGCAGAGGAATTTCCACTCACAGAGAAACAGTTCCACTCAATCCAACAGCACCTGCAAGAAGAGAGCATTTTGAAGATGTGTTGGTCACTTCTGATATGAGATCATTCTTTCAGCCGACCCATCGACAGCTGTCCTCCGGATCCAGCATCAGGGAACGCCTAGACCAACAGGTGTCCAACTACATCGGATTAACGGCCGATGTGGACGCTCTGAGAAGTGATGAACTCCTGGACTACTGGGTGGGCAGGCTT
Organism: Bufo bufo; assembly: GCF_905171765.1. Lineage (NCBI taxonomy): Eukaryota > Metazoa > Chordata > Amphibia > Anura > Bufonidae > Bufo > Bufo bufo. The sequence goes on along the minus strand of NC_053397.1, from coordinate 38,433,706 downwards.
GACCTCTGGCCAGAGCTTGCACAATTTGCAATGGAACTGTTAGCTTGCCCCTCGTCCAGTGTCCTGTCCGAAAGGACGTTCAGTGCAGCAGGGGGGATCCTGACCGATAAGCGCACTCGCATAGCTCACGACAGTGTTGACTACCTCACATTTCTAAAAATGAATGAGGCATGGATCTAGGAGGAATTCAACACATGTGACCAGTAGACCATGTTTGATTCAAATTCCTCATGACAGCCCACAAATATCTGCCACCACCCATAACAATTCATGGTCCCTGTCTTAGATAAATACAGCGGCATAAAAGGCCTTTTATGTCCGTTGACTGCCTAATTTTTGGGGCCTGTAATGGCCGACACTTACTCCTGTATCCTGTGAATGCCTAATGTACAAACCAGATTCCAAAAAAGTTGGGGCACTATACAAATCGTGAATAAAAACTGAATGCAATGATGTGGAGGTGCCAACTTCTAATATTTTATTCAGAATAGAACATAAATCACGGAACAAAAGTTTAAACTGAGAAAATGTACAATTTTAAGGGAAAAATATGTAGAATCAGAATTTCATGGTGTCAACAAATCCCCAAAAAGTTGGGACAAGGCCATTTTCACCACTGTGTGGCATCTCCCCTTCTTCTTACAACACTCAACAGACGTCTGGGGACCGAGGAGACCAGTTTCTCAAGTTTAGAAATAGGAATGCTCTCCCATTCTTGTCTAATACAGGCCTCTAACTGTTCAATTGTCTTGGGCCTTCTTTGTTGCACCTTCCTCTTTATGATGCGCCAAATGTTCTCTATAGGTGAAAGATCTGCAGACTGGCCATTTCAGTACCCGGATCCTTCTCCTACACAGCCATGATGTTGTGATTGATGCAGAATGTGGTCTGGCATTATCTTGCTGAAAAATGCAGGGTCTTCCCTGAAAGAGATGACGTCTGGATGGGAGCATATGTTGTTCTAGAACCTGAATATATTTTTCTGCATTGATGGTGCCTTTCCAGACATGCAAGCTGCCCATGCCACACGCACTCATGCAACCCCATACCATCAGAGATGCAGGCTTCTGAACTGAGCGTTGAAAACAACTTGGGTTGTCCTTGTCCTCCTTGGTCCGGATGACATGGCATCCCAGATTTCCAAAAAGAACTTCGAATCATGACTCGTCTGACCACAGAACAGTCTTCCATTTTGCCACACTCCATTTTAAATGATCCCTGGCCCAGTGAAAACGCCTGAGCTTGTGGATCTTGCTTAGAAATGGCTTCTTTGCACTGTAGAGTTTCAGCTGGCAACGGCGGATGGCACGGTGGATTGTGTTCACTGACATCGGTTTCTGGAAGTATGCCTGAGTCCATTCTGTGATTTCCTTTACAGTCGCATTCCTGTTTGTGGTGCAGTGTCGTTTAAGGGTCCGGAGATCACGGGCATCCAGTATGGTTTTACGGCCTTGACCCTTACGCACAGAGATTGTTCCAGATTCTGGATCCTCTACCCATCTTGGCTTCTGAGAGACACTGCCACTCTGAGAAGCTCTTTTTATACCCAATCATGTTGCCAATTGACCTAATTAGTGTTAATTGGTCTTCCAGCTCTTCGTTATGCTCAAATTTACTTTTTCCAGCCTCTTATTGCTACTTGTCCCAACTTTTTGGGGATTTGTTGACACCGTGAAAATTGGAATCAACGTATTTTTCCTTTAAAATGATACATTTACTCGGATTAAGCGTTTGATCTGTCATCTACGTTCTATTACAAATAAAATATTGACATTTGCCATCTCCACATCATTGCATTCAGTTTTTATTCACAATTTGTTTAGTGTCCCAACTTTTTTGGAATCCGGTTTGTATATATTCTGCATCTGAACATACGCCTTTAAGAATCTGGCAGGTATCTGTCTTCTGCTCTGTCTGAGGTCTGCTTGGTTTGGGCCTGACTAGCTATGGAGGTACTTATCTTCTCCTTGTATTTGGAATCTGTACTTACAGGACTGCTCGCAGGGAATGGTGGTTTCTTCCTGGAGATCTAGTAGTTCTGAAGATGGCTGCTTTCTTTGTCATCCAGCTGAGGTAAGGAACTCAGGCTGGGAAGGTTGCTTTTGGCCTCAGGTTAGGCCAGAATCCTTGGTTGGGATCCCTGTTTCTGGGAGCTCCTATTCACACAGCCTACCCCTACAGGGGGTGGCTGGTACACTGCCTAGAACTTTCTATCCTCCCTCTGAAGTAGGATCTGGGAACATTCCACTCCTCCTCAGATAGGGGGAAGCTAGCCTGGAATGGTATATTCCAGTCTAGGTATACTAACTGGCCTTATTCTGTCTACATATTGCTGCCACCTGCTGGTGTACATGGAAATTACAGCAAATATATAAAATACAGACATAGACATGGCAATGCACATTGAGATTACATCAGATGGAAATACATTAACACTTTAACATCATGAAGCTGGGTGACAGAGTTTTAGTGACATACTCTGGGATGTTACATACCCGCTTACTTTAAGTGAAGCCGTCCTCGGCGTATATTTAGGAAGGTGAGAAATCAGCTCTGGGTACCCAATTAATACATAGTGCTGCATGAATATACATATAATGACACACAAAGACAAAACATGAAACGGTTTCCTCGAGGTTCCTGCCCGCTAGCATAAGGTGTCCAACACACAGTTTCCTTATCTTGGTATAACCAGGTACCCTATAACTGCACAAAGCAAACATTACTGACTGACTTTTTAGATATCGTCCACCAATATCAAAGAAAGCATGGGGGTGTCTTTACTCTGTAATCCCACCATTGTATAATGCAAAGCCCGCAAATGAAAGGGTTTATCCTGTATTCCCTTCCCTGCATCATAGCCTGAAGAAATTTGGCTTATAGCACGATCACTATGATGTCTAAGAGGAAGCTAAGTTGTGGCTCTAAGGTTTGAGGCGCCTTACCTTAGGCAAAAGGGCTCAGAAGGGGAGGTATTTATCGTCTCCGTGTCTTCTGGCAATGTCACAGGAGGAGGGCAGTACGTTCCCATGGATCTCCTGGAAATAAGACACCTCCGGATGGGAACAATCCAGAACATTTAACAAGCGGGAAGGAGCAGCCTAGGGCTTCTAACGATTCCCGAAGCAGCAGGGGTACCTGTGAAGTAATCTGGACCTGTCAGGACTTACCATTTTTGTTAAGTGCAATGGTAAGTGCAATCATGGTAAACAGTGCATAAAATCACATTGTGGCACCTGGAGAGATAATACACACAATGGGCAGGATATCTTGAACATTACATAACATTTGTAAACTGGTTACATAAATTATTAAATAGCATGACAATTAAATGCAAGCTTTTATGTTGCAGACATTCTATAAAATAGTGCAAATTTTATAAGTGCAAGGATAGGCTCAACAGTAACTTGAGTCCTTATTCCTGGAAGTGCTTGTAGTTTGTAGAATCCTCTGGAAACTGAATAAAAGTTCTTTGCAATCCACAGTGCAAAGAGCTAATTGTAATCCAAAGGGTTAAAAAATTAATATCAGCAGGCTATCAAGTAACCTGAGAAAGGGGATAAAACATTCAACTTGGAGTTGAGGGGGTTAAAGTGCTGATGGGGGGAGTCCTTACTGACATGACCATCTGGATGAGGACAAACAATGGCAACCTAGAACACAAACGGTTAAAATCACACAACATGCCAAACAGGTCCTCACCCGTCAGGCAATCAGTCCATGGCGTGGCTCCCAGAACAAAGTCACTGGTGATTATTCTTTTGTAGTGGGGACACCTTACAGGTAGGTGTCCAGCTCCTCATCACTACTGGAGCTGCTGAAGTGCATGAGAGGGACATCTTGCCTCTGCTGGTGGCTTAGGGTAGTGTTGACCATGGTACACCAGCGGCCTCTACCTGTAACTGTAGGGATTGGCTGGACAGCCAACCTGGAAAAGGTAGCCGTAGCTTGCTGCAGACCGGGATCCACAGCCGGTGCAGGAAGGGGAAGAATTTCTGGCTTCAATGGCTCAGGGAGTGCTGGAGCAGTTGTCTGGGGCTGCTTCCATGGGAGCGTATAGGGGGGCATGAAGCAGGGCTGGACCTTAGGATTAAAGGTCAAGACAGAATTGTTGATCTGCCCTACCCTCAGGGTTGGTGGAGGTGACAGATCTGGAAAGAGAGGTGCAGGGGCTGGTTGTTCTTTTTCTTTAAATACCAGCCGGCCATCTGGGGTCTCCTGCAGGCATCTGGTCTTAGCTGCAGAGCCTGGATCTTCCTGCCAGGTCTCTGGGGTGATGGCAGGGGAGAGAGGTTTCTGCAGTAGGGTTACTCCAGCCGCAAATAGTCCTTGCATGGACCGCAAGGGGGTATACTCAACTTGATCCCCAATGTACAAGTTGTGCCTCTCCTGGCGCAAGTAGTGACGCTTCATGGATCTGCGGCCTACAAATACCTCTGTGCCCGAATGGTTATCTTGGAGGAAACCCACGCCTCTTTCGACAGAGAACCATAGGACGGTTCCGGTACGTCTGGTCAGGACGGGATCTCCAGACTGGGGGCTGTCAAGGACCTCCTTCACCCACTCTTCTACGGCCGACTTGTATTCCCAAGCCGTCTGGGCAAATGCGGTGATCTCATGGGGTACCTCTGGGTTGAGGCTGCTGAGTTGACTGTAGCTGGGCGGTGGAGTGGAATCCCTGGCCGCCTCCACCGCACCAGTAGCTGGCTGTGGTTTGGTAGGCCTCAGGCTGATTGGCGGTGATGGGGTCACTGGACGTGGCGGTGGAGTAGACATGGATTGGGCCTGGGCCTCAGGGAGCGGGGTAGCTCCTACCTGATGTCGTGGCCGGGCGGCCGGTTCCGGTGTCCTCCGCTGGTCCTCCTGGGGTTCGGGCGCCATCTGGATCACGGCCTTCTTCTTTGCTGGTGGAGTGACGTCAGCGACAGCCTCTGCGGGAGCAGGTACAACGTCCACATCCATCCGGGCAGGTTCGTCGGCTTCCGCGGGTGCACTGTACACAGCGGAGGGATCCACGGCCTCCTGGTACTCGATTACCAGGTCTGGATGCCGCTGTCAGGAACCGGGACTTCATCGATCTCCTCAGGCACCTCTGTTAGTTCAGGTAGAGTCGCTGCAGCAGGGATCTGGAGCGCAGGGGTTTCCACAGCCTCCTGTCGGGCAGCAAGAGCTGAGGGTCCGCTGCAGTGTACTCAAGTTGTGCGTAGTAGGTGTTTCTGGGTGTAGTAGTGCAATATACACTAACCTGGTACAGCTGACTCTCTGCAAGGGCAGGTATAGGTAGGAATAGTTCGTGACGCCAGTGCCAAGTAAACGGTGGCACGCCGTTTGCGGAAAGCAGAAATAATTTGAGGAAACGTGGTGTTAAAACAGAACTTCAACTTTAGTAGTTTGCAGGCAGAGACAATATTGGAAACGCAGTTCCTCAGCATACAGTCGATTTTGCAATTCGGTCGATGCAGGCAATTCAGTACAGCAGGGTAATTACAGAGTGTTGAACACAGGATTTGCAGCAAAGGAGCTTGCACTCTAACTCTGTCTGATCCTGGAATGTAGCAATTCTTCACCAAGGTCCATTAACCTAAGTCTGGCTTTATATCCTTGATTATGGCTTAAATAAGTACCTCCTCTGTTTCTCTCAGTACCTCTGGCTCCTCTGATCCTTGCCTCTGTCTCTCTTAGCTTCCTCAGGCTCTAGAAACTTCTGAGCTCTGGTCTAGACTGACTTCTGCACTCCACACTAGATCAGGTTACACTGACTTTCCCTTCCTTGTCTGTGCCTTATATAAACTAGGGCTCTCTAGCTCCCTCTATTGACTAGAAGCTGGAATGACACCCCTAGCCGGCCTGTACTTGCAAGTTTCATAGTAACAGGGAAATACATGCATTACATTACATGACATTTTATAAAACTGACATATAGCAACTTCCCATAATTAGGAGGGACGACAGCACACCAAGTGACACTTTGGTAGTGACGGGTATTACAGTTCCCGTACACTACATACCCCACTGCTTTAAGCTGAGTACGCCCTCGTACTCCATCATGGGTCGCCCAACTGGAATCTCTACCTGAAATAGAAAAAGAGACATGCAGGCATACATATATGCGATTCATCTGCATTTACATCAGGTCCAATTGGCAAAGGTGCAGGGCAGTGACAAGGGGCGTCGTTCTCTTCTCTCAGGATAATGAATGGAACGGGGGCGCTGACCTGGCACAGCGTAACATTAGAACCAGGATAGTCCATGACAATGAATAAGTCCATGATAAAACAGTAGAAAACGGTATAAAAGTTCTTGGAGGCTCAAATAACAAACATGAGTCCGTACCCAGGTTATTTCTTATTAAATCACAGAGGCTCTCATGCGGTGGAGTCCATCTCTGGGCACAATACTTTAGTATGAAGTTGCACAATAAAATGACAGCATAAAAACGGAACTACCCAGGGGTTTCCTGTGGGTGTAGCACAGGCAAGGGCTCACGTGGGGGAGTCCATTCTTGCGCACAAATGTCCAACAAGGTATTCCCAGTAACAACGGTTTGGGAGGAGACGCCACCAGAATAGTCAAAGTCTCCTAAACGGACTGGCGGGCGTCCCCTGGTCATCCGGGTAGACCTTCTCAGTACAGGGGTCTCCTCTTCCCTTAGCAACGAAGTAGAAGGGACAGGAGCAACAGGAGGGTCTCCATCAGCGAGACCCTGGTCAGGAACAATTGGAACAACTGGAACAACAGGAACAACGGGAAAAACAATATCCACAAGAGGGGAAACTGGATCCGGGGCATCTTGAACCGGCTCTGCTGGAGGTGAAGCTACAGTAGGTGCCGGAGCAGGCACCAGCAAGTTCAACCAAGGTGTCAGAAGCCAATGCATGGGATCAGCGTCATACCTCAGATTACTAACAGCCTGCATAGGATCCTCGGGCTGTATGGCTGACTCTGACACGGGATATTCTGATCCAGAACTCTCGGCACTAGGTTCTGGTGTCAGGCAGAGTTTCAACCGGTTTCGGTGTACAATTTGGGATCCCTTGTCTTCCCGGGTGATCTCATAAGTGTGAGTTCCAACATTTGGGATTGCAGTGACAACATAAGGACTTCGTTCCCATTTACTGTCCAATTTACTGGTACGGCGGTTATTCTTTAACCATACCACGGCCCCTATGGTCAAGGGTTCTGCCTGGGCTGCCTGATCATAGTCTTTCTGCTGCCGGTCTCTAGCAAAGTCCATACGTTCCTGAACAATGGCCTTGGCTGCATCCAATCGCCTTTGATGTTCAGCAACCCAGTCGGTGTTAGGTAATGGGTTAATGCAGTCAGGCACATGTACATCCAATGAATGATCAGCAGGCAATGTCCCTTGGCGCCCAAACATCAAGTAAAAAGGGGTATACCCGGTGGAACAATGTATGGTATGATTGTATGTGAACATGAGCTGTGGCAACAGACTGGGCCAATCTCCTCTGTTTTCAGGAGGCACGGCCCTCAGCATCTCTATCAAGGTCTGATTCATTTTTTCACATAATCCGTTACCTTGAGGATGGTAGGCCGTTGTCCGGATCTTCTTACAGTTGTGTAAGCGGCACAGTTCATGGAACAGATGAGACTCAAAAGCAGGTCCTTGGTCGGTGAGGATCTTTTCTGGACATCCATAGGGCAGGAGGAAGTGCTTCCAGAACATTTCGGCTGTAGTCTTAGCTGTCTGGTCTCTCACAGGCACTGCTACAACAAACTTTGTGAAATGGTCAATAATAGTCATGGCATAAGCATACCCTGAGCGACTAGGCTCCAGTTTTACATGGTCGATGGCGACAAGTTCAAGAGGACGGGTACTTACAATGGGTCTCAGTGGTGCCCTCTGATCATGGTGCTCACTTCGTTTCAAGGCACAGGCTACACACTCTCGACACCACTTCTCCATGTCTTCTCTCATGCCCACCCAGTAAAACCGCTGGCGGATAGTAGCCTCAGTCTTTTGGACCCCAAAGTGACCGGATTGATTGTGGTACATCTCCAACACCATACCTGCATCTCGTCGGGGTATGAGAATCTGGTGTACTCTTTCGTTGGACACTGGGTCTAGGCTCCTCCGTAGCAACAGGCCCTTTTGTATGAAGAGTTGGTGGCGCTGTCTCCATAGTTTGATGAGCTCAGGATCTGCACTCTTACGCCGAATCCTCTCAGGGGCTCTGCCACTAGTAATGAAGTCCAACAGCTCACCCAGCACTCTACTTTCAGACTGCAGTCTCACCCACCTTTCTTCTTTAGGTTCAGGCCTATTGGAGGATGAAGGAACTGCAGCTCTGTTATTGGTAGCTCGAGCCTGATCCTGTTGAGCAAATTTGTTATAGAAAGCCGGCATCTCTACATCTTCCCAAGCATCTCGCACATCATCAGGAGCTGTCTCTGTGGGAAGCCTGGATAAAGCATCAGCATTATCATTAGTACGTCCAGCACGATACTTTACAGAGAAATTATAGTTGGCAAGGCGAGAGGCCCATCTCTGCTCCAAGGCCCCCAATCTAGCTGTATTTAGATGTGCCAGAGGGTTATTGTCAGTGAATGCAATGAACGGGGTGGCGGCTAGATAATCCTTGAATTTTTCTGTCACCGCCCACACTAATGCCAGGAACTCTAGTTTGAAGGAACTATAATTCTGGTCATTTTTCTCAGCTCCTTTCAGGGAGCGGCTTGCATATGCTATCACTCTCTCTTTTCCCTCTTGGATTTGGGCTAACACAGCTCCCAGGCCTTGCTTGCTAGCGTCAGTATAGAGATGGAAGGGCTTGCTATAATCTGGATAACCTAACACTGGAGGCTCGGTCAGTTTCTTTTTTAGCAATTGGAACGCTATCTCTCTTTCCTCATTCCACTCAATGGGCACAGGAGTTCTAGGACTCTTTTTGGGTTGCCCCCTCAAGAGCTCCTGGATAGGATCATCTATTTGAGCAAAATGGGGGATAAAACGTCTATAGTAGCCGGCAAAACCCAGGAAACTCCTCACCTCTTTGACAGTAGTAGGAACCGGCCAATTACGGACAGCTGCTAACTTATCAGGGTCAGGTTGCACTCCCTCTCCGCTTACTATATGCCCCAGGTATCTTACTGCAGGTTTGAGCAGGTGGCACTTGGATGGCTTTACCTTCAAGCCATATTTGATAAGGATTTCAAATACTTCTGCCAAATGTTTCAGATGGTCCTCATATGTTTTTGAGTACACAATGACGTCATCTAGATACAGCAGCACTGTTTCGAAGTTTTTGTGACCCAAACACCGCTCCATTAGTCTCTGGAAAGTCCCTGGGGCATTACATAGCCCGAACGGCATACAATTGAACTCAAACAGGCCCATGGGAGTAGTGAAAGCAGTCTTTTCTCTATCTGCAGGGGCCATGGGTACTTGCCAGTAGCCACTGGTCAAGTCCAATGTGGAGAAATAGGCAGAGGAGCCCAGAGCAGTTAGTGACTCCTCAATGCGGGGCAGTGGGTATGCGTCTTTGTGGGTTATTTGATTAATTTTCCTATAATCCACACAGAAACGGATACCCCCGTCCTTCTTCTTTACAAGGACCAGGGGTGCAGCCCACGGACTACAGCTGTCCCGGATTACATTAGAGTCTTTCATCTCTTGGATCATTTCCTTTACAGTCTGATATGAAGTAGGCGGTAAAGGTCTGTACCTCTCCTTGATAGGAGGATGAGAGCCAGTAGGTATAGTGTGTTGTATGGCACTCACCTCACCATAATCAGTGGCATGCTTACTGAAGGCCTGGTGGTGCTCTTTGACAAGCTGTATAATCCCTTCTTGTTGCCGTTGGGGGGTATTCTCGTCCCCGACATGGAGCTCTTCCCACCAGGGCACTTGTGGCTGGGTCACCGGCGAACATCCGCGGCCTGCAGCTGACGGCTTTTCTGTCACTGGAAGACGAATGATGTCTTGGAAGGACACCTGGGACAGCTGGGCAACAGGGCAATGCTTAGTAAGCGCAACAGGATGATTACTCAGATTAATCAGACGGACAGGTACTTTACCTTGGGAGACGTTCACCAGGCACTTGGCAGCTCTCACATAAGGATAATCCTCCATCTGGATCGGCTCCACCAGGGCTGGATAATCTCGGCCTTCGACTCCCAGGACAGCACGACACCACAAAAGAGTTTGAGAATTAGGAGGCAAAGTCACAGGCTTAATATCACGGATCCTGGCAGTACAAATTTCTCCTTTCTCATTAGCAAACCTCTGCTGGGCACTTAACACAGTAATAGTCTTTTGAATCACTCTCCTGGAAGCAGAGGAAGCAGTGGGTAAAGTCTGATGTAATACGGCCAGTATTTCTGAATAACAGTTTCTGAAGACATTGGTGCCTAGAATGACAGGATGTCCTCCTCTGTTGCCGGCTTGTACTACGATCACTCCCTGTTGAGGCAGGGTTACTTCTCCCACCTGCAGGGTGGGTTCCCAGTATCCATGAACCTTTACTGGTTTGCCATTGCTGGCGATAATCTCCACCCAGGATTCAGGCGGCTGGGTCAATTGGTTGGTGTCCCAGAACCTTTCAAAGGCGGGCAGCTGAATGGTAGTGACCTGAGACCCAGTATCTAATAAGGCTTCAAAGGGGACCCCGTTGATCTCTATATTGATTTTAGGATGGGATCCTACATACCGTGGCATCCAATTTGGATCTTCTGGACCTAGTGTTCTACCTCCCGAGGGGTGGTCCTCAGCCTCAGGGGTTGCCCTGTTTAACTGCCAGCACGTGGATTCTGTGTGTCCCAGCTTTTTGCAGTATGTACACACGGGCTTCTTGCGACCTCTATTACGCCTCCCAGGATCCCTGGGGTGAGTCTCTTGGTATGGAGGTGAGAACGGCCTAGGAGATGACAGGAATTCTTCTTCTGTCATTATGGGTTTTTCCCATTCCTCTATTTTTCTGCACACTTTCTCTAAACTTTTAGTGAGGTGATTTACTTGCTCTGTCAGCATGGCAATAGTATCAGTAGCTGACACTTGAACAGCTTGGCCGGCCTCAGCTCGGTTAGTGATAAGCGGTTTTGGCCTGCAGGCTGATGACTCAGATAGGGCGCTCAACTCAGGAGATACGGTGGACCCCAGGATCTTTATAGCCAGTTCTTTAAAGTCTAGAAAGGCACTGTTAGGGTGCTGGGCAGACAGCATCTTTAACTGGGTCCTTATTTGTTCACTAGACACCCCGTTGATAAATTGTTCCCTCAGGGTCTGGTCCTGGTTATCAGCCTCTTTGGGATCTATCTGAATTACAGCCCCTAAAGCCTCCTGAAGTGATAGGGCATAGTCACGGAGGGACTCACCGGGTTTCTGTCTCTTGCCAAAGAAGTGCATCTTTATCTCTGAGGCAGTCCTAGTTTCAAAAGTGGCTCTGAGGCGGGTGAAGATCTGTTCTAGTGTACTCCGCTCAGTAGCAGGCCATGATAACACTTCCCTGCGGGCAGCTCCCTCCAGCTGCGCCAGCAGGATTTCCATTTGCTGGTCGGCATTTATAGGGTACAATCGGAATAGTGCCAGCAACTTTTCTTCAAAGTCCCTTAGGGTATGGGTCTCCCCCCTGTAGCGGGGGAACCATGGGGCCCCGAAATAGTAGGGCATGGTAAAGGGCATCATGCTGGGGGCCGCCGGATGACCAGGAGCCGCAAGCTCTCCTGGGGCCGGCTGCTCAGGCACTCCTGGCTCTGACATGGTAGTCTATTGAGAGGTGGCCGCTGGCGACTAAAGAGGCCGGTACACTCCCCTTCCCTCCGGTTACAAGTGCTTACCGGTATCTCCGGGCTTGCGCAGGTCAAGTCTCGCGAGGTTCCGGACGTCCTGAGCACCCGATGACGCAGGAGAAGCAGGGCCGCGGCGGTGCGATGATGAAGAGGGGCGGGACTCTCTGTGTCTTTGCAGGGATCCGCCCACGAATGTCCTCAGCGGCGCGGGAAACTTTACTCCAGGCAGCCGGTGGCCATCTTTAGCAAAACGCTGTCCATTCACTGACAGCAAGCAGGATTGTAAAAAGTCCACAAAACCACACTCCAATGCGGCGATTCTCTTCCTCTGTGTAGCGCAACACTGCACAGCGCTTTTTAGAAGTTTTTGGTACACTTTGGGTATGATTTTCAGTCCACAAAGTCCACTTGAAATAAACAGGAAAATTGTCACTTTGGTCACAGGGCAACGGTATAAGGCACAAAGTTCACGCTTCTTGCACTAGAAAGCGTGCGTATCCTGTTCGTGGAACGCCAAAAGAGAGGTGCAGTGTACTCAAGTTGTGCGTAGTAGGTGTTTCTGGGTGTAGTAGTGCAATATACACTAACCTGGTACAGCTGACTCTCTGCAAGGGCAGGTATAGGTAGGAATAGTTCGTGACGCCAGTGCCAAGTAAACGGTGGCACGCCGTTTGCGGAAAGCAGAAATAATTTGAGGAAACGTGGTGTTAAAACAGAACTTCAACTTTAGTAGTTTGCAGGCAGAGACAATATTGGAAACGCAGTTCCTCAGCATACAGTCGATTTTGCAATTCGGTCGATGCAGGCAATTCAGTACAGCAGGGTAATTACAGAGTGTTGAACACAGGATTTGCAGCAAAGGAGCTTGCACTCTAACTCTGTCTGATCCTGGAATGTAGCAATTCTTCACCAAGGTCCATTAACCTAAGTCTGGCTTTATATCCTTGATTATGGCTTAAATAAGTACCTCCTCTGTTTCTCTCAGTACCTCTGGCTCCTCTGATCCTTGCCTCTGTCTCTCTTAGCTTCCTCAGGCTCTAGAAACTTCTGAGCTCTGGTCTAGACTGACTTCTGCACTCCACACTAGATCAGGTTACACTGACTTTCCCTTCCTTGTCTGTGCCTTATATAAACTAGGGCTCTCTAGCTCCCTCTATTGACTAGAAGCTGGAATGACACCCCTAGCCGGCCTGTACTTGCAAGTTTCATAGTAACAGGGAAATACATGCATTACATTACATGACATTTTATAAAACTGACATATAGCAACTTCCCATAATTAGGAGGGACGACAGCACACCAAGTGACACTTTGGTAGTGACGGGTATTACAGTTCCCGTACACTACACCGCGTCTCTGGATTAGTTGAGAGACCCGGATCTCCATAGGCTGTTCTGGGTACACATCTTCCCCAGCGATGGACATGGCATTCCATCTTGGTCTTGGATAGGCCATCTTCACTGTGCTCCGGCACACGCTGATTGCTAACACTAAAGGAGGGGCACAGAGGGCGGAGTTTTTATCACCTCTGGCCTGATCATAGATAAGTCCATAGAGGGCGTTCTCCAAGTTTCCCGCTCCTGAAGGGGCGTATTCGATATCTTCGCGCTTCTCCTGAGGGGGTGTAGTCATATTTTCCCGCTTCTGGGGGGCGTATTCCTCATTTTCGCGCTCCTGGGAGAGCGTTCCTGGATTTCTTTGTCTTTCAGCATGAAGATGCAGCGCCATCTTGGAACGAATATGGCGAATCTCCACAATGCCGAATTAACACTTTGTGTGCAGCAGCGCACGTGCAGCAGCGCACGTGCAGCAGCGCACGTGCAGCAGCGCACGTGCATCGCTTTCCTTGGCACAGCAATGCAAGTAAGCAAGTCACTTTTTAGCGATTTCTGTACAATCTTCAGCCCTGATTGTTATACTGTGAACCATGCGGTTTAAGTCCGTTTTTTGGGGCAATTAGATGCGGTTCTGCTGTTTAGGGATGGACACACAATACCATCCGATCCTGTTCGTGACGCCACTTGATGCAATGAGCAGGACACTGGGTCATTGGGGCTGCTATGCAGTGGGTCAGATTTAGGTGTAACTAAGTTTGTGATGCCAGTTGCAGCTTGCGCAGGTACTGTAAAAGGGCCCTTTAAGATGGTATGAGCTCATGTACTAGGTTAGGAATGCCAGAGGGGGATATTGTCTCTGTATTGTGTCAACGGTGTCTCCTACCTGTAGTACGGCTGGACTCCTGTATCCTGGCTCACATGCAACAAATTGAGTGTTGTAAATAGGAGTAATGGAGGAATGATGGAATTCCACACAGAGAATAGGGTCCAACTTGTCTTTACTTGAGGTTATCTTATGCAGCTTTAGATCCATACAATGTTCAGCAATAGTCTAGGATCCCAGCAGGTATTGGCAATATGTGGCAGGAATCTATATATATATTCTGCATCTGAACATACGCCTTTAAGAGTCTGGCAGGTATCTGTCTTCTGCTCTGTCTGAGGTCTGCTTGGTTTGGGCCTGACTAGCTATGGAGGTACTTATCTTCTCCTTGTATTTGGAATCTGTACTTACAGGACTGCTCGCAGGGAATGGTGGTTTCTTCCTGGAGATCTAGTAGTTCTGAAGATGGCTGCTTTCTTTGTCATCCAGCTGAGTTAAGGAACTCAGGCTGGGAAGGTTGCTTTGGGCCTCAGGTTAGGCCAGAATCCTTGGTTGGGATCCCTGTTTCTGGGAGCTCCTATTCACACAGCCTACCCCAACAAGGGGTGGCTGGTACACTCCCTAGAACTTTCCATCCTCCCTCTGAAGTAGGATCTGGGAACATTCCACTACTCCTCAGATAGGTGGATGCTAGCCTGGAATGGTATATTCCAGTCTAGGTATACTAACTGGCCTTATTCTGTCTACATATTGCTGCCACCTGCTGGTGTACATGGAAATTACAGCAAATATATAAAATACAGACATAGACATGGCAATGCACATTGAGATTACATCAGATGGAAATACATTAACACTTTAACATCATGAAGCTGGGTGACAGAGTTTTAGTGACATACTCTGGGATGTTACACTTCCCCTATAGCTACGCCCCTGGACAGAGCTGTATTATGATACTATCTGGATCCCCATGTTTCCCTGCACTTGTAAAATTGTTTTCACAATAAGGAATTTACTATGACTCTCCCTACTAGCATCTGCACATGTCTCTCCCTGACTGACTGTGAAATGATTGACTGTGAAATGATTGACTGTGAAATGATACCCTGCACTGGTAAATCACTTCTTGACTTTTTTTTTTTTAACAGTTAGTTTTTCTTTCTCTCCCATACACGTCTATCCCTGACCAACGTACAATGATGAATGGCAGCATCTAAGATGGCCACCGTATTTAAAGGGCTGTGACATACCGGGCTGACTGGCTGCTAATTGGCTGCATGCATGGTATTATGGGTCATCCCACCTTTCCAGAGTTCCTTGAACCATGTCCTCACACGTGTAGCAGCCATTTTAGATGCCATTTTAGCCACCAGCTATTGTAGGAAATAATGTGCTTCGTTACCACGAAGCGTGAGGAAATTCGCATTCGTTCAGAATCAAATTTTTCCTGAAATTCGGAACGAATTCAACTTCGTCAGCTTCGATTCGCTCATCTCTAATAATGACTAATCGTTGAACGCTATCTGCGCCTGAAATACGCCTAATTTAGGCATATTTCAGCATAGTAAATGACCCCTTCAGTTTAATTCTTCAACTGCTAAGAGCTACAGTAAATTGGAGATGCCCCCTGAGAAAGGACCCCCCCCCCTTGAGGTGCCAGCTTGAAATAAACCTAGCAGAACATGTGCAGCAATGAATGGAGAGATCTCTGGATCCATTTGAGGGCTATTTTTTTAGAAAGAGCCTGGCATGCACTATATAACATCTGATTTAAATTTTTACATTATTCATGGGATAACCCTTTTAATATCAGATATCTGGTGGCATCAGAAAGAGGGCACGCCCCCAGGGCAGCATTTTTTCTCTGGGAGCAGTCCTCAGTAGCTGAATCTATTCTAATTGCTCACATTCAAAAGAGTTTCTGAATAATTGTTCAGGTCATACTCTACTATCACAATGACGCCACTTAACGTGACGGCATGTGCCCATCTGTGTCCTCCACAGCAATGTCATCTCTGGTGAAGATGAGCCACCCCACTCATGTAAAGTAACATCTCCATGGATGACAGGGACTAGGGGCAGGGGCAAACATAACATATGTGCAATGTAAAAGGGCAACTTTAAAAAAAGTTTAAAACTATGTTTTTTTATGGTAAATAAGGGACTGAAATAATGAGTTTAAATGACTAGTGGATTGTTAAAGAGACAAAGGACATTGTGAGAGAGACTGCAGGAGAAGAAGTTACATGTGATTGGTGAGATTGGCGCCGATCGGTAACTCTTGTGTAAAGGCCCTATTAGACAGAATGATATTCAGGCCAGTTACTGTTCATAGGAAGGCTTGTTTCAAATAATTGGCCTGTATGATCATGCCGCTGATCAGCCAATAAATGAGCACACTTTTGTTTGTTTGCTGATTTTGCTGAATTTAATGAGGGAGGAACGAGCAATTGTTCCTCCCAAAGTCACTTTGCCTCAGATTATATAATATCCGGTGCAAACGAGCACCAATCAATGTGTTCATCCTCCATCAACACTCCTCCTGTTTTATGCAGTCTATGAGCGCCTTAAAGAGGTCGTCTCTCCTCAAACATTGGTGGCATATGGCTTGGACATGCCACCAATGTCAGATAGGTGTGGGTGTCACGGCCTTTGGTTTGCGCGGCAACGTGTTGCTGTGAGAGCATGCGGTGGCAGTGTCTTTGCCTTCTAGATGATTGCCATGACATGGTTGCCACGCATGCTGTTGCCGGTGGTAACGTGTGGTTTGGCATGCTTGTGTGTGCACTTCCCCTTTAAGTTGCTTCCTTCCTCTGTCTGGTGTTGGAAGGGTTAACTCCCTTCCTAGTGCAGAATCAATACAGGGGAGGATACCAGCCTAGCCAGACATATGAGAGAGAAGCATAGAGGAAACAGTTCAAGGTTAAAATTTTGGGGAGTGACAAAGGTGATATCAGGTCCACGCAAAGGAGATATAGATAAGAAACTTCAACAGGAGGAGACCAAATGGATTTACCTGCTTAACAGCTTATCCCCAAGAGGTCTCAATGAAGGGTTCACATATTCTTCCTTCCTGTAGTTTGGACCCCCTCCTAAAAAGAAAAGAAAAGTAAATTATTAGATATTATTAAATACGATAAATACAGGAACCTATAAACTAAGAAGCTCACTCGGCAAGGACTCAAAAAAATAAAAAGAACTAGATGGGACAGGCAAGAATGGCAAGTAGGGGAGTCCAGTCATCCCACCCGGAGATTGGGGACTTACGAAATGTGACTTAGCCAAGATGACTACCAGAGGTATCATATGGGATACATGAGTCTGGATAAGAGAGGGAATTGCGATCACAGTGAGCATAGAGGGGCTAAAATATGTAAAAGGTAATATATACATTAGCAATAGTAGCAGTAAGGCTACTTAAGTGCAACCCCTCTAACAACCAGACTTCAATCTGGGGACATCCAGAATGGAAGAACTGAACCCATCGCAACTGATATGCAGAAGTTGTAGGATCATACGTGACCACTAGTAAAAACATCAAGGAAACCTTGACACAATAACATCGGTATTTGGATGGTGTGATGTTATTATAGTATACTAGCATATATGAGCCGAGTACTATCTAGAATTTAGATTAAAATGCTATGAAGATCACAGAGGATCGTACTCCATCTCCGCATACTATTGGATGGGGAGCATGCTTAAGTAAAAAATTGGATCATCAAAGGCTGTGAATGTAGGTCCAGTGCAATAACAACTTACAACTAAGTACCGTGCTATATATGAAAGTGGACAATACCTATAAAGCCTGGAGATATGCGCCGCACTACTGATAGTCATACCGACAGCTAAGTATTCACGCATGCGCACTACAGGACCCGACGTGGAGAGCGCCGTGAACTAAGTACTCTGACATGCGCAATAGGACGGATGGAGCCCTAGGACGGAGGTCCGATAACCAAGTACTGGCGCATGCGCAGATGCAGTATACAAAGTGGATGCGCTGGAGACCAAGTCCGAGGATATGCGCAGTGAGACGGATCAAGGACAAGTAAGTATCCCAAAGCCTATGTTTACCAGACATGCGCAGCGCAATCTGATGACACGGTGCGGCCCACACCAAGTAAAGGTCAAAGTTGGAGGGGGCATAGACATCAGCCGACAAGTAGCCTATCAGTCTCCGGGAGGTGGATGAATGCACTCTCATAGGCCAGCCCATAATCCATGACATCACAAATGGAAGTGATATAATCCAGCCGAGTTAGCACACGCTCACACTGTACCCAAACCCCTGAAGACGCCGGAGCACGGCGAAACATGTCGGGGTGCAGCGTGGACAATTAGTTTTAACACAGTAAAGTCACTTGCTTATTATATTGAGCTTGTATCAACACTGGCAGCGCGCAGCCAGTCAAGCCAATAAGTCTCACTCCAGATAGACTATTATAGGCAGGAGGCTAGTACCAGTATAAAATATAGGACCAAGTGACTACTGACATTTATAAAAACTCTTATAGGTAATGTTTAAGATAAACTATTAAAGGTTAAGTTTTAGGATTTAGGAGGTGTAGGATAATAGGTGTAAGTTAGTCCAAAGGACATTAGTTTGATTTATTGAATAAAACACCAACACCATAAGGGATTTTGCTTCTCCCAAATTTACCATACTAGATTACAGGCTGTAGAATGAGGTAGCTATTGCCATACAGGTCTTTTGGAAATGGTTTCCTTCACATGGACCACATCAAACCGTCTTGTGCCACATGGACGGTGAAACAAATGGGCACAAACTAAGGAACACCCGTCACACCAGTGATTGTTTATTAGGTTTTATTAAGTCACAGTAAATATCAGTAAGAGGTGGAAAATTGGTTTCCCAGAGGCACAGGAAGAGATGACATTTTCTCCTGTTTGGAGCTTGGTCTTCTGGCTGCCATTAATGCCCTGGTAACCACACTGATGTCTCTTCTGTGACCGATATAATAGGAAAGTTCTGCCCTTGGATGTTCTGGGCTTGTTGATGTTATCTTAAATTTGCTGACTTGTTCTGTGGAGAGAAGTACACAATCTCATTAAATACCAAGTATTCTAGCTGCTTGACAAGTACAAGGACAGGAACATGCCCAGAGAAACTTACCTTTCTATCAGCAAGAATGACGGCTGCTCCAGTGACACGGAACGCTGTACACGCCAGATGTTCTGTGGTTTAGATGTTCACGCTGCAAAATAAATAATTCCCATTAATGCACTACTAATGGGGGTTTCTAAGCAAGCAAACAATCTGACTGACAAGTTTCTCTCTTTGACAAAAGTAAGATACCCCAGATAATCAAACCAGGTGGGAAGAAGCTGGCGGCGACTACCCAAATGACTCCAGGTTATTTTAAACTAGATTTCTCTGTAACTCTGCAGCGTTTTAGAGTAAAACACAGCTGTTTGCAAAGAGTTTGCATGTCATTTGCTGCTAGAAGTGCATGAAGCTCCTGAAAAGTGCCCTTTAATTGGTCCGACGAGATTGTGCTACAAACCTTGAAGATGGTTGATCCAAGCAGTCGATGGGACCTTGAGCTGCGCTGGGCAGAATGTTATAGAAACCTTCTGATGTTCACAAAGATGGAAATGATCTTTTATCCACCTGAGATGGTGACTGTTCCTGAAGTCCTGCAAGATACCAAATAATATCCTATATGAGTAACAGTGTTCCTTTTATCTAATCCTTAGTAACTAATGTACAATATAAAGCGGTGAATCTGTGTAAGTCCTTCAGGTGCTCATTGGATTATACTGCATACATATTTACAAAAGGAGCATCTCTCCACCAAATGACCTCAACCTTTATTCAGAAATGCTAAAGTATCTTTTCTAATTACGTCAAGTCTGAAGATAAATGAAATGACTTTTATTGCTTTTTCGTTAAGTTTGTTCACTCTAACAAATAATAAATACGGAGAATGAACATTATTAGTACAAACATGTTAGACAATCAGAACCTCTTACCTTATGTGCTATAAGAGCATGAGCAGACGCAGCTACTTTTTTGGTCCTCCTCTCCTCATGCCCATTAAATAAACCTTGTGGTCAAATTGTCCACCAGCCAAGGGGATGCTGGAATGAGAAATATATTGATGTAAGACATGCATAATAATGCTAAGGATAAGCGTCCTGACATATAGCCACCTGCCATGACTTCTGGTTATAATGTCCAGACAGTGAACAGACTATACCAACAACATGGAGCAAAACATTACTTACTTATCTGTTCCAGGCCTGAGTTTTACGCCAAAGATGCTATAAACGGGTCGGTGGTCTGAGGTCTTGATAAGAGGG
This sequence comes from Bufo bufo, assembly GCF_905171765.1. Taxonomy (NCBI): domain Eukaryota; kingdom Metazoa; phylum Chordata; class Amphibia; order Anura; family Bufonidae; genus Bufo; species Bufo bufo. Next base: position 38,413,474 of record NC_053397.1, on the reverse strand, counting down.
CAGGAGTAGTATTTCAGGACTTGCACATCTCCATAACATTGTCTTTTATAGAACACCCTGTCCTGTAGAAATCGTAAAAATAATATCATCATTGAATGTCAGTAGAATTATATAAAAATATCTTTGTGAATGCCAAATCTAATCTGCCATGTCTATTGGCCTGTGAGAGGTTTCATTGGAATTTTATAATATTGGAGGCATGAAATGTGCTCAGAGCAGTTGTCTCCTGTATCTATCAGTGGTGGTATGAGGTTCTCTTGGCCTAAATACTGTATTTTCCTGCGTATAAGACTACTTTTTAACACATGAAAATCTTCTCAAAAGTCGGGGGTCGTCTTATACGCCGGGTGTCGTCTTATATGCCGGTATAGGGTGTGCTGAAACTTACTTCTTAGCCGGACTGGAGAAGCTGTCCTTCTCCAGCTTCAGACATGGTGAATGAGCATCACCAAAATGGTTATGTATTGACACAAAATAAAATACGTTTGTTTGCACTTCAGTGGGCCAAATCTAAACCAGATCACAGCAACAGATTTAAGGCCACTGTATCCTGGTGTACTAGATTCTTGGAAAGGCATAATATGGTACTGAGGCAAAAGACGAAAATTGCACAACAACTACCTGCAGATCTTGATGCCAAAGTAAATAGCGTTGGAGGGGTAGTCTTATACGGCGAGTATACCCCAAACCCTATATTTTAACTGGAAAAGTTGCGGGTCGTCTTATACGCTGGAAAATACGGAAGTTGTCTTAGACCAGTGTTCGAATGAGGTACCATGTTGCCTACCATCAGGGGCCTAAGTTATTGTTTTTTTCACATAAATATTTAAATTGCCATTGAGACTTTCTTGTATTTAAGTTTCCGTGCTTCAGCCATGCCTGCATGGACACCTTGACACTGTGATGACCCATTCTCTACATAAAAGTAAAATAGATTGGGTACTTTGTAAGAAATTATTCCTCTGGCTATAATATTAACACCCCTTTATAGTGGATTAATGGTCAATGTTGTGCAGCTGTTGTGTTCTACTGTCTTGAGGTTTTGTCTTGCTCTGGATCAACGCAGCTAAAATTTCCTCAGACTCTACTCCATGGACTATTGTCTCTCAGGCTCCCTGTAGTGAGCTCTCTTACCGTATATGATGGAACTCTCTGCTTTGCAGAGGTGTTGTAGATGTCAGTGCCAATGTCGAACTTATAGGTTGGAGGGAATCCGATGGTGTGCTCCATAATCCCTTTAAATATGGACCCTTGAGTGGAAAGATAGAAAATGATTAGTATGAAAAAACAGCAACTGATGATTGTAAGGACATAAGAACATGGTGAACATATTAACCATCATGTCAGTGATTTGTATTTATCTGATGGCGCATATGTGATAATGAGTGATAAAGAACGGTATACTAGTGGATGTACCATTACTCTTGGCTTCATTCAGCTGGTCATGCCTCAGGAGACTGGACATATCTCTTCCTCTGATGTTTTGCAGAAGAGTTTCCACGGTTTTTCGGTCCTCTTTCATTTGGAAATTGAGGTCCCCAAAACAAAACACCCAATCAAAACGGCTGGTGACATCAACTGTAGAATCAAATAAACATGTCACACAATTAGGCTACATGAAAGTGTTAGACTCACATTGATGGAGACAAATAGAGAGATAAAGGAATTGTAGGAAGCAAGCACATAAGGCATACTCACAGGCATTGGAGTTATCTCTGTATGGAAGAGATTGAGGCAGATGAAGACCCTCGGTGATGATTATATTATCCTGGATCAGGGCCAGCCTTTGGGGTGTGCGAGGCAACAAGGGCACCCGGCGGCGCCAGTGTAGCAACTGTAACGACATGCAGGACGGCGACGGCCTTCTATCACCTCCAGGCGGCGCCCTTACTACTTTATAGATGCCCTGCCTGTGTCACAACTTGCACGCACTTCTCATTTAGGAGATTCTAATCCAACGAATCCCAGGCATAGTCATCTGTATTGTCATCCTCACGAGAGAGAGAGATGTGTCTGCTGGGATTCAAACCCACGACCTTCTGTATCAGAGGCAAAGCACTTACCCACACAGCTATAAGAGCTGCATAGCCACTGCCTGAAAAAATATGAGACTTCTACTGTAGACTCTGTTATAGCTGTTATAGCCAGTGTACATCTATACACATGACAGCTGCCCCAACACACCAAGCACTGCTATATCTCTATATGCAGCTGCCCCAGCACACTCAGCTCTGCTATATCTCTATATATGATAGCTGCCCCAGCACACCCAGCTCTGCTACATCTATACACGTGACAGCTGCCCCAACACACCCAGCACTGCTATATCTCTATATGACAGCTGCCCCAGCACACCCAGCACTGCTATATCTCTATATGACAGCTGCCTAAACACACCCAGCCTGCTATATCTCTATATATGATAGCTGCCCCAGCACACCCAGCTCTGCTACATCTAATGCACATGACAGCTGCCCCAGCACACCCAGCTCTGCTTCATCTATACACATGACAGCTGCCCCTGCACACTCAGCTCTGCTACATCTATATATCTCTAAGAATTACTATAGAGTAGATAGATATATAGAGATATAGCAGAGCTGAGTGTGCTGGGGCAGCTGTCATGTGTATAGATGTAGCAGAGCTGGATGTGCTGGGGCAGCTGTCATGTGTATAGATGTAGCAGATCTGGGTGTGCTGGGGCAGTTATCATATGTAGAGATATAGCAGAGCTGAGTGTGCTGGGGCAGCTGTCATGTGTTTGGATGTACACTAGCTATCAAAGCTATAAACGAGTCAAAAGTAGAAGTCTCATATTTTTTCAGTCAGTGAATATGCAGCTCTTATAGCTGTGTGGTTAGGTGCCTTGCCTCTGAAGGTCGTGGGTTCAAGTCCAAGCAGAAACTTTTCTGAAATACAGGCTAAATTAGAATACACAAGCACTGACTCCATATATGGACATACAGCGCAGGACACAGGAAGAGGCTGCATCGCATCGCTGATACGGAGGTAAGTATAAGTGGTTGTTTTTTTTTAAATACCGGACTGTTACTGCCACATGGGGGAGGGGGAGGCACTTGATACTGACACATGGGGGGAGGGGGTTGGCATTATGATACTGGCACATGGGAGGAAGGAGAGAGGCACTTGATACTGGCGGGGGGGTTGGCACTATGATACTGGCACATGGGGGTGGGTGGGAAGGAGAGAGGCACTTGATCCTGGCACATTGGGAGGGGGGAGATGGCACTATGATACTGGCAGAAAAGGGGGGGGGGGAAAGAGAGAGGCACTTAATACTGGTACATTGGGATGGAGATGGCACTATGATACTGGCACATGGGGGGGTGGGTAGGAAGGAGAGAGGCACTTGATACTGGCACATTGGGGGGGAGATGGCACTATGATACTGGCACACTTTAAGAGAGAGGCACTTGATACTGGCACATTGGGGGGGAGGAGAGAGGCACCTGATACTGGCACTTTTGGGGGGGTGGCACTATGATACTGGGACATGGGGGGGAGAGGCACTTGATTTTGGCACTTTATTTTTTTGGGGGGAGATGGCACTATGATACTGGGACATGGGGAGGAGGAGAGAGATGCTTGATACTGTCACATGGGGGGGTTGGCACTTGATACTGACACATGGGGGGGTTTGGCACTTGATACTGGCACATGGGGGGGTTGGCACTATGATACTGGCACATTGGGGGGAGAGATTGCACTATGATACTGGCACATTGGGGGGAGAGATGGCACTATGATACTGGCACTTTGGGGGGGGGGCGAGATGGCACTATGATACTGGGACATTTGGGGGGGGGGGGGGCACTTGATACTGGCACATGATGGTGGGGCATCACATTATAAGGCCCTTTATCATACCCAGTGTCACCCATAACCAATCTCCTGCCCCCCTTAATCATACCCTGTCACTTTTGCCCAGTCCCCTGCCCCCCTTAATCATACCCAGTGTCACCCAGAGCCAGTCCCCTGCCCCCCTTAATCATACCCTGTCACCTTTACCCAGTCCCCTGCCCTTCTTAATCATACCCAGTGTCACCCTTATCCAGTCCCCTGCCCCCTCAATTAGACCCTGCCCCCCTTAATCATACCCAGTGTCACCCATAGCCAGTCCCCTGCCCCCCTTAATCATACCCAGTGTCACCCTTATCCAGTCCCCTGCCCCCTTAATCATACCCAGTGTCTGTCACCATTAATTTAAGGGGGGCAGGGTTTAATTGAGGGGGCAGGGGACTGGGTACAGTTTTTAAAGAGGAATAATTACCTCTAATATCTATATAGTCCACTCTCCAATGGTCAAATTACATGTAAAGTGATACAAAATATAAGACTAGATCTTGACAAACCAGAGACCCTTGGGTATACTTAATTTATAAAAAACAACCAAAAGGGGGAATTAACAACTAATGCATATTTCTTTTAAAACAAGAGGGGGTCAATGGCTAAACGAAGGACATCAGACACCATTTCAGCACTGAAAAACCCTTAGGGATCAGTCTCGTTTTTGGGATTCCAGAACACATACTGGGGCTTCCTAAAGTAACGTGATCATCATTTGGATGACCCGGTCCCTCTAAAGGGAGGTCCGAGTGTTCATTCATCCCATGGTATATCCTAGGTCCGGGAGTACCCTTCAAGATGGTCCCATTCTGCCCTGTAAACACCACGGGGGCCATTCACTCTACTCATATGTAGGAAAATGGGACAGTACCCAAATTCAAGGGTCTATCCCAAAATCCGTCCCCACATGAGTTCAAATGGGTCATGTGTACGTTTGTCCCTTAACTTCTCAGGGTACACCATTACCACTACGACCCATACATTCAACACCAATACTGATCGGCCTGCATTAATACCATAAACAAACTCACCCACTGGTAGCTGTATACCCAAAGGGCTTTTTCTTGTTTGTCAAGAAGAGAATCCTAGAGCTTCCTATCTGTATTGGAAAATGGGGAAATCACTAATATGTTGCACAGTCTAACAGGAGCACCCCATGGTGTAAGATTGGAGAGTACCTGTGTCCACATGGAACATCGCCTGAAAGATAAACCACAAAATGCAACAATTAGTTAAAATTCAAAACAAAACTTGCTGGGTTACAACCTATATGAAGGAGGATAAAAATAAGGCATATATACACTGGATAGAACACATATAGAAAGATGCTAAGTCTGAAGTCCCTAAGGAGTCCACTGACTGGTGTACCCTGAGAGGTTATGGGACAAACGTACACATGACCCATTTGAACTCATGTGGGGACAGATTTTGGGATAGACCCTTGAATTTGGGTACTGTCCCATTTTCCTATATATGAGTAGAGTGAATGGCCCCTATGGTGTTTCCAGGGCGTAATGGGACCATCTTGAAGGGTGCTCCCGGACCTAGGATATACCATTGGATGAATGAACACTCGGACCTCTCTTTAGAGACGGGATTAGGGGTCACTCTAATCCTGATCTCATCCCTAAGAGTTTTCAGTGCTGAAATGGTGTCTAAAGTCCTGCGTTTAGCCATTGACCCCTTCTTTTTTTTTAATATATGCATTAGTTGTTAATCCCCCCTTTTGGTTGGTTTTTATATATTAAGTATACCCAAAGGTCTCCGGTTTGTCAGGAAATGTAATTTGACCATTGGAGAGTGGACTATATAGATATTAGAGGTAATTATTCCTCTTTAAAAACAGCATATTGTATGGCAACAGCTTGCGTCACTAGGTTATAGTGACGTGTTGGATTCCTAGTGGATAATTTTCCCAGCTTCCTTGGGTCTTCCTAGTAACAGTTTACGTCAAATGAATATTGAATTTTAAATGGCTGATTGCTCAGGTCATGTGATTATACTAGTTCACAAGACGGCTGGCGCATGCGCAGTTAAACCAGCGGTACGCCGAACCGGGGCGCCTCTGTAATTATGGTAGGAGCACGCTGGGTGAGTCCTCATGGCAGTTGGGGAGCACCCTGTGAACACATGGATCGTCACCTGTGTGAGTATGTTATGAGTATAGTGTGCTAAAGCATATTATCTCAGTTTTGTTTTTAATTGTGAGTAATTAAGTGAACACACTTCTTTAGGGGGGAGGCACTTATCACATTGCACTTAGGGTTATATAAGGATGATATTGTCCATTATTGCACTGCTTGATAAAGACTTATTATAGTCGAAACATCGGAATTGTATTCTGCTTAACTAAATAAAGTCACCGGAATTTTCTACCAAAACGGAGAAGTGCTGCAGATTTTTCCAATTATTATTATTCCAAGGGACCCTTAGTCTGGATCTCGACCTGTCCGGACCATAATTGCTGGTACCAGATGAATTGGACTTATGTGGGGATGTAGTGCTGCTTACTTTGATGTTTAAGTGTTGGCTGCATAGGAGATAACTTACTGGGCATTGAAGATATATTGGTAAGATACTGAAGTCCATATTGGAAATAGGTAGAAGTAGCATTCTAAAAAATTCCTTTTGGCAAAGAGCAGGAAACAAATTGTTATTATATACAAGCATAATTTTATAATTATTAAAAATTGTTTTGAAACAAAAAAATTAAAGACTGCTACAATACAGATGACATCACTAGCGAATCGAAGCGGATGAAGTGGAATTTGATCAGAATTACAGGAAAAATTTGATTCACAACAAATGCAAATATCCTCACACTTCGTGGTAACGAATCGCATTTTTCTAAAATGACGGCTACACGTGTGAGGAATGAGGACATGGGGCAAGGAACTCTGGGAAGGCAGGATCACCCAGATTGACATGCATGCATGCAGCCAATCAGCAGCCAGCCAGTACTGTGATGTCACAGCCCTATAAATACGGCAGCCATTTTAGATTCTGCCATTTTTCAGCGTTCTGAGTGTTGGGACAGACGTGAGAATGCACTAGGGACAGCAATTGGAAAAACTTGATTATGCCCAAAAAAAAAACTATTTATAAGTGCAGAGAAAGGATAGGGAAGAATCATTTCACAGCATCTTAGTGCAGGGAGAGACGTTAGAAGGCGCTAGGGACAGTGATAGGAAAGCGATTTTCAAGTGCAGGAAAAGATTATTTGTGGATCCAAATTGCCATTTTACAGCTCTGTCATTCCAGCTATTTGTTCTTGGGGTGCAAGTGCTATGTTGAAAAGCCTTAAGTGGCTTATATCCGTGGAAAAAGAAAAAAATATAAGCACTTCACTGCTGCAGTTTTTTCTGGTAAGCGCGTATAGGAGAGTATTTCATTAAAAAAAGAAAAATATATTCGCACTGCACTGTTGCAGTTCTTTCTGGTGAAAGCGTATAGGGGCGTATTTCAGTCCTATTAGAAAAATATATACGCAGTTCAGTGTTGCAGTTATTTTTGTTGAAAGCGTATAGGGGTGTATTTCATTAAAAAAAGAAAAATATATTCGCACTGCACTGTTGCAGTTCTTTCTGGTGAAAGTGTATAGGGGCGTATTTCAGTCCTATTAGAAAAATATATACGCAGTTCAGTTTTTAAGTTTATTATGGTGAATGCGTATACAGGCGTATTTTAGTAAAAAATGAAAAATATATACGCACTGCACTGTTGCAGTTATTTTTGTTGAAAGCGTATAGGGGCGTATTTCATTAAAAAAAGAATAATCTATACGAACTTCACTGCTTAATTTTTTCTGGTGAAGGAGTATAGAGACGTATTTAATTAAAAAAATAATAATTTCTACGCATTTCAGTGCTTAATTTTTTCCTGGTGAAAGCATTTGTTGGCCTATTTCAATAACAACAAGAGAAATCGATACACACTTCACTGCTTAATTTTTTCCAGTGAAAGCGTATAGGGGCATATTTAATTAACAACAAGAAAAATCTATACGCACTTCACTGCCTAATATTTTCCTGGTGAAAGCGTTTGTTAGCGTATTTCAGTAACAAAAATAAAAATCTACATGCACTTTACTGCTTAATTTTTTCCTGGTGAAAGCTTATAGGGGAGTATTTAAGTACAACAAGAAAAATATATTTGTCGCTTTTAGGGGTGTTTTAATTTGCACTTAATTTATTTTTTTCAGCTAGTCCATGCACAGAGGAGTGGCAGAGGCCTAAATGTTTCTGGCGCAGGCAGAGCTCGCAGAAGACTAAAGGGTCATGGCAGCAGGAGTCGCAGTGAGAGGCCTGATCTCCTGGTGTCATCTAGCGGTCGTGTCTTGACCAGCAACCTACGTCACCAGCACGTCATCCCAAGTGACCTCAGACACCCCCAGTCAACAGTCGGTGGGTTCGTCAGACACAACCCTTAGTTAGCATGGCCGGGGACCAGGCCCTGTGCCCTCACAAGGGTCCTCAACCAGCCTCTGCTGTTCCATCACCCACAGAAGTATTGTATGCTGTGGGCTCAGCTCCACTATACAACGAGGACGAGCTACTAGAGCAGTGGTCCCCAACCTTTTTTGCACCAAGGACCGGTTTCATGCAAGACAATTTTCCCAGGGACTGGTTGGGGGGGGGGGGGGGGGGGGGGGAGTTCTGGGGCGGGGCTTAGCGGGTGGGCGGGACCGACTGATTCACGCGCATAACAAAAACACAAAGGTGCATATTAAAATATATAACACTATATAATGACTATATAAACTGACTATGGTCTCTGCTGCACTGGTCTCTGCTGCACTGTACCGTATTTTTCGCCCTATAAGATGCACCTAGGTTTTAGAGGAGAACAATAAGAAAAAAATATTTTTCATTACACCTCAGGTCAGACCAGCAATCAGACCCCCAATGTTAATCAGACCTCAGATTAGACCCCCAATGGCTCAGATCAACCACCAAACCTTTAGCCATCTATCAGCCCCCATTGTCAGCCATACACCCCCCCAATGTCAGCCATAAACCCCCCCAATGTCAGCCATAAGCCCCCCATTAGCCCCTCATGTCAGCCATAAGCCCCCCATTAGCCCCTCATGTCAGCCATAAGCCCCCCATTAGCCCCTCATGTCAGCCATCAGCCCCCATTAGCTCTTCATGTCAGCCATAAGCCCCCCATTACCCCTTCATGTCAGCCATAAGCCCCCCATTAGCCCCTCATATCAGCCATAAGCCCCCATTAGCCCTTCATGTCAGCCATAAGCCCCCCATTAGCCCCTCATGTCAGCCATAAGCCCCCCATTAGCCCCTCATGTCAGCCATAAGCCCCCATTAGCCCTTCATGTCAGCCATAAGCCCCCCATTAGACCTTCATGTCAGCCATAAGCCACCCATTAGCCCTTCATGTCAGCCATTAGCCCCTCATGTCAGCCATAAGCCCCCATTAGCCCCTCATGTCAGCCATAAGCCCCCATTAGCTCCTCATGTCAGCCATAAGCCCCCATTAGCCCCTCATGTCAGCCATAAGCCCCCATTAGCCCTTCATGTCAGCCATAAGCCCCCCATTAGCCCTTCATGTCAGCCATAAGCCCCCCCATTAGCCCCTCATGTCAGCCATAAGCCCCCATTAGCCCTTCATGTCAGCCATAAGCCCCCCATTAGCCCCTCATGTCAGCCATAAGCCCCCATTAGCTCCTCATGTCAGCCATAAGCCCCCATTAGCCCCTCATGTCAGCCATAAGCCCCCATTAGCCCTTCATGTCAGCCATAAGCCCCCCCATTAGCCCTTCATGTCAGCCATAAGCCCCCCATTAGCCCCTCATGTCAGCCATAAGCCCCCATTAGCCCTTCATGTCAGCCATAAGCCCCCCATTAGCCCCTCATGTCAGCCATAAGCCCCCCATTAGCCCCTCATGTCAGCCATAAGCCCCCATTAGCCCTTCATGTCAGGCATAAGCCACCCATTAGCCCTTCATGTCAGCCATAAGCCACCCATTAGCCCTTCATGTCAGCCATTAGCCCCTCATGTCAGCCATTAGCCCCTCATGTCAGCCATAAGCCCCTATTAGCTCCTCATGTCAGCCATAAGCCCCATTAGCCCCTCATGTCAGCCATAAGCCCCCATTAGCCCTTCATGTCAGCCATAAGCCCCCCCATTAGCCCTTCATGTCAGCCATAAGCCCCCCCATTAGCCCCTCATGTCAGCCATAAGCCCCCATTAGCGCTTCATGTCAGCCATAAGCCCCCATTAGCCCTTCATGTCAGCCATAAGCCCCCATTAGCCCCTCATGTCCGCCATAAGCCCCCATTAGCCCTTCATGTCAGCCATAAGCCCCCTATTAGCCCTTCATGTCAGCCATAAGCCCCCATTAGCCCTTCATGTCAGCCATAAGCCCCCCATTAGCCCCACATGTCAGCCATAAGCCCCCCCATTAGCTCCTCATGTCAGCCAGCCCATAAGCCCCCCATGTCAGCCAGCCCATAAGCCCCCCATGTCAGCCAGCTCATAAGCCCCCCATGTCAGCCAGCCCATAAGCCCCCATGTCAGCCAGCCCATAAGCCCCCCATGTCAGCCAGCCCATAAGCCCCCCATGTCAGCCAGCCCATAAGCCCCCCATGTCAGCCAGCCCATAAGCCCCCCATGTCAGCCAGCCCATAAGCCCCCCATGTCAGCCAGCCCATAAGCCCCCCATGTCAGCCAGCCCATAAGCCCCCCATGTCAGCCAGCCCATAAGCCCCCCCATGTCAGCCAGCCCATAAGCCCCCCATGTCAGCCAGCCCATAAGCCCCCCATGTCAGCCAGCCCATAAGCCCCCCATGTCAGCCCCATGTCCCCCAGGTCAGCCATCAGTGCAAATAAAATAAAATAAAAAAACACTTACCTCTCCTGCTCCTGGTCACCATCGCGATCCTCTTCATTCTGCTCTCGGCTGGCTGTTTATAGCGGCGCACAGCGTGAGGTCACAGAGAGACCTCACGCTGTGCGCAGCCCTGCACAGCCGATAGCCGAGCCGAGGACCAGGAAGCGGTGAGTACAGATCCTTCACCGCTCCCTGGTCCTTCTGTACTAATGAAGCGCTTCCATAATGGAAGCGCTTCATTATTACAGAGTTAAAGACTGCCCTGATCGTCGCGGCCCGGCTAACAATCCTCCACGGCCTGGTCCTGGGCCGCGGCCCGGCGGTTGGGGACCGCTGTACTAGAGGACAGTCAGCAGCTACTAGCCAGCCAAGATCTGGAGGAGACATCCGCCGCTTCCTCCGCTAGGCGGGCAAGTAGTGATGAGGAGAGTGGCGTGGGAGGTGGTATTGTGAGAGGTCAGGCTCCTGACCCAGAGACCGTTGAGGAGTACATCAGTGACGCGCAGACACTACTCGATGATGATGAAGCTGATCGCACTTATGAGCCAGGTGCAGAAGGGGCTTCATCATCATCAGGAGAAGAGGGTGGCAACTTGCCTGTGAGACAGCAAGTCGATAGGGTGGCCTGGAGTCAGCAGGGTGGCAGCAGTGGGAGGTCAGGAGCCAAACGGGCACAGGGTATACCACCTGCTTCGCAGCAGCCTACCTGCCCGGGAAGTAGTGGTGCAGGAGTTCACGGAGGCAGCGGCGGTAGCAGTCATTCAGTGCGGACTGTTGGGGGGAAAAAAATCACCTACTCGGCTGTGTGGCAGTTTTTTGTTAAGCCGCCGTATGAGGTGAACGTGGCCATATGTAGAATCTGTGGGCAGAAAGTGAAGCATGGCCAGGGTGCCAATGTTGGCACTACGGCCCTGCGTCAACATATGGAGCGTCGCCACCCAGTGGCCTGGGAGAACCGTGGCTCCGATGTGGTGGTCCAGCCTGCCGCAGCAACCGCTGCATCACCCACTGGCACGCACCCGGTTTCTGGCAGTCAAGGCTCCACCACCTCTGCCGAAGGGAGTTGTCTGTCCCTCCCATCATCTACTGTTCATGATTCTCCTGCTCCTCCTACTCCTCGTCACTCATTCGGTCAACAATCGATCACCGAAGCGATTGCCAAGAGACAGTAGTATGCGTGCACGCATCCAATGGCGCAGAAGCTGAACGTGCTCCGGTCCAAGTTGCTAGTGCTGCAGTCCCATCCTTTCCAAGTGGTGGACTCTGCACCTTTCAGAGCCAAGCCGAGGTGGAGATTCCCAAGCCATCATTTCTTTGTTAAAAAGGCAGTACCAGCCCTGCACAAATATGTAGAACAGAAGGTGGGCCAGTCCTTGAGCATGTCGTTGTCTGCCAAAGTGCACGGCAGCGCCAAAGTGTGGATCTGTAACTACGATCAGGGACAGTACATGTCATTTATGGCCCACTGGGTGAATGTGGTTCCTGCACATCCACACCAGCAACTTGGCCATGTTACGCTGCTTCCGCCTCCACGTTTTCACGCTGTTGGTCCTGCAACAATGTCCGCCTCTGCCTCCTCATCCTCCACCGTGTCCTCAGCCTCCACTGCAGGGACAAGTCACAGTGCCCCTCCAGCACATTACATCTGCTGGGCACGGCGGTGTCACGCTGTTCTGCACCTGGTTTGCCTTGGCGAACAGAGTCATACAGGGGAGGAACAGCTCTGTGTGATTCATCAAGAAATCGAATCCCGGCTGTCTCCGAGACAACTCAAAATCGGAACCATGGTGACCGACAACGGGAAGAACATGGTGTTGGCGCTGCGTCAAAGAAGGCTGAGCCATGCGCCCTGCATGGCACACGTGTTCAATCTGGTTGCTAAGAGGTTCCTGAAGTCTTCCACCCATCTGCAAGACATCCTAAAAATGGCCAGGAATCTTTGCATGCACTTTAGCCACTCATATCCCGCCAACCACACCCTCCTTAATCTGCAACAGCAGAACAGCATCCCCCAACATTCCACCCGTTGGAATTCCACCCTCCATATGTTGGATCGAGTATACGAACAGAGAAAGGCCATTAAAGATTTCTTGATGATCCAAGCGGATATGATTACTTCCTGTGTAACTTCAATGTCAGCCAGTGGCAGCTCATGCGTGACACCTGTCGTTTGCTCAGGCCCTTTGAGGACCACACGTTATTTGTCATTCGCCAGGACTACGGGATGAATGACATCATTCCACTGCTTCATGTCCTGGTAACAATAGCTGGTCAGGGCACTGGAGACATGTCGTCTAGATCTCAAGATCTCACGGCCATGTGAGCCCTGTGGGGGCTGAACTTGAGGAGGAGGAGGAGGACATTAACGCACAAGCAATTTGTAGTAAAGTGTGTGGTTTTTCTACTTAGGTGACAGGAGAGGAGGAGCAGGAGCAGCCAGAGGAGCTACAGGGCGATGAGGAAGATGAGACAGAGGACCCAGACACAACGTGGCACTGTGCAATAGAGATGGAGGCAGGGAGTCCCTCAGAGTCACTTGCACAAATGGCCCGATGCATGCTCACTTTCTTGTGTAGTGACAGCCGAATTGTCACCATTCGGCAGAGGGATGACTTCTGGCTCTCCACCTTGTTGGACCCTCACTACTGGTCCAGAATGGGGGCTTTTTTTTACACCCACTGAGAAGGAGGACAAACTGAACTACAACAGAGACATTCTATCTAGTCAGTTGGCCGCTGCCTATCTACGCCATCGTCCATCCTCTCGCAGGTCTGACCGGGGGGGCCCTCTGCGCTTACGTTCCTCTGCCATGACTGCTGGGGAGGGGTGGGGAGGCAGTACGCTGATGAGTAGCTTTCTTCACCTGAATAGTGAAGAAACTAGTGTTGAGCGAGCATGCTCAGCCGAATACCAGTTCTCGGCCGAGTACCGCATGTGCTCAAGCACAATGCTCGAGTCTCCTACCCGCACGTTTTGCGGCTGCTACTGGCATTACAGTGATTGGCTGACCGGAACGCATCATCGGGTGCTATATAGCACCCGATGATGAGTGTTCTGCTCAGTCTCCTGAGGAAAGGAGAGACAGTTTAGGGAGTGATATAGGAATATTTTTATTAGAAAAACTTTTCTGAGACCCAAAAGTCCTTTTAAGGACTATTGTGTGTGGCAGTAGCAAGATATATTTTTAGCGCAACCTGAGCTAAATTGATAAAACTTTACAGACCCAAAAGTCCTTTTAAGGACTATTGTGTGTGGAAGCAGCAATATCTATTTTTAGCGCATCCTGTGTTCAATAACATGCAATAGTTAGGCCTCTGCAGACAGTGACATTAGCTGCGCCACATCTCCTGTTCAAAGTGTGCTCATCCCAAAAATATCTGTGACATCCAGTGTACTTTTCCCGTAGATGGTGTCCACTGCAGAGAGTGACATTAGCTGCCCCACATCTCCAGTGTAAAGTGTGCGCATCCAAAAAATATCTGTGACATCCCATGTACTTTTTCAATAGGTGTCTGCTGTGGACAGTGACATTAGCTGCGCCACATCTCCAGTGTAAAGTGTGCTCTTAACCCCTTACGAACACATGACGTACCGGTACGGCATGTTTCCCGAGTCCTTAAGGACACATGACGTACCGGTACGTCATGTGTTGTTCCGATCACCGCTGCCCGGCGGGCGGTGATCGGAACACGGTGCCTGCTCAAATCATTGAGCAGGCACCTCGGGTAAATGCGCAGGGGGGGTCCCGTGACCCCCCTGTGTTGACAATCGCCGCAAACCGCAGGTCAATTCAGACCTGCGGTTTGCGGCTTTTTATGGTGCGGCAGCAGTGCCATCGGGTCCCCATGGGGCTGTGGGGGGGGACCCGATGGCATGGAAGGCAGCGCGATGCCTTCCTGAGGCATCTGCGCTGCCTTCCGGTGAAGAGCCTGTGAGATCCAGCCCCCTGGATCTCACAGGCCCTGGAAGCTGTATGAGTAATACACAGTATTACTCATACAGCCAATGCATTCCAATACAGAAGTATTGGAATGCATTGTAAAGGAATATACCCCCCAAAGTTCAAGTCCCAAAGTGGGACAAAAAATAAAGTGAAAAAAAAAATGTAAAAAAAAGTTTCCCCCCAAAAAAATTAAAGTTTCAAGTAAAAATAAAAATAAACAAAAACTTCATTTTCCCCAAATAAAGTAAAAAAAACTTGGTAAAACATAGGGGGGGGAAAAAAAGTATACATATTAGGTATCGCTGCATCCGTATCGACCGACTCTATAAACATATCACATGACCTAACTCCTCAGATGAACACCGTAAAAAATAAAAAAAGGTGTTTGCCCACCAAAATAGTACCAATCTAACCGTCACCTCATCCCTCAAAAAATGAGCCTCTACCTGAGACAATCGCCCAAAAAATAAAAAAACTATGGCTCAGAATATGGAGACACTAAAACATAATTTTTTTTGTTTGAAAAAAGCTGTTATTGTGTAAAACTTACATAAATAAAAAAAAGTATAAAAAAAAGTATACATATTTGGTTTCGCCGCATTCGTAAAGACAGGCTCTCTAGAAATATCACATGATCTAACCTCTCAGATGAACACCGTAAAAAATAAAAAATAAAAACTGTGCTAAATAAACCATTTTTTGTCACCTTACATCACAAAAAGTGTAATAGCAAGCGATAAAAAAGTCATATGCACCCCAAAATAGTGCCAATCAAACCGTAATCTCATCCCGCAAAAAATGAGACCCTACCTAAGATAATCGATTCAAAAACTGAAAAAACTATGGCTCTCAGAATATGGAGACACTAAAACATTGTGTAAAACTTACATAAATAAAAAAAAAGTATACATATTAGGTATCACCGCGTCCGTATCGACCGGCTCTATATAAATATCACATGACCTAACCCCTCAGATGAACACGGTAAAAAATTTTAAATAAAAACTGTGCTAAATAAACAATTTTTTGTCACATTACATCACAAAAAGTGTAATAGCAAGCGATCAAAAAGTCACACACACCCCAAAATAGTGCCAATAAAACCGTAATCTCATCCCACAAAAATCATACCCTACCCAAGGTAATCACCCAAAAACTGAAAAAATTATGGCTCTCATACTATGGAAACACTAAAACATGATTTTTTTTGCTTCAAAAAGAAATCATTGTGTAAAACTTACATAAATAAAAAAAAGTATACATATTTGGTATCGCTGTGTCCGTATCGACCGTCTCTATAAAAATATCACATGATCTAACCCCTCAGAGGAACACCGTAAAAAAATAAAAAATAAAAACTGTGCTAAATAAACCATTTTTTGTCACCTTACATCACAAAAAGTGTAATAGCAATCGATCAAAAAGTCACACGCACCCCTAAATAGTGCCTATAAAACCATCATCTCATCCCGCAAAAATTATGCCCTACCCAAGGTAATTGCCCAAAAACTGAAAAAGATATGGCTCTCAGACTATGGAAACACTAAAACATGATTTTTTGGGCTTCAAAAATGAAATCATTGTGTAAAACTTACATAAATAAAAAAAAGTATACATATTAGGTATCGCCGCATCTGTGACAACCTGGTCTATAAAAATATCACATGATCTAACCTGTCAGATGAATGTTGTAAATAACAAAAAATAAAAAAGCTGCCAAAACAGCTATTTCTTGTTATCTTGCCTCACAAAAAGTGTAATATAGAGCAACCAAAAATCATATGTACCCTAAACTAGTACCAACAATACTGCCACCCTATCCCATAGTTTCTAAAATGGGGCCACTTTTTTGGAGTTTCTACTCTAGGGGTGCATCAGGGGGGCTTCAAATGGGACATGGTGTCAAAAAAAACAGTCTAGCAAAATCTGCCTTCCAAAAACCGTATGGCATTCCTTTCCTTCTGCGCCCTGCCGTGTGCCCGTACAGCTGTTTACGACCACATTTGAGGTGTTTCTGTAAACTACAGAATCAGGGCCATAAATATTGAGTTTGGTTTGGCTGTTAACCCTTGCTTTGTAACCGGAAAAAAATTATTAAAATGGAAAATCTGCAAAAAAAAGTGAAATTTTGAAATTGTATCTCTATTTTCCATTAATTCTTGTGGAACACCTAAAGGGTTAACGATGTTTGTAAAATCAGTTTTGAATACCTTGAGGGGTGTAGTTTCTTAGTTGGGGTCACTTTTATGGAGTTTCTACTCTAGGGGTGCATCAGGGGGGCTTCAAATGGGACATGGTGTCAAAAAAACCAGTCCAGCAAAACCTGCCTTCCAAAAACCATATGGCATTCCTTTCCTTCTGCGCCCTGCCGTGTGCCCGTACAGCGGTTTGCGACCACATATGGGGTGTTTCTGTAAACGACAGAATCGGGGCCATAAATATTGAGTTTGGTTTGGCTGTTAACCCTTGCTTTGTAACCGGAACAAAATTATTAAAATAGAAAATCTGCCAAAAAGTGAAATTTTGATATTGTATGTAATGTATTTTCCATTAATTCTTGTGAAACACCTAAAGGGTTAACAAAGTTTGTAAAATCAGTTTTTAATACCTTGAGGGGTGAAGTTTATAGAATGGGGTCATTTTTGGGTGGTTTCTATTATGTAAGCCTTGCAAAGTGACTTCAGACCTGAACTGGTCCCTAAAAATTGGGTTTTTGAAAATTTCGGAAAAATTTCAAGATTTGCTTCTAAACTTGTAACATCCCCAAAAAATAAAATATAATTCCCAAAATGATCCAAACATGAAGTATACATATGGGGAATGTAAAGTAATAACTATTTTTGGAGGTATTACTATGTATTATAGAAGTAGAGAAATTGAAACTTAGAAATGTGCAATTTTTTACAAATATTTGGTAAATTTGGTATTTTTTTATAAATAAAAATGATTTTTTTTAACTTCATTTTACCAGTGTCATGAAGTACAATATGTGACGAAAAAACAATCTAAGAATGGCCTGGATAAATCAAAGCATTTTAAAGTTATCAGCACTTAAAAGTAACACTGGTCAGATTTTCAAAAAATAGCCTGGTCCTTAACCACCTCCGGACCGCTGTACGCACAGACGCGTCCTGGAGGTGGTTGATTCATTCCGCCTGGACGCATATACGCGTCATCTCGCGAGACGCGAGATTTCCTGTGAACGCGCGCACACAGGCGCGCGCGCTCACAGGAACGGAAGGTAAGAGAGTTGATCTCCAGCCTGCCAGCGGCGATCGTTCGCTGGCAGGCTGGAGATGTGTTTTTTTTAACCCCTAACAGGTATATTAGACGCTGTTTTGATAACAGCGTCTAATATACCTGCTACCTGGTCCTCTGGTGGTCCCCTTTGTTTGGATCGACCACCAGAGGACACAGGTAGCTCAGTAAAGTAGCACCAAGCACCACTACACTACACTACACCCCCCCCGTCACTTATTAACCCCTTATTAGCCCCTGATCACCCCATATAGACTCCCTGATCACCCCTGATCACCCCATATAGACTCCCTGATCACCCCCCTGTCATTGATTACCCCCCTGTCATTGATCAACCCCCTGTAAAGCTCCATTCAGATGTCCGCATGATTTTTACGGATCCACTGATAGATGGATCGGATCCGCAAAACGCATCCGGACGTCTGAATGAAGCCTTACAGGGGCATGATCAATGACTGTGGTTATCACCCCATATAGACTCCCTGATCACCCCCCTGTCATTGATCACCCCCCTGTCATTGATTACCCCCCTGTAAAGCTCCATTCAGACGTCCGCATGATTTTTACAGATCCACTGATAGATGGATCGGATCCGCAAAACGCATCCGGACGTCTGAATGAAGCCTTACAGGGGCATGATCAATGACTGTGGTGATCACCCCATATAGACTCCCTGATCACCCCCCTGTAAAGCTCCATTCAGATGTCCGCATGATTTTTACGGATGCACTGATAGATGGATCGGATCCGCAAAACGCATCCGGACGTCTGAATGAAGCCTTACAGGGGCATGATCAATGACTGTGGTGATCACCCCATATAGACTCCCTGATCACCCCCCTGTCATTGATTACACCCCTGTCATTGATCACCCCCCTGTAAAGCTCTATTCAGATGTCCGCATGATTTTTACGGATGCACTGATAGATGGATCGGATCCGCAAAACGCATCCGGACGTCTGAATGAAGCCTTACAGGGGCATGATCAATGACTGTGGTGATCACCCCATATAGACTCCCTGATCACCCCCCTGTAAAGCTCCATTCAGATGTCCGCATGATTTTTACGGATGCACTGATAGATGGATCGGATCCGCAAAACGCATCCGGACGTCTGAATGAAGCCTTACAGGGGCATGATCAATGACTGTGGTGATCACCCCATATAGACTCCCTGATCACCCCCCTGTAAAGCTCCATTCAGATGTCCGCATGATTTTTACGGATGCACTGATAGATGGATCGGATCCGCAAAACGCATCCGGACGTCTGAATGAAGCCTTACAGGGGCATGATCAATGACTGTGGTGATCACCCCATATAGACTCCCTGATCACCCCCCTGTCATTGATTACACCCCTGTCATTGATCACCCCCCTGTAAAGCTCCATTCAGACGTCCGCATGATTTTTACGGATCCACTGATAGATGGATCGGATCCGCAAAACGCATCCGGACGTCTGAATGAAGCCTTACAGGGGCATGATCAATGACTGTGGTGATCACCCCATATAGACTCCCTGATCACCCCCCTGTCATTGATTACCCCCCTGTAAAGCTCCATTCAGATGTCCGCATGATTTTTACGGATCCACTGATAGATGGATCGGATCCGCAAAACGCATCCGGACGTCTGAATGAAGCCTTACAGGGGCATGATCAATGACTGTGGTTATCACCCCATATAGACTCCCTGATCACCCCCCTGTCATTGATCAACCCCCTGTCATTGATCACCCCCCCTGTCATTGATCACCCCCCCTGTCATTGATCACCACCCCTGTCATTGATCACCCCCCTGTCATTGATCACCCTCTGTAAGGCTCCATTCAGACATTTTTTTGGCCCAAGTTAGCGGAATTTTTATTTATTTTTCTTACAAAGTCTCATATTCCACTAACTTGTGTCAAAAAATAAAATCTCACATGAACTCACCATACCCCTCACGGAATCCAAATGCGTAAAATTTTTTAGACATTTATATTCCAGACTTCTTCTCACGCTTTAGGGCCCCTAGAATGCCAGGGCAGTATAAATACCCCACATGTGACCCCATTTCGGAAAGAAGACACCCCCAGGTATTCCGTGAGGGGCATATTGAGTCCATGAAAGATTGAAATTTTTGTCCCAAGTTAGCGGAACGGGAGACTTTGTGAGAAAAAAATAAAAAATATCAATTTCCGCTAACTTGTGCCAAAAAAAAAAAAATTCTATGAACTCGCCATGCCCCTCATTGAATACCTTGGGGTGTCTTCTTTCCAAAATGGGGTCACATGTGGGGTATTTATACTGCCCTGGCATTCTAGGGGCCCCAAAGCGTGAGAAGAAGTCTGGTATCCAAATGTCTAAAAATGCCCTCCTAAAAGGAATTTGGGCACCTTTGCGCATCTAGGCTGCAAAAAAGTGTCACACATCTGGTATCGCCGTACTCAGGAGAAGTTGGGGAATGTGTTTTGGGGTGTCATTTTACATATACCCATGCTGGGTGAGAGAAATATCTTGGTCAAATGCCAACTTTGTATAAAAAAATGGGAAAAGTTGTCTTTTGCCAAGATATTTCTCTCACCCAGCAAGGGTATATGTAAAATGACACCCCAAAACACATTCCCCAACTTCTCCTGAATACGGCGATACCACATGTGTGACACTTTTTTGCAGCCTAGGTGGGCAAAGGGGCCCATATTCCAAAGAGCACCTTTAGGATTTCACAGGTCATTTACCTACTTAACACACATTAGGGCCCCTGGAAAATGCCAGGGCAGTATAACTACCCCACAAGTGACCCCATTTTGGAAAGAAGACACCCCAAGGTATTCCGTGAGGGGCATGGCGAGTTCCTAGAATTTTTTATTTTTTGTCACAAGTTAGTGGAAAATGCTGATTTTTTTTTATTTTTATTTTTTTTATACAAAGTCTCATATTCCACTAACTTGTGACAAAAAATAAAAACTTCCATGAACTCACTATGCCCATCAGCGAATACCTTGGGGTCTCTTCTTTCCAAAATGGGGTCACTTGTGGGGTAGTTATACTGCCCTGGCATTCTAGGGGCCCAAATGTGTGGTAAGGAGTTTGAAATCAAATTCTGTAAAAAATGACCTGTGAAATCCGAAAGGTGCTCTTTGGAATATGGGCCCCTTTGCCCACCTAGGCTGCAAAAAAGTGTCACACATCTGGTATTGCCGTACTCAGGAGAAGGTGGGGAATGTGTTTTGGGGTGTCATTTTACATATACCCATGCTGGGTGAGAGAAATATCTTGGCAAACGACAACTTTTCCCATTTTTTTATACAAAGTTGGCATTTGACCAAGATATTTATCTCACCCAGCATGGGTATATGTAAAAAGACACCCCAAAACACATTCCTCAACTTCTCCTGAATACGGAGATACCAGATGTGTGACACTTTTTTGCAGCCTAGGTGGGCAAAGGGGCCCATATTCCAAAGAGCACCTTTCGGATTTCACAGGTCAATTTTTACAGAATTTGATTTCAAACTCCTTACCACACATTTGGGCCCCTAGAATGCCAGGGCAGTATACCTACCCCACAAGTGACCCCATTTTGGAAAGAAGAGACCCCAAGGTATTCGCTGATGGGCATAGTGAGTTCATGGAAGTTTTTATTTTTTGTCACAAGTTAGTGGAATATGAGACTTTGTATGAAAAAAAAAAAAAAAAAAAATCATCATTTTCCACTAACTTGTGACAAAAAATAAAAAATTCTAGGAACTCGCCATGCCCCTCACGGAATACCTTGGGGTGTCTTCTTTCCAAAATGGGGTCACTTGTGGGGTAGTTCTACTGCCCTGGCATTCTAGGGGCCCAAATGTGTGGTAAGGAGTTTGAAATCAAATTCAGTAAAAAATGACGAGTGAAATCCGAAAGGTGCTCTTTGGAATATGGGCCCCTTTGCCAACCTAGGCTGCAAAAAAGTGTCACACATCTGGTATCTCCGTACTCAGGAGAAGGTGGGGAATGTGTTTTGGGGTGTCATTTTATATATACCCATGCTGGGTGAGAGAAATATCTTGGCAAAAGACAACTTTTCCCATTTTTTTATACAAAGTTGTCATTTGACCAAGATATTTATCTCACCCAGCATGGGTATATGTAAAAAGACACCCCAAAACACATTCCTCAACTTCTCCTGAGTACGGGGATACCAGATGTGTGACACTTTTTTGCAGCCTAGGTGGGCAAAGGGGCCCATATTCCAAAGAGCACCTTTCGGATTTCACAGGTCATTTTTTACTGAATTTGATTTCAAACTCCTTACCACACATTTGGGCCCCTAGAATGCCAGGGCAGTATAACTACCCCACAAGTGACCCCATTTTGGAAAGAAGAGACCCCAAGGTATTCGCTGATGGGCATAGTGAGTTCATAGAACTTTTTATTTTTTGTCACAAGTTAGTGGAATATGAGACTTTGTAAGAAAAAAAAAAAAAAAAAAAAAAAAAATCATCATTTTCCGCTAACTTGTGACAAAAAATAAAAAGTTCTATGAACTCACTATGCCCATCAGCGAATACCTTAGGGTGTGTACTTTCAGAAATGGGGTCATTTGTGGGGTGTTTGTACTGTCTGGGCATTGTAGAACCTCAGGAAACATGACAGGTGCTCAGAAAGTCAGAGCTGCTTCAAAAAGCGGAAATTCACATTTTTGTACCATAGTTTGTAAACGCTATAACTTTTACCCAAACCATTTTTTTTTTTACCCAAACATTTTTTTTTTTATCAAAGACATGTAGAACTATAAATTTAGAGCAAAATTTCTATATGGATGTCGTTTTTTTTTGCAAAATTTTACAACTGAAAGTGAAAAATGTCATTTTTTTGCAAAAAAATCGTTAAATTTCGATTAATAACAAAAAAAGTAAAAATGTCAGCAGCAATGAAATACCACCAAATGAAAGCTCTATTAGTGAGAAGAAAAGGAGGTAAAATTCATTTGGGTGGTAAGTTGCATGACCGAGCAATAAACGGTGAAAGTAGTGTAGGTCAGAAGTGTAAAAAGTGGCCTGGTCTTTCAGGGTGTTTAAGCACTGGGGGCTGAGGTGGTTAAAGAGGACCTTTCACTAGAATAAAAAATCTAAACTAACTATACAGACATGGAGAGCGGCGCCCAGGGATCTCCCTGCACTTACTGTTATACCTGGGCGCCACTCCGTTCTCCTGGTATAGACTCCGGTTTCGATTTTTTATTCTAGTGAAAGGTCCTCTTTAAGGTGAAATAGGGCTGAGTCCTTAAGGGGTTAAAAATTGTATCTGTGACATACAGTGTACTGTTTTAATAGACGGTGTCCGCTTCTGACAGTGACATTACCAGTGCCACATCTCCAGTGTAACGTGTGCACTTAAAATATTTATCTGTGACATACAGTGTACTTTTTCAATAGACGGTGTCCGCTTCTGACAGTGACATTACCAGTGCCACATCTCTAGTGCAACGTGTGCGCATCCCAAAAATATCTGTGACATCCAGTGTACTTTTTCCGTAGACGCTGCGGACAGTGACATTCCCGGTGGTACCTCTCCTGTATAACGTTTCCTCATTCCAAATACCTGTGCCATTCCCTGTAATTTTTTATTAGCCGCTGGTGACAGCATTGGCATTATCTGCGGGACATCCCAAATACCTTTTTAAATTTGTTTGCGCATACACTTCCAAATCCTATGCTACTGTACGTGTGACATACTTTCAAGCATATATAACATTTAATATGAAAAAGGCGAGCAGTATGGGATGGGAAAAAGGCTGTGATGCTGATGGTGCACGCAGAGGCCGTGGCCCTGGGCGCGTTGAAACTGTGCCAGCTGCCAGAGCACAAGAAAAACAATCCTCCACGATACCTAGCTTCATGTCCCAGTTTGCAGGGTGGCGCAGGACACCACTCTTGAAGTTATATCAGTGCAACCAGGTGGTCGGTTGGATTGCAGCAGATAATGCTTCCAGTCGGTTAAGCACCACCCTGTCTTCCACCAAGTCCAGTCTTAGTAGCCAAGAGTCTGCTCAACACAATCCTCACCCTGATCCTCCTTCCTCCCACCATGGAGAGTCTAGGCAAACAAGTGATCCCATACTCAGATACTCCAAGGAGCTCTTTTTAGCGCCATTTCTTGATTTGGCCCTCTCGCCAAGCACGCTTGAAGAGGGACAAATCTTTTGCCCTGATTACCAAACTCTTGAGCATCCACAGTCACAAGAAGATGACAGTCGGGAACGGCAACTACTGTTTAATGAGATGTGAGATGGATGAGGATGAGACACAGTTGCCAATAAGTCAATGGCAATTACTGTCTCAAGAGGTTGATGAAGAGGAGGAGACACAGTTGTCAATCACTGAGGTTCTGGTTAGGTCAACAAGTCAGTAGGATGAGCAGAGTGAGGAAGTGGAAGAGGAGGTGGTGGACGATGAAGTACAGAGGGGGAGGGATCTGCAACACCGCAACAGGCTGGAAGAGGCAGTGGGTTGGAAAAAGGGAGAAGGCGGACCACACCAAACAGGCATGCAACTGTTCTATGGAACACCCCCTTGCGTAAATCTCCCTTGCCAAGGGGTAGGTGTTCCTCAGTATGGTGCTTTTTTGAGGAAAGTGCAGACGACAAAAGAATAGTAGTTTGTAACCTGTGCCATACCAAATTGAACTGGGGCGTGAACACTAGCAATCTCACCACCACCAGCATGATCCGCCACATGGCATACAAGCACTGTAATAAGTGGGACGAACGCCTGGGTCCACAATCTGTGTCTGCAGGTCACACTACTGCCTCATCTTCTCCTGTGTTACGTGCTGGCCAATCCCCTGTCGAAGGCACAGGCCCGGATGCCTCCCGCCCTGCACCTGGACCTTCGCAAGCACCATCAGCGACCACATTCACTTCCGTGTCCCAGCGCAGCATCCAAATGTCCTTACCCCAACCAACGCAAGCGCAAATACCCAACCACCCACCCACAGGCCATAGCACTAAATGTACAAATTACCGGCCCTGGATATGTTGCCATTTAGGCTTGTGGACACTGAGGCCTTCCACAGCCTGATGTCGGCGGCCGTCCCGCGTTACGCAGTCCCCAGCCGCCACTACTTTTCAAGGTGTGCCGTGCCCACCTTCCACCAACATGTGTTGCAAACCAATACAGAAAACTTGGTAAATTAAAAGACCTTATTCACAGGCAACCTGTGGCCAGCAGGCTGCCTGTTTAAATAGTCCTGGCTGGTGAGTCACATGACATGGCCGGCGTCACGTGACTCACAGCAGCCCAACTCAGCCGAGCACTGATCATCATTATTGGCGGTGCTGCGAAGGAAGTCTGCGTCACCCGCCCCTCGTTATAGTACCCCCCTTATACGAGGGGCCACAGGACCCAGAGTTATAGGGTTGGGTTTCTCCGGATGAGCCAGATGAAACCTTTTCACCATTATGGCAGCATGTAACTTACTCATCGGCACCCAAGACCTCTCTTCTGGCCCGAAACCCTTCCAATGCACCAGATACTGGAAGGAAATCTTGACCTTTCTAACATCAATAATCCTTGAATTTCATATATACTGATAGCAGCCTATAATTCATGTACACATAAAACCACTATTCCAATGTGAATGGTAATATCAACTGTGCAGCTGATTGCTGCAATGATCTATACACTACTATGGGTACGATGTAATAGAGTTCATCCAGACAATGTCCCAATTCGTACGGTGCTGCACAGGAAATGTGACAGCACAAGGTAACCAAGTAGTAGTAATGATGTGAAATATCCAGAAGATAGCACCAACGAATATATTGAATTCAAATGGGATGAGGCAATAATAATGACTGTATGTCAATGTCCGGTGTTCAGAGATGCGTACAAGTAGAGCACATATGCACTGGCCTCCAGATTACTTACAGTGTCCAGCCGCTTGTGGTCTCCCGGTCTCACCCCTCCTTGCTGCCTGGCCGCAGCGCTGATTTCCCAGGTGGCCGAACACGGCCGTCTGTGGCGTCCCACGTGACCTGGTGATCTGGGGTTCCGGGCGGACGCTTGGGTGACGTCACTGCTATGCGGCGGTAATTTCAAATCTGGATGTAGATCTCTTATGCTTACAGCTTAATGTCCAGTTTCTTTATTCTTTTCTTTTCCTTGAATCCACGCTCACTCTGTAATGCCAGACGCGTTTCAGGGTCTTACGCCCCTTCCTCAGTGGCCACCGAGTGAGTGGATTCTCACTCCTTATATATGGTATTTGCCCACCCACAATTGTGCTTTTTTCAGCTTGTTCCAATATGTGGGATGGATTTGGTTACTGCTGCTTTTCTATTTACAATTTAAGTGTCAAATTCAGGTTTAAAACATCATTAGATAAACAAACTCATAATACATAATAAATATTACTCCCCTTTAATTGATACATTATTAAAAACATGTTAAAAATGTTCTTGATGTAGGACTGCAAGGTCAGAGCTGCATTATGAGGAAAACCGCATCGAAAACGCATCAAAAACGCAACAGTGTGAACTGCGCCTTCCTTGCGGTTTTTGTATTTCTATGTTCTATAGGGTTAGGTGATCCCCCCCAAAAGGATTGGACCAGGATCACATCAAAATATGTTAAATCCTATAAATGGCTTTAACATTTGTTAGTTATATTCATCAGAAATCATATATTGCTAGGGTGGTTGATAGTTGTATATAGGAGGAGTCATCCGGTAGGGAGGGGAATCACAGTGTCAATTACTGACCCTCCTGCGATATCTCATCCCCACCGGCCAACCCCCCCAACAATTACAGGAACCCAAACACCTCCATCTCAGCATTGAGACCCTTCGGCATGAAGGTGTCGTACTCAAAAATTCTGCGGGATTCCTGTCGTGACATGTGGGCAATATGGTTCCCTCCTCTCCACATTTTTTTGACCCTTTCTATGGCAGTAAATTTTAGGCCAGTTGGGTCGCAATTGTGTTGGATTTTAAAATGTTTCGATAGGGAATGCGTTTCTAAACCTTTTTTAATATTCGCCACATGTTCAGCTACCCTCTTTTTAAGTGTCCTTTTAGTCCTGCCTATGTATTGTTTCCTACATCCACATTCCAATAGGTATATGACATCAGTGGAATCGCAAGTTAGGCACTCTTGTATTTCTACACTGAAGGAATTTATTGTAGATTTCACCCTAGTTGTGTTTTTGGGGAAACTTGTAATCTTGCAATTTGTGCATCTACCACATTTGAAAAATCCATTGGTTGTTAGCCAATTCTTTCTTTGTTGTTGTTGACTGTCCTTTCTACCTTTCACGGTTGGGGCTATTTTACCTGCCAAATTATTTGCCCTTGTGTACGTTATTTTTGGTACATCGCTCAGAAGTGGGCCAATTAATTTATCATTTAACAGATGTGCCCAATGTTTTCGAATGCTTCTTTCCATCACTCTATATTGTGAGCTAAATGGAAGAATAATTCTCAACGTTTCATCTCTCGGTTGTGGTGGGCCTATCTCAAAGAAACCTTTTCGTTCCATCTTTTTCACTTTCTCCAGTGATTTGTCAATCATCTGGACGGGGTAATCTCTCTCCAGCAGTTGTTGTTTCAAGTCTGCAGCCTCTTCATCAAACCTGCTATCAACCGTACAATTTCGCTTAAGTCTGCGAAACTGACTGGTTGGTATATTGATCAGCCACCGCGGAAGGTGGCAGCTAGCAAATCTGATGAAGCTATTTTTGGCTACAGGCTTGAAAAACGTGTTGCATTGTAGCTGGTTTTCCCTAATCCATATCTCCAGGTCTAAGAACTCTACTTTTTCTTGACTGACAGTCGGACTGAATACAAGGTTCTTGTCATTTTTGTTGATGTTACTAAGGAATAAATCAAGAGATTCAGCAGTGTCACGCCAAATGAACAAAATATCATCAATGTATCACCGCCACAGCACCAGATCCGTCCCCAGCCTGGGTACGATGGTCTCTCTCTCCCATTGAGCCAAAAATAGGTTGGCATAGCTGGGGGCGAATCTGGTGCCCATGGCGGTACCGGTACACTGCAGATAGAACTCCTGCTCGAAAGAAAAATAATTGTGAGTTAAAATATATCTCACTCCATCCAGCAGGAACTCCAATTGTTCCACAGGGAGCCCGGCATCTCCTGACAGTTGCTCATGTAGTGCCTGTATTCCCCTGGTATGTTCAATAACTGTGTAGAGTGATCCAACATCCAATGTCCCCAAGATCCACCCGTCTACCCACTTGACTTCTTCTAATGTCTTAATAATGTCAGTGGTGTCACGGATGTATGATGGCACCCGCTTGACATACGGTTGGAGCCATTGGTCGATATACTTGGATAGATTACATGATATAGATTGAATACCCGACACTATCGGGCGACCTGGAGGTGCTTCCAGGTTCTTGTGGATCTTGGGGACACAGTAGAACATTGGAATTCTTCTCTCAGTGTCCAAAATGAACTTGGCTTCTTGGTCAGAGAGAAAATCTGCTTTTGTCCCCTTTACACAGTAATCTTTCAAAATGTTGTAATATTCCTGTGTCGGGTCTCCCTTTAGTTTTTGGTAAGTATTCTCTGATCTTAGTTGCCTATAGCATTCCTCTATATAATCTGTTGTATTGAGAATAACTACGGCACCGCCCTTATCCGCTGGCCTAATTACAATATTATTTTCCTCCTGTAGAGATTTGATAGCCTTAATCTCTTCTCTGCTTAGATTTGTATTGACCCTGCGGCTTTTTATTCTTCTCAGGTCGCGTTCAACATTATTCTTGAAAGTGGCCATTTCACTGCTAATCTCCTGTCTAGGGAATTTTTTCGATCTAACTTTGAGATCTGTATGTGCATATTTATTTTTATTGCTTCCCATAGCTATCTCCCTATTAATGGGATTTTTAAGGAAATATTTTTTCAGACATAAGCGTCTGATGAATTTCTCTACTCCTATGTATGTGCCAAATTTGTCCATAGGATTAGTAGGGGCAAACTTTAAACCTTTATTGAGGAGCTGCACCTGGGTTTCTGTAAGTGCAATATCACTGATGTTTATTACATTGGTGGTTGATGTTTTTAATTTTTGTGTTTTCTCCTTTTTTGCATGTCGTCCTCTCCGTATTCTTCGTTGTGATCGTGCCTTTGTGACCTGTTGGTTGTTGGTTTATAATGGTGTGTCGTGTTCTGATAGTGTCTGTGCTCCTGTCTGTGTGTCTGATAGTGCCCTCTGCCCTGTGGATATTCCCTCAGACGCTCCCTCAAATTGTAATCGTGAACATAACCCTGTGTTTTGTGACTGTGTTTCTTTATCTCTTGTCGTGGTGGGGTGGGGGTGCGTGTGCTCCTTATTCGTGCTTTGTGGTGTGGGGGTGTAAAGTCTAAAAAATGTGGTGTAGCCAGTATTTCATATCTGTTTGAGATTTTAACATTCTCAAACTGTGTGTTGGTGTGTTCAACCTCCCTTTGTCCATAAGCCTCAGTGTTTTCTTTCCTTTCCATATACTGTAATTTCCTGAATTTTTTGCCTATTATTTCCCTTTCTAATGTGTCTAGATTTTTGCAGATTCTCTCGTGCCATTTATGAACTGCATCGGTGTCCGGGAATGTTTCCATTTCCTTTTTTAGGGTATCAATTTGCCCTGACATTTCTTCTGTCATTTGTGTCCTCCTTTTGATAATCATTTGAACAAGGGCCTCCGACTGTGTTTTCAGAAAACCATCCCATTCCTTTTTGAATCTGTCACTCACCAGATCAGATGCAGGTGTCTTGGTGAGTGTCAGACCCTTAGGGATGTAGCCCTTGTCCAAATATTGCGTGAGTGATCTAATCTCCCACTTATTGCGCAATTGGCGTTGCAGAGTCCTCTCAAGAACTTTAAAAACATCATCCATAGATCTCGTCACTTCTGTTGATGCTTCCCCTTCCATATTGAAGGTGAAAGCCTCAATTTTTTTGTACTTATTGTCTAAGTGTTCCCAGATGTCCATATCGGAACAGGGGGAGCTCAGCTGTTGAGGGTACAGAGTAAAAAATCGTAAATGGGATACAGAGGCTCACCCCTATCTCGTATGGATAGGTGCTCACCCTCTGGTCCTACCCTCAGGACCACAAAGACTTAAGAAACGTATAGAAAGAGTGAGGGGGCACACACAACAGGGAAACACTGAATGGATGAATAATTGATATTTAATACTCTAAAAACAAACCCCTAAAAAAACATAAAACGTACATAAAATTACATATATACTGATAGCAGCCTATAATTCATCTACACATAAAACCACTATTCCAATGTGAATGGTAATATCAACTGTGCAGCTGATTGCTGCAATGATCTATACACTACTATGGGTACGATGTAATAGAGTTCATCCAGACAATGTCCCAATTCGTACGGTGCTGCACAGGAAATGTGACAGCACAAGGTAACCAAGTAGTAGTAATGATGTGAAATATCCAGAAGATAGCACCAACGAATATATTGAATTCAAATGGGATGAGGCAATAATAATGACTGTATGTCAATGTCCGGTGTTCAGAGATGCGTACAAGTAGAGCACATATGCACTGGCCTCCAGATTACTTACAGTGTCCAGCCGCTTGTGGTCTCCCGGTCTCACCCCTCCTTGCTGCCTGGCCGCAGCGCTGATTTCCCAGGTGGCCGAACACGGCCGTCTGTGGCGTCCCACGTGACCTGGTGATCTGGGGTTCCGGGCGGACGCTTGGATGACGTCACTGCTATGCGGCGGTAATTTCAAATCTGGATGTAGATCTCTTATGCTTACAGCTTAATGTCCAGTTTCTTTATTCTTTTCTTTTCCTTGAATCCACGCTCACTCTGTAATGCCAGACGCGTTTCAGGGTCTTACGCCCCTTCCTCAGTGGCCACCGAGTGAGTGGATTCTCACTCCTTATATATGGTATTTGCCCACCCACAATTGTGCTTTTTTCAGCTTGTTCCAATATGTGGGAGGATTTGGTTACTGCTGCTTTTCTATTTACAATTTAAGTGTCAAATTCAGGTTTAAAACATCATTAGATAAACAAACTCATAATACATAATAAATATTACTCCCCTTTAATTGATACATTATTAAAAACATGTTAAAAATGTTCTTGATGTAGGACTGCAAGGTCAGAGCTGCATTATGAGGAAAACCGCATCGAAAACGCATCAAAAATGCAACAGTGTGAACTGCGCCTTCCTTGCGGTTTTTGTATTTCTATGTTCTATAGGGTTAGGTGATCCCCCCCAAAAGGATTGGACCAGGATCACATCAATATATTTTAAATCCTATAAATGGCTTTAACATTTGTTAGTTATATTCATCAGAAATCATATATTGCTAGGGTGGTTGATAGACAGGAGATTAGCAGTGAAATGGCCACTTTCAAGAATAATGTTGAACGCGACCTGAGAAGAATAAAAAGCCGCAGTGTGCTGCCTTTGCAATGTATATTACATGCTTGGCACTCAGCAGTGTCTGTTTCTTTAAGACCCTCCATTTTCTTGAAGCCTAGGGGCGGGTCTTCTCTGTACCACTAGAGCTTGCTGGGACATATCCTGTTCAGTACAGCTCTAGTTACTGTAGTTACCAGATCCACAGGACATCTTAAAGCTATTACAGATTGCAAACCTGATGAACACCAAAGCCTGTGAGTAAAGGGGTTTTTCTAGTCAGCTTGTGTAGAGGGATGTTAGACATTGCAGATAGATAATGTGTGTTTCAGTGTAGTAAGCAAGCACATGTTAGTTAGGCCCTATCTTTTGTATTAGCTATGTATAATGTATGTTGCTTGAATAGCCATGCTTATATCTTTCCTTTTATGTTTGTTTCACAGTTTTACCTCACATATCATCTCATATTATATGAACACTATTGTACGCATTCCTGTTCATTATATCTCAGTAAAGATTGCATCAGTTCAGTAAACCAGCGCATCTTTCATTGGGATTCGGTTTATACTTGATGTTAAGCTGTGTACCTAAAGCAACACGCAGTCGAGACATTACACGCAGGGTCAATACAAATCTAAGCAGAGAAGAGATTAAGGCTATCAAATCTCTACAGGAGGAAAATAATATTGTAATTAGGCCAGCGGATAAGGGCGGTGCCGTAGTTATTCTCAATACAACAGATTATATAGAGGAATGCTATAGGCAACTAAGATCAGAGAATACTTACCAAAAACTAAAGGGAGACCCGACACAGGAATATTACAACATTTTGAAAGATTACTGTGTAAAGGGGACAAAAGCAGATTTTCTCTCTGACCAAGAAGCCAAGTTCATTTTGGACACTGAGAGAAGAATTCCAATGTTCTACTGTGTCCCCAAGATCCACAATAACCTGGAAGCACCTCCAGGTCGCCCGATAGTGTCGGGTATTCAATCTATATCATGTAATCTATCCAAGTATATCGACCAATGGCTCCAACCGTATGTCAAGCGGGTGCCATCATACATCCGTGACACCACTGACATTATTAAGACATTAGAAGAAGTCAAGTGGGTAGACGGGTGGATCTTGGGGACATTGGATGTTGGATCACTCTACACAGTTATTGAACATACCAGGGGAATACAGGCACTACATGAGCAACTGTCAGGAGATGCCGGGCTCCCTGTGGAACAATTGGAGTTCCTGCTGGATGGAGTGAGATATATTTTAACTCACAATTATTTTTCTTTCGAGCAGGAGTTCTATCTGCAGTGTACCGGTACCGCCATGGGCACCAGATTCGCCCCCAGCTATGCCAACCTATTTTTGGCTCAATGGGAGAGAGAGACCATCGTACCCAGGCTGGGGACGGATCTGGTACTGTGGCGGCGATACATTGATGATATTTTGTTCATTTGGCGTGACACTGCTGAATCTCTTGATTTATTCCTTAGTAACATCAACAAAAATGACAAGAACCTTGTATTCAGTCCGACTGTCAGTCAAGAAAAAGTAGAGTTCTTAGACCTGGAGATATGGATTAGGGAAAACCAGCTACAATACAACACGTTTTTCAAGCCTGTAGCCAAAAATAGCTTCATCAGATTTGCTAGCTGCCACCTTCCGCGGTGGCTGATCAATATACCAACCAGTCAGTTTCGCAGACTTAAGCGAAATTGTACGGTTGATAGCAGGTTTGATGAAGAGGCTGCAGACTTGAAACAACAACTGCTGGAGAGAGATTACCCCGTCCAGATGATTGGCAAATCACTGGAGAAAGTGAAAAAGATGGAACGAAAAGGTTTCTTTGAGATAGGCCCACCACAACCGCGAGATGAAACGTTGAGAATTATTCTTCCATTTAGCTCACAATATAGAGTGATGGAAAGAAGCATTCGAAAACATTGGGCACATCTGTTAAATGATAAATTAATTGGCCCACTTCTGAGCGATGTACCAAAAATAACGTACACAAGGGCAAATAATTTGGCAGGTAAAATAGCCCCAACCGTGAAAGGTAGAAAGGACAGTCAACAACAACAAAGAAAGAATTGGCTAACAACCAATGGATTTTTCAAATGTGGTAGATGCACAAATTGCAAGATTACAAGTTTCCCCAAAAAAACAACTAGGGTGAAATCTACAATAAATTCCTTCAGTGTAGAAATACAAGAGTGCCTAACTTGCGATTCCACTGATGTCATATACCTATTGGAATGTGGATGTAGGAAACAATACATAGGCAGGACTAAAAGGACACTTAAAAAGAGGGTAGCTGAACATGTGGCGAATATTAAAAAAGGTTTAGAAACGCATTCCCTATCGAAACATTTTAAAATCCAACACAATTGCGACCCAACTGGCCTAAAATTTACTGCCATAGAAAGGGTCAAAAAAATGTGGAGAGGAGGGAACCATATTGCCCACATGTCACGACAGGAATCCCGCAGAATTTTTGAGTACGACACCATCATGCCGAGGGGTCTCAATGCTGAGATGGAGGTGTTCGGGTTCCTGTAATTGTTGGGGGGGTTGTCCGGTGGGGATGAGATATTGCAGGAGGGTCAGTAATTGACACTGTGATTCCCCTCCCTACCGGATGACTCCTCCTATATACAACTATCAACCACCCCAGCAATATATGATTTCTGATGAATATAACTAACAAATGTTAAAGCCATTTATAGGATTTAAAATATATTGATGTGATCCTGGTCCAATCCTTTTGGGGGGGATCACCTAACCCTATAGAACATAGAAATACAAAAACCGCAAGGAAGGCGCAGTTCACACTGTTGCGTTTTTGATGCGTTTTCGATGCGGTTTTCCTCATAATGCAGCTCTGACCTTGCAGTCCTACATCAAGAACATTTTTAACATGTTTTTAATAATGTATCAATTAAAGGGGAGTAATATTTATTATGTATTATGAGTTTGTTTATCTAATGATGTTTTAAACCTAAATTTGACACTTAAATTGTAAATAGAAAAGCAGCAGTAACCAAATCCATCCCACATATTGGAACAAGCTGAAAAAAGCACAATTGTGGGTGGGCAAATACCATATATAAGGAGTGAGAATCCACTCACTCGGTGGCCACTGAGGAAGGGGCGTAAGACCCTGAAACGCGTCTGGCATTACAGAGTGAGCGTGGATTCAAGGAAAAGAAAAGAATAAAGAAACTGGACATTAAGCTGTAAGCATAAGAGATCTACATCCAGATTTGAAATTACCGCCGCATAGCAATGACGTCATCCAAGCGTCCGCCCGGAACCCCAGATCACCAGGTCACGTGGGACGCCACAGACGGCCGTGTTCGGCCACCTGGGAAATCAGCGCTGCGGCCAGGCAGCAAGGAGGGGTGAGACCGGGAGACCACAAGCGGCTGGACACTGTAAGTAATCTGGAGGCCAGTGCATATGTGCTCTACTTGTACGCATCTCTGAACACCGGACATTGACATACAGTCATTATTATTGCCTCATCCCATTTGAATTCAATATATTCGTTGGTGCTATCTTCTGGATATTTCACATCATTACTACTACTTGGTTACCTTGTGCTGTCACATTTCCTGTGCAGCACCGTACGAATTGGGACATTGTCTGGATGAACTCTATTACATCGTACCCATAGTAGTGTATAGATCATTGCAGCAATCAGCTGCACAGTTGATATTACCATTCACATTGGAATAGTGGTTTTATGTGTACATGAATTATAGGCTGCTATCAGTATATATGTAATTTTATGTACGTTTTATGTTTTTTTAGGGGTTTGTTTTTAGAGTATTAAATATCAATTATTCATCCATTCAGTGTTTCCCTGTTGTGTGTGCCCCCTCACTCTTTCTATACGTTTCTTAATTCTTTGTGGTCCTGAGGGTAGGACCAGAGGGTGAGCACCTATCCATACGAGATAGGGGTGAGCCGCTGTATCCCATTTACAATCCTTGAATTTGTCCGGCAACCTCCACTGGAGGCGGGGGTTCCTGTGAAGGAACGACAGATGACACATACTTCTTTAGTAAAGACTTGTGAAACACATTGTGGATGTGAAAGGAGTCAGGTAGTTTTAGTTTAAAAGATACAGGGTTAATAACCTTAATAATCTCGTAAGGACCAATAAATCGTGGAGCAAACTTATTAGATGATACTTTAAGAGACAGATTTTTGGTAGATAGCAATACCTTGTCACCCACCACCAAATCCACCCCATGAGAGCGTCTTTTATCAGTATTGATTTTCTGAACCTCCTGGGCTTTCTTCAGGTTCGACTTAACCTGGGCCCAGACTGTGCACAGTTCTCTAACCAATTTATCTGCTTCTGAAACTTGTGAAGAGGACAGTGACAGTGAATTAAATCGTGGATGAAAGCCAAAATTACTGAAAAAGGGCAACACTCTAGTGGATGAGTTCACCCGGTTATTAATAGCAAAGTCAGCCAAGGGTAGATGCCGCACCCACAACTGTTGGTTGTCAGCAATATAACATCTCAAAAACTGTTCTAACGACTGATTCAACCATTCGGTTTGATCATTAGTTTCAGGGTGAAAAGCAGAAGAAAAAGACAAAGCAATATCACATTTATGACAAAAGGCTCTCCAAAACCTAGAAACAAACAGAACGCCTCTATCGGAGACAACATTTTCTGGAATCCCGTGTAGACGTACCACATAATCCACAAACAGTAAAGCCAAAGTCTTAGCATTAGGGAGCTTAGCCAATGGGACAAAATGCACCATCTTACTAAATCTATCGACCACTACCCATATCACTGACTTACCCTCAGAGGGAGGCAAGTCAGTAATAAAATCTATAGAAATATGTGACCATGGTCTACTAGGAATGGGTAATGGTCGCAACTCACCAGCCGGGCGAGTTCTGGGAGTTTTGGCTCTAGCACACAACTCACATGAAGACACATATGAATTGACATCCCGCGATAACGTGGGCCACCAGTAGGACCTGGAAATGAGTTCCTTTGTGGCATTAACACTGGGATGTCCACACAATACTGAATTATGGCACTCACCCAAAAGACGGAGGCGTAAGTAACCTGGAACAAACAACTTATCATTGGAGGACTGTACCGGAGCTAGAAGTTGTGCCGCCTCAATTTCAGTGGTAAGATATTGAGGCCACAATGATACCAGCTGGCAAAATCGGTTCTGGAGGAGTGTCTGGAGGTTCAATGGCATGAAAACTCCGGGACAAGGCGTCAGCTTTGACATTTTTACTTCCTGGCCTGAAAGTAATTGAAAAATTAAAACGCGTAAAGAACAGCGCCCAACTTGCTTGTCTAGGATTTAAACATTTTGCGGATTCCAAAAACAATAGATTTTTATGATCCGTAAGAACAGAGATGCAATGCAGAGCTCCCTCCAAAAAATGTCGCCACTCCTCAAAAGCCCATTTAATAGCAAGCAGCTCTCGATTCCCGATGTCATAATTTCTCTTGGTAGGGGAGAATTTCCGAGAGAAAAACGCACATGGCCTTAGGTTTGTAAGTTTAGATGACCCCAGATAGAGAACTGCCCCTACTCCGTCCTCCGATGCATCTACCTCGACAATAAAAGGTTTTTCTTGATCCGGCTGAATCAGGACTGGGGCGTTGCTGAAACGCCTCTTGAGGGTTTCGATGGCTTCTATAGCTTCAGATGGCCAATTAACAAGATCCACCCCCTTCCTGGTTAGGTTGGTAAGAGGTTTAGCGATTACCGAGAAATTTTTATGTTTCAAAAGGTATTTATTGAGTTTTGCATATAAAAAGAAGACACCATAACAATAATGGTAGAAAAAACAAAAGAAATAAAAACATGAAAGTAAAATATCTCTTGGGTACAATGTAGTATAGTTACATATAGTTAGGGATTGGGAAATGGAGCAGGAAATCAATCCTCCTACCGAGAAATTTTTAATACATTTTCGGTAATAATTAGCAAACCCCAGGAAGCGTTGTAATGCTTTAAGGGAAGAAGGTCTCACCCACTCCTGAATGGCTTGTACTTTCCCTGGATCCATCTTGAAAGATTGAGGAGAAAGTATATAACTAGAGTTGAGCGAACACCTGGATGTTCGGGTTCGAGAAGTTCGGCCGAACTTCCCGGAAATGTTCGGGTTCGGGATCCGAACCCGACCCGAACTTCGTCCCGAACCCGAACCCCATTGAAGTCAATGGGGACCCGAACTTTTGGGCACTAAAAAGGCTGTAAAACAGCCCAGGAAAGAGCTAGAGGGCTGCAAAAGGTAGCAACATGTAGGTAAATCCCCTGCAAAAAAATGTGGATAGGGAAATGAATTAAAATAAAAATTAAAAAAATAAAAATGACCCAATATCAATTGGACAGAGGTCCCATAGCAGAGAATCTGGCTTCGCGTCAGCAGAGAATCAGTCTCTCTTCATGCCATAGCAAAGAATCTGGCTTCATGTCAGCACAGAATCAGTCTCTTCATGCCATAGCAGAGAATCTGGCTTCATGTCAGCACAGAATCAGTCTCTTCATGTCATAGCAGAGAATCAGGCTTCACGTCACCCACCACTGGAACAGGCCACTGTCACACATTTAGGCCCAGGCACCCAGGCAGAGGAGAGAGGTCCCGTAACAGAGAATCTGGCCTTATGTCAGCACAGAATCTGTCTTCATGTCATAGCAGAGAATCAGGCATCACATCACCCACCACTGGAACAGGCCACTGTCACACATTTAGGCCCAGGCACCCAGGCAGAGGAGAGAGGTCCCGTAACAGAGAATCTGGCCTTATGTCAGCGCAGAATCAGTCTTCATGTCATAGCAGAGAATCAGGCTTCACGTCAGCGACCACTGGAACAGGCCACTGTCACACATTTAGGCCCAGGCACCCAGGCAGAGGGGAGAGGTCCCGTAACAGAGAATCTGGCCTTATGTCAGCACAGAATCTGTCTTCATGTCATAGCAGAGAATCAGGCATCACGTCACCCACCACTGGAACAGACCACTGTCACACATTTAGGCCCAGGCACCCAGGCAGAGGAGAGAGGTCCTGTAACAGAGAATCTGGCCTTATGTCAGCGCAGAATCAGTCTTCATGTCATAGCAGAGAATCAGGCTTCACGTCACCCACCACTGGAACAGGCCACTGTCACACATTTAGGCCCAGGCACCCAGGCAGAGGAGAGAGGTCCCGTAACAGAGAATCTGGCCTTATGTCAGCACAGAATCTGTCTTCATGTCATAGCAGAGAATCAGGCATCACGTCACCCACCACTGGAACAGGCCACTGTCACACATTTAGGCCCAGGCACCCAGGCAGAGGAGAGATGTCCCGTAACAGAGAATCTGGCCTTATGTCAGCGCAGAATCAGTCTTCATGTCATAGCAGAGAATCAGGCTTCACGTCACCCACCACTGGAACAGACCACTGTCACACATTTAGGCCCAGGCACCCAGGCAGAGGAGAGAGGTCCTGTAACAGAGAATCTGGCCTTATGTCAGCGCAGAATCAGTCTTCATGTCATAGCAGAGAATCAGGCTTCACGTCACCCACCACTGGAACAGGCCACTGTCACACATTTAGGCCCAGGCACCCAGGCAGAGGAGAGAGGTCCCGTAACAGAGAATCTGGCCTTATGTCAGCACAGAATCTGTCTTCATGTCATAGCAGAGAATCAGGCATCACGTCACCCACCACTGGAACAGGCCACTGTCACACATTTAGGCCCAGGCACCCAGGCAGAGGAGAGATGTCCCGTAACAGAGAATCTGGCCTTATGTCAGCGCAGAATCAGTCTTCATGTCATGGCAGAGAATCAGGCTTCACG
Source organism: Bufo bufo (assembly GCF_905171765.1). Classification (NCBI taxonomy): domain Eukaryota; kingdom Metazoa; phylum Chordata; class Amphibia; order Anura; family Bufonidae; genus Bufo; species Bufo bufo. The sequence continues at coordinate 38,374,336 of NC_053397.1, read as the reverse complement.
TCACCCACTTCTGGAACAGGCCACTGTCACACATTTAGGCCCCGGCACCCAGACAGAGGAGAGAGGTCCTGTAACAGAGAATCTGGCCTTATGTCAGCACAGAATCTGTCTTCATGTCATAGCAGAGAATCAGGCATCACGTCACCCACCACTGGAACAGGCCACTGTCACACATTTAGGCCCAGGCACCCAGGCAGAGAAGAGAGGTCCTGTAACAGAGAATCTGGCCTTATGTCAGCACAGAATCTGTCTTCATGTCATAGCAGAGAATCAGGCATCACGTCACCCACCACTGGAACAGGCCACTGTCACACATTTAGGCCCAGGCACCCAGGCAGAGGAGTGAGGTCCCGTAACAGAGAATCTGGCCTTATGTCAGCGCAGAATCAGTCTTCATGTCATAGCAGAGAATTTGGCTTCACGTCACCCACCACTGGAACAGGCCACTGTCACACATTTAGGCCCTGGCACCCAGACAAAGGAGAGAGGTCCTGTAACAGAGAATCTGGCCTTATGTCAGCACAGAATCTGTCTTCATGTCATAGCAGAGAATCAGGCATCACGTCACCCACCACTGGAACAGGCCACTGTCACACATTTAGGCCCAGGCACCCAGGCAGAGGAGAGAGGTCCTGTAACAGAGAATCTGGCCTTATGTCAGCACAGAATCTGTCTTCATGTCATAGCAGAGAATCAGGCATCACGTCACCCACCACTGGAACAGGCCACTGTCACATATTTAGGCCCAGGCACCAAGTCAGTGGTGTAGTACAGTCGATATGAACCACATGAAGTTTCACCAAATATCCAGTCTGCAGGTTTGCAATAGGGTCATACCAATATACAGGAGCTGCAGCAATGATCACTTGTTAAATATAGTGCCATATATTCATAAGCTGTTAGCAGAGAGTCAGGACATGCTAAATAAACCTCTTCAAATGTGCTATTAGATAACTGAGGAAAGTTTTAACAGACAGAGTCTTTACAGTGGACTCTTCCAGAAAGCCCCCTGTGTATTCTGCTACTTGGTTTGGTCTCCTCAGTGCAGATATTTACTGTGAAGGAGGTAGGATCTCTGTCTAAGTTCTCTAAAGCTAAAGTTCATTTATCTATTGTAAAAAGTTATAATATATACCCATAATAGTTCTGTAGAATGTAAAGAGGTGACTGTATGTTTTTTAGCAGCCTTTAAACCCTGCAGCACATGCTAGGCTGAGTAGATGATGTACAGTTAGAGAGCCATGTGTTCTTCCTAAAATGGCTGCAAGACATGCTGTATTCCAGGTCACCCTGCTGCAATATCTTTGTAAATGATTTTCTCTTGTTCATTTTTCTGTATGCTTTGTTATATCCTGTAACATGTATGTGGGAATGTAATATAATGACTGCCTGTTATGATATAGGTGGGCTGGTGACCTGGCTGTATACCACATAGTGGCAGTGTTTCCCTGTTGTATTACAGGCTCCAGCCAAGTGAACTCCACCTCAATAAAGCTTTAAACCACAGAAGACCTGAGTGTCGTCCCTTAGAGTCCACTTAGAGTTTAAGCCTGGAGGAGCTGGTGACCGAGTGAGTGTGAAAGCTGGAAGTGTCGCAGATGGTGCAAGGAAAAGAGGGTTACATTTGGTGCCGTGACTCGGATGTCATCATTCTGCTCAAAGTGACCAGTGAAGATACCTAAAGTCACCAGTGTGATAGTTCTGAGGTGATTGTGCCACGGCGGAGCTGCTAGGCGGCAGATTGACCTTATTAGCGGTTTATATACTCTCAGGAATAGAAGATGAGTGGACGAGCCAGAGCCCGCGGAAGAGCAGGGGGCAGCCCAGCCAAGGACAGCCTGGACAGGAGCAAGAGGCTCAAGAACCTAGACGCATTGAAAGACCCCAGCAGCCACCAGCCGAGCCTTTGCTTGTGGGAAGAGGGCGCCAGAGAGGCCCGCCAGTAGTGGAGAGACCTCCGACTGATGTTCTTCAGCTTTCAGCTGGATTTCAGGACATATCCCTCGGAGAACGGGGTGGCGCAGGCGTGACTTCCATGACCTTGGAGTGAACACCCGGCAGACCATTGAATAGAAATGTGAGACCTGTTTTTTTTTTGCACTGTGTGACAGGTTAAGGTTTAATCACAGAATCAGACTTCTATCTGCACGGTAGCGTGTGTCTTAGGTTTTTCTGAATGACACTATCAGTACCTTCAATGTAAGATATCCTTTTTGGGATAGATTTCAAGTAGGCCTCCAATACCAGAAACTAGTTATTTTGAGAATGGCAAATTTGGGAATAGTTTTTCAACCCAGAAAAAAAAGTGTCCTTTTACGGTCACTACAAATAACTTGACCAGCTAAAACAGTACAGATTTGCTTGAATAGAAATGTGAGACCTGTTTTTTTTTGCACTGTGTGACAGGTTAAGGTTTAATCTCAGAATCAGACTTTTATCTGCACGGTAGCGTGTGTCTTAGGTTTTTCTGAAAGACACTATCAGTACCTTCAATGTAAGATATCCTTTTTGGGATAGATTTCAAGTAGGCCTCAAATACCAGAAACTAGTTATTTTAAGAATGGCAAATTTGGGAATAGTTTTTCAACCCAGAAAAAAAAAAGGGCTTTTACGGTCGCTACAAATAACTTGACCAGCTAAAACAGTACAGATTTGGTTGAATAGAAATGTCAGGTCTATTTTTTAGGCGCTGGGTGACAGGCTCAACTTGCCCCTGATGTAGTATATGGCCAAAAAATAACCACACTGTTGATGGTTAAATGCACTTGGGTGACACAGGCTCAGCCTGCACCAGATGTAGTATATGGCCAAAAAATAATCAGACTGTTGATGGTTAAATGCACTTCGGTGACACAGGCTCAGCCTGCAGCTGATGTAGTATATGGCCAAAAAATAACCAGACTGTTGATGGTTAAATGCACTTGGGTGACACAGGCTCAGCCTGCACCAGATGTAGTATATGGCCAAAAAATAATCAGACTGTTGATGGTTAAATGCACTTCGGTGACACAGGCTCAGCCTGCAGCTGATGTAGTATATGGCCAAAAAATAACCAGACTGTTGATGGTTAAATGCACTTCGGTGACACAGGCTCAGCCTGCAGCTGATGTAGGATATAGCACAAAATAACCACACTATTGATGGTTAAATACACTTGGTGATAGCTTGTGCTGGCGCACCACAAGTCACAAAATGGCCGCCGATCACCCCAGAAAAAAAGTGATCTAAAAACGCTCTGGGCTGCCTCAAAAAAATGAGCAAGTCAATACTAGCACTTCAATGATCCACAGCTGCAGATCGATCACAGAATGAAGTCTTTTGGAGGAGTTAATCACTGCCTAATCTCGCCCTAACGTCGCAGCTGCAACCTCTCCCTATGCTTGAATCAGCAGAGTGACGTGCAGCGCAACGTGACCCAAGCTTATATAGAGGCTGGGTCACATGCTGCACTGGCCAATCACAGCCATGCCAATAGTAGGCAAGGCTGTGATGGCCTCTTGGGGCAAGTAGTATGACGCTTGTTGATTGGCTGCTTTGCAGCCTTTCAAAAAGCGGCAAGAAAGCGCCGAACACCGAACCCGAACACAGACTTTTACGAAAATGTTCGGGTTCGGGTCCGTGTCACGGACACCCCAAAATTCGGTACGAACCCGAACTATACAGTTCGGATTCGCTCATCCCTATATATAACCCAAAAATAAGATTTCCTGTACCCTAAAAATAAATTTTTCTTTCTTAGCAAATAATTGATTCTCCCTAAGGACTTCCAGAACTTGTCTGATATGGATGACATGGGATTCCCAACTAGGTGAGAAGATCAGGATATCATCCAGGTACACAATCATAAATTTGCAATAAACTGCCTAAAAAGGTCATTAACGAAATTTTGAAATACCACCGGCGCATTACAAAGACCAAATGGCATGACTAAATATTCGAAGTAACCCTCAGGAGTGTTAAAGGCTGTCTTCCACTCATCTCCTTCCCTAATAGGAATCAAGTTGTAAGCTCCTCTTAAATCCAGCTTAGAAAACCAACAAGCCCCAAGCACCTGATTGAACAAGTCAAGCATCAACGGTAAGGAATATTGATTCTTAACAGTGATTTTGTTTAATTCCCTATAATCGATACAGGGTCTCAAACCTCCATCCTTTTTCTCCACAAAAAAAGAACCCTGCCCCCATGGGTGACACAGAGGGTCTGATATGACCTTTGATCAAACTTTCCTTGATATACTCCTTCATAGAAATCCGCTCCGGACCGGATAGATTATAAATACGGCCTTTAGGAAATTCAGACCCTGCAACGATATCAATAGCACAATCATAAGATCTGTGGGGAGGCAGACTTTCATTATCAGATGTGGAAAAAACATCAAGGAAATCATTAATGTACGGAGGGAGAGTTTTGGACTCAATCGTAATTCTAGCTTGAACAATCGGTAGACAATCAGAAAAACATTTAGGACCCCATTTCTCAATTTCGCCCGTAGCCCAATTAATAACAGGGTTATGAAGTTGGAGCCATGGCATGCCCAAAACCATCTCCACCAGTAAATTCTGTAAAATAAGAAAAGAACAAATCTCAGTGTGACAAGCCTCCACAGTCAAGGTAATCTCAGGAGTACAAAACTTAACCGTCCCACCCACCCAAGGAGAAGAGTCAATGGCAATAATGTGGATAGGACTAGGGAGAGCCAACATAGGTATTGCCATAGAGAGAATAAACTTATAAATCAACAAAATTAGAGGCAGAACCTGAATCAATAAAGGCTTCTCCAGAACCCTTATTTGAGCCCAAATAGATTGTCACTGGTACCAATAATTTTTTCCTTACCACCTCTGGAAGTACCTTATTCTTTGAGACATCCGGTTTAAGTGATCTTCCGGGAGGAGGAACCTTGGTGCATTGTCGTACCCAATGGTCGGAGTCACCAAAGCAGCAAGTACCGCGCTGGTGAAGTTGGTCTCTCCTAGTCATTCCAAGTTGCATGGGCTCCTCCAGAGGGGTTTCCGCCTTGACACCCATAATAAAGGAGTATGGTTTGGTCATAGCCTGTGGAAAAAACAGATGCTCCCGCTGACGTTCCATAATGCGTCTGTCCAGTATCACAGCTAGAGTAATAGTTTGTTCTAAAGTGTCAGGACAGGGGTAGCTAACTAACATTTCCTTAAAGGGGTTCTGCAGTTTGTTTAAACTGATGATCTATCCTCTGGATAGATCATCAGCATCTGATCGGCGGGGGTCCGACACCCGGGACCACCGCCAATCAGCTGTTTGAGAAGGCAGCGGCGCTCCAGGATTGCTGCAGCCTTTTCACTGTTTACCGCATGCCCAGTGACGTCACGACTAGTAACAACTGGCTTTGGCACGGCTAGGCTCCATTCAAGTGAACAGAGCTTAGCCCCACCCAGGCCAGTTGATACTAGTCGTGACATCACTAGGCCTGCGGTAAACAGTGAAAAGGCCGCAGCGGTGGCGATCCTTCTCAAACAGCTGATCGGCGGGGGTCCCGCTGCAAACTGCAGAACCCCTTTAAGATTTTTGGAGAGTACTGACCTAAACTGGCATTTCAGAGCCGGCTCATGCACCATTTCCGAAACTGAGTACAATACTCCTCTACTGGTCGGTTCCCCTGAATAAGGGATTTCAACTGGGATTCAGCCACAGTCGCCCTATCCGGTTCGTCATAAAGAACCCCTAGGGCCTGAAAAAATGCTTCGACAGACATAAGACACGGGGCGTCAGTAGGAAGGGAAAATGCCCATTCCTGTGGGTCACCTTGTAATAGATATATCACGATCCCAACCTTCTGCTGATCAGAACCAGAAGAATAGGGGCGTAAGCGGAAATACAGCTTACAGCTCTCCTTAAATGCAAGGAAGCATTTGCGGTCACCAGAAAACTGATCCGGCAACTTAACATGTGGTTCAACGTGCTGTGCAGATATAGTAGGTGCAGATAGGGTCTGAACTGACTCCTATTGCTGTAATCTTTCCCCCAATTCTTGTACTATTTGTGCAAGGTTATGGACCTGATCAGTGAGCACTCGTATCGGGTCCATAATGGAGTAAGGCCTGTGAATCTGTCACGGAAGGGGAGTGTGCACAGCCCTGTGCTCAACCCACACCTTTTTCCCTGCCTACTTGCACAGTCCTCCCTAGGCGACGGTGTACAACTGGACGACGTTCCCTAAACTGAGTACGTGCTGGGCCATAAAGGGAACAATGAAACTGGAGAAAATAATAAACAAAGTGACAGGCAAGCACGGAGGGGTAAATACACAAACAATGAAAAGCCACTAACATCTATCAAAGGGGTGCAAACCCCGCTCACTTGCTTTATAGCTCCTCCGGAGTGGATGGAGAAATACCTGACCAGAAGTGGTGCCAGTGTGGGAAGCCCGGCATACCGCAAGCACACGAAGGGTAAAGCAGGGGAAGACAAGATGGCGGGCGCTGCAGATCGCCTCATGCGTTCAGCCAGATCCTCATCCCAGCCTCCCCCCATCACCTTGAAGGTCACCGAACCGGAGGTGGACGTGGAGAAACCCGACCAGGAGACCGAGGTATTGCAAGGACTAGGGGTAGGATGTAAAGCTTTGGCAGTGGAAGTTGCTAAGCTTTTAGCCCCAGACATTAAAGCCGCGCTTGAAGCTGCAGTGGAAACCACGCTTTCGCAGCTCCAGGCCGATGTATCTAGGCACTCATCCCAGATTTCTGAGCTGGAAGACAAGATCAGCTCGCTTGAAAATGACCTGAGCCAGTCCCAGAGGCAACTACAGGCAGTGCTACAGTCCACCTCGGGTCTCCGTGATAAACTAGAAGACCTGGAAAATCGGTCTCGACGCAGCAATATAAGAATCATTGGCCTACCAGAGTCGATACCTTCCAGCCAGCTTGCGTCGATATGTGCGATGGACATACCAAAGGCCCTCGGCATCCGCAGCCCCTGCGTTGTGGAAAGGGCACATCGTGTAGGCCCGATGCGTTCAGATCAAAATGGCTATCGCAACGACGGTGATAATATTGTAAGTAGGGTTGTCCCGATACCACTTTTTTAGGACCGAGTACAAGTACCGATACTTTTTTTCAAGTAGTCACCGATACCGAATACCGATACTTTTTTTAAATGTCATGTGACCGTTTTGGGGGATCTGTGGATGACGCACTGTCATGTGGGGGATCTGTGGATGGCACTGTTATGGGGGACCTGTGGATGGCACTGTTATGGGGGACCTGTGGATGGCACTGTTATGGGGGATCTGTGGATGGCACTGTTATGGGGGATCTGTGGATGGTACTGTTATGGGGATCTGTGGATGGCACTGTTATGGGGGATCTGTGGATGGCACTGTTATGGGGGATCTGTGGATGGCACTGTTATGGGGGATCTGTGGATGGCACTGTTATGGGGGATCTGTGGATGGCGCTGTTATGGGGGATCTGTGGATGGCGCTGTTATGGGGATCTGTGGATGGTGCTGTTATGGGGGATCTGTGGATGGCACTGTTATGGGGATCTGTGGATGGCACTGTTATGGGGATCTGTGGATGGCACTGTTATGGGGATCTGTGGATGGCACTGTTATGGGGGATCTGTGGATGGCACTGTTATGGGGGATCTGTGGATGGCACTGTTATGGGGGATCTGTGGATGGCACTGTTATGGGGATCTGTGGATGGCACTGTTATGGGGGATCTGTGGATGGCACTGTTATGGGGGATCTGTGGATGGCACTGTTATGGGGGATCTGTGGATGGCACTGTTATGGGGGATCTGTGGATGGCACTGTTATGGGGATCTGTGGATGGTACTGCTATGGGGTGGGATATCTGTGGATGGCATTGTTATGGGGTGGGGGGATCTGAGGATGGCATTGTTATTTGGTGGGGGATCTGTGGATGGTGCTGTTATAGGGGATCTGTGGATGGAACTGTTATGGGGAGGATCTGTGGATGACACTGCTATATGTCATCCACAGATCCCCCTCATAACAGTGTCCCCCAATACACCGGGCCCCGCCGCTCACCGAAGTATTTATAAACGTGAATCCTTATCCTGTTATTAAGTTGAACTAACGCTGCCCTCTCCCATGTTCCCCTGTATCCCCACAGCACTTACTTAAGCTTCCATAGCAGGCAGAGCGGACGGCACCAGTAACGTCACTCACTGACGTCGCGCGTCTGCTCCGCCTGCTTCACTCATAAAGTGGGCGGAGCAGGCGCTCTACGTCAGTGAGTGACGTTACTGCTGCCGTCCGCTCTGCCTGCTATGGAAGCTTAAGTAAGTGCTGTGGGGATACAGGGGGGACATGGGAACATGCATGAGGGCAGCGTTAGTTCAACTTAATAACAGGATAAGGATTCACGTTTATAAATACTTTGGTGAGCGGCGGGGCCCGGTGTAAGAGTACAGTGACTGCACCGGGCCCCGCCCATAGTTACGCCCATAGTATTCTATTTATGTATCGGGGCGGGGTATCGGCGGCTGAGTACCGCCGAGAAAACTCGGAATCGGTCCCGATACCGATACTAGTATCGGTATCGGGACAACCCTAATTGTAAGGCCTCGTCCCACTATTGTTAAATATCTGAACTACACAGAAAAAGCCGACATTTTGGGGCACTTCAAAAAGAGAGGGAAGCCGATCGATGTTAGAGGGTATAAAGTTCTACTGTTTGGTGACTACAGTGCTGAGGTTTCCAAAAGAAGAAGGGCTTTCTCAGTGATCTGCTCAAATCTGGCAAGGAAAAAGAGAAAGTTTGCTTTGCTATACCCGGCGATCTTGAAGGTATTTACGGATGATGGCTCCACAGAAACTTTCATGACACCAGAGGAGGCCGAGAAAAGTGTAAATTTACCTACACTAGAGGATGCAGCAGAGTGGACTCCTGACTCGCTTACATCATCTGGAAGACCACCATCGTCACAGCGAGACAGGCCAACACCACAAAGGCCGAGATCACCACGCCGACGAGGAAATCAGAATTTTGAAGATCGTCGTTCCAGAAGGGACTAAAGTGATAGGCACTTGTTCTGGGAAGAATTGATCGTACCTGTAAATGGTAGTCATGTTAGTGAGTTATCACATTTATGGCAAATGGTCTATCTGTTGTTTTTCTATGGTACTGACGACTTCCATGACCCTCATTGGTGGATGGTAGTAAGCTACCCCGTTAAACCGCCGCCAGATGTTTGACATGGAACCGTATATTGATCACCTGTCTAGGTATTTAGTCGGGAAATCACATAATCTCAAAGAGTTTGTTATGTATACTGAGCAAAGGTTCTCCCGGATAACGGTTAGGGATTGTATACCCATTGTTGGAATTGAGCACAGGAGAACTAGAGATAGCGAAGTCTCTAGATAGACGAGAAAAAAGTGAAGTCAGAAAGTTACAAGTTCGCCATCACCCTAGGTGATAAAGGGGTTATTTTGTTTTACAAGTTGGGAAGGGAGGGAGACGGTTTTTATAGCACTGCAGATATTCTATTCGTACCTTGTGATAGAAATTAGCACAGTAACAAGATGGTCAATATAGTGACCTGGAATGTCAAGGGGCTACGCTCTCCTCATAAAAGAATGATGGTCTTACGTCACCTGAAAAAATTACATGTGGATATCGCCTTGTTACAAGAAACGCATCTGGGAGAGGCGGATTTTAAAAGAATGCAGAAGTTATGGGTGGGAGAAGTGATAGGGTCCCCATCTGATGGGAAAAAGGCAGGTGTATTAGTATTGCTGCATAAAAAACTAAATTATAAGATACTTACAACAGAAGTGGATGACAGCGGGAGATTAATAACTTTAACCATTGAAACCCCGGCAGGGACGTTATCAATTTATAATGTCTATGCACCAAATGTACAAGCAGGTCCCTTCATTGGGAATCTAGAAAGGCGAATCTTGCAAGATTCCAATGACCTAGTGTTACTTGGAGGAGATCTTATATGGTACATTCAGTCCTTGAAGATAGAAAACGGACTAGGGCTAGCAAGGCAGACAAGCAAAAGGCCTCGTCCATGCTTCCCAGTATGATGGACGCGACCAAGTTAACGGATATCTGGCGACATTGCAACCCCATGGAACGGGAATATACACACTTCTCTCACTCTCAATGTGCTTGGTCTCGGATAGACTACTTTCTAGGGTCCAGCTTATTGTCCACCAAAGTAAGCAAGGTAAAGATAGAAGAGATGGTGATTTCTGACCATTCACCGGTATCATTGAGATTGAGAGAAGTCACCGCAAAGGGCCAGGATATTATATGGCGACTTTCAGGATACTTAGCCATGGATGAAACCTTTAAATCTAAGCTGTTAGGATGGTGGTGGGAATACAAAGATACAAATGGGCAGCATCAAGACAACCCTTCCCTTTTTTGGGACACAGCAAAAGCTGTATTAAGAGGAAAAATTATCTCCTACACGATAGCTCAAAAAAAGGACACACGTTCTAAATTTTTAGAAGCTACTAATAATCTTAGAGCGCTATACACAGAGTTCCAACAGAACCCCACAGAGGCCCACAAAATTAAATGGGTTACGGCTAAACATAACTATGACCACTATTCAGAAAAATTAGAAAGGACCCATGCAGACCACTCTTCAGCATATTTTTTCAAATTTGGGAACAAGTCGGGTAGGTTGCTGGCTAGACTAGCACAAGGGAAGAGAACACAATTGCCACCTCCTAGACTCCAAACAGGTGAGGGGGATCTGTCTAGTGATCCAAAAATCACACTAGAGATATTTAAACGCTACTACGAACAGTTATATACCCAGGATCCTTGCGACATTACTGCGGGCCGTTCCTTCCTGGACTCGGTCTCTTTGCCGTCTATTGAGGAGCCTGATTTGTCAATGCTTAATGCCCCTGTCACGGAGCAAGAAATACACTTGGTGATAAAGTCTTTGCAAAATGGGAAGGCCCCGGGACCCGATGGTTTCCCAGCGGAATTTTATAAATCCCTGGGCCCAGAGGTAGTTCCTAGTCTGCTATTGTTATTTCAGTCCATTATCCAAACACATACGGTAATGCCCTCAGGTAACCTGGCACATATTAAACTGATACCCAAACAGGAGAAGGATCCTACTCTCCCGGGGTCTTATAGACCAATATCTTTGATAAATCAGGATCTAAAAATTCTAGCAAAGATAATGGCCAACAGACTTGCTAATATCCTCCCCAAACTCATTGGCTCCCACCAAGTTGGATTTGTGAAAGGCCGTTATTAACATACGAACAGTCTTGGCAGTTCAGGATTGGCTCCTCGGGAGACGGCAGACGGATGAGATGGGAAGAGAGGCCCTTTTCGCCTTAGATGCTGAAAAGGCCTTCGACAACGTTAACTGGCAATGGCTAGATCTAGTCCTAGATAAGATAGGAATTCAAGGCCCCTTTAGGGCGTTTGTCAAGGCAATTTATACCGCCCCGCAAGCTAGGATTTGTCTCCCGGGTTTCTTGTCAGAAAAATTCCAACTCCAGAAAGGCACGAGACAAGGATGCCCTCTTTCCCCACTTTTATTCAACATAGCTCTTGAACCACTTGCTAGGCACCTGATAAGTTCAGATGTTTATGAAGGAATAAAGGTGGGGAATAGGGAAATTAAATTGACATGTTTTGCGGACGATATGTTGCTGTTTTTGCGTGACCCTACTAAGGATTTGTCAAGAGTCCTCGATACCCTAAACAAAGTGCATACTTTTACGGGGTATAAGATCAATGTAACGAAATGTCAGTTGTTACAGGTGGGGAAGGGTTTAAGAGAAAGGCATGAGGAAGGTCTGATCACGGTAGCACGAGATTATATAAAATATCTAGGAATTAAAATAAGTAAATCCCCGGCCATGATGTACAAGTTGAACTATGACCCACTCATAGCTAAAATTATTCAAGAATTGCAGAGATGGCAGGAACTCCCGCTGACCCTATTAGAGAGGGCAAGCCTCATTAAAATGACAAGTTTTGCCAGGCTCTTATACCCGCTGCAAACGATACCGCTGTTATTGAAACACAAAGACATTAATAAGCTACAGTCCGCGTTTGTAGCTTTCCTGTGGAAGAAAAAGAGACCGCGTATAGCATATAGGAAACTCTGCCTGCTAAAATGGGAGGGGGGCCTACAATTGCCTGATATATGGGGCTACAACTTGGCAGCACTATGGCGATACATTCGAGATTGGGTATGGGGAACATCACATTACGCTGATAGGGCGTTAGAGCAAGAATTAGTGGGGCCTCTTGACCTACATGCTCTGCTACATACCAAAACTCCGCTACTTCCAGAGAGGGCCAAACATGCTCTGATACTCAGGGACACAATAGCGGCTTGGAAACATGTCAGAAAATTATATAGATTACCTATCTATATATCAGCCTACATGCCGTTATGGTCCCTTCCATCCTTCCCCCAGGGGAGATCTAATAGTCTGTTTCAAAATTGGCGTAGAAAAAATGTTAAGACCCTAGGAGATTTGTTGAATGTTAATGGATTAAAGCTGCTACCCTGGGATGAAGTCCAAATACTCTATATCCGCAAACCAATACTTGCAGTTTTTGCAGATAAGGACATTCTGCGCAGCCCAATCAAATACATTGTGTACTGAGGCAGCTATAACTAGATTTGCCAGTTTGATGAACCAGGCGAGCAACATGGACTCTATTTCTATACTATATAGAAAGCTAATGAACGTTAAATTGGAAGGGGTTGCGCAGACGGTCTTTAAAGAATGGGAGCAACAGGTAACCGATGACAAACTTACCTTTAAAATACGGGAGGGGATGGATAAGATAAGGTGTGCCATTAGCAGCGAGCATTGGAGAGAAACACACTTCAGAATAATACACAGGGCAACTTATGCCTATAACTTATCCTATGACAATGCGCCTGCGCATTACTTGAGACACTGCCCCAAATGTGATATGTTTAAAGCCGATCTTTTACACTGGATTTGGGGATGTAGTAAGCTGAGAATGTACTGGGAACAAATTTGTTCATATGTCAAAGATACTTGGAAGATTGAAGTTAAAGATGTACCCCAACAATGCGTGTTCCAATTCATTCCTAGGGACCAGGAAGATGCTGACTCACCCATAGTGGGCACCAAGGGGCCACATGTGCTATTGCTGGCGGCAAAAAAATGCATACTGAGGAAATGGTTACAGCCCCAGCTGCCCACTGTGGATGAAGTCATTGGCACAGTAAAAGTGCTCATGTACATGGATAGATTGGAGGCGGAACGTAACAAGGAATCATCAATACAGTCCTTTATCAATAAGTGGAGACCATTTATTGATAGGTCACTCACCTTATATGAGAAAAAAGAGGTTATGAAACCATTTGTAGACACATCATGGTACATGAAAGCTAGAGTAGCAGGTAGCTTGGGAGATCTACTGGTATAATCTGAGGTGTTTTAGCTTATCTGTAGTGCTAAGGTTTACACTGTTTAATGGGAAGGGGAAAATGGAAGTCAAGTATAACAAAACCACTCGTCTTTATGCTTGAGATCTTTTAGAATTACATTGTAGAGATTCCAACGTATGCAGGATGTTTCAGATCTTGACTTGACTTGTTCTTTCTTATTTTTTTTTCTTCTGGGGGGAGGGAGGGAGGGAGGGGGGGTAGGGGTTTAAAAATAAAAAAAAAAGAGATCTAGGCATAATCTTCTTCAACATGCATTGCTTTATGTTAAATTGTCAATCTATTGCTTTCTTGAACCCTATTTAGATGCAATGTACTGACCACTGTATGTGATATATTAATGTCTGTACAATATTGCCAAATGCCAGATCTTAATAAAAAATTTTGTTTTAAAAAAAAAGCCGAGTAAGCAAGGTCAAAACAAGCCGAGGTCAGTACCAGGAGGTCACGTCAGTGCAAAGGAATAGCCAAATAACAACAAACACAAGCCGAAGTCCGAATGCCAGGAGGTCACGTCAATTCAGAGGAAACAGCAGAAGCGGGGTCAAGATAACAAAGTCGAGGTCAAGGTACAATGCAAACCAATACAGAAAACTTGGTAAATGAAAAGACCTTGTTCACAGGCAACCTGTGGCCAGCAGGCTGCCTGTTTAAATAGTCCTGGCTGGTGAGTTACATGATATAGCCGGCGTCACGTGACTCACAGCAGCCCAATTCAGCCAATCATTGATCATCATTATCAGCACTCGGCTCTCCTGATGCTCACCTGCTGTCATGGAGACGAGGACGCAGGCTACGTCCCTGTCCCTCTCCTTGAGCAGGGTGCCTGCGGTGCTGCGAAGGAAGCGTGCGTCGCCGGCCCCTCATTAAAATGTGCAAACCTCATGGGGGACGTTAATTGTTGGACAACTTCAATGCTGAGTGTGAACTGAGCATTTGATTGCTTTTTGATCCTAACAAAGCTGCAGCTTAACCCCAAATGACCAGGATTGGAGTTATCTCTGATTGTGGTCATTGCAGACAGGTGCCAGCTATATTAAACAGCCGGCAACCACCAAATATGGAGCAGGTTCAGCTTGTGAGCCAGCTCCATACATATTCTGCTCATCTATGATATATACAGTACAGACCAAAAGTTTGGACACACCTTCTCATTCAAAGAGTTTTCTTTATTTTCATGACTATGAAAATTGTAGATTCACACTGAAGGCATCAAAACTATGAATTAACACATGTGGAATTATATACATAACAAACAAGTGTGAAACAACTGAAAAAATGTCATATTCTAGGTTCTTCAAAGTAGCCACCTTTTGCTTTGATTACTGCTTTGCACACTCTTGGCATTCTCTTGATGAGCTTCAAGAGGTAGTCCCCTGAAATGGTTTTCACTTCACAGGTGTGCCCTGTCAGGTTTAATAAGTGGTATTTCTTGCCTTATAAATGGGGTTGGGACCATCAGTTGCGTTTAGGAGAAGTCAGGTGGATACACAGCTGATAGTCCTACTGAATAACCTGTTAGAATTTGTATTATGGCAAGAAAAAAGCAGCTAAGTAAAGAAAAACGAGTGGCCATCATTACTTTAAGAAATGAAGGTCAGTCAGTCAGCCGAGAAATTGGGAAGACTTTGAAAGTAAGGGCTATTTGACCATGAAGGAGAGTGATGGGGTGCTGCGCCAGATGACCTGGCCTCCACAGTCACCGGACCTGAACCCAATCGAGATGGTTTTGGGGTGAGCTGGACCGCAGAGTGAAGGCAAAATGGCCAACAAGTGCTAAGCATCTCTGGGAACTCCTTCAAGACTGTTGGAAGACCATTTCAGGGGACTACCTCTTGAAGCTCATCAAGAGAATGCCAAGAGTGTGCAAAGCAGTAATCAAAGCAAAAGGTGGCTACATTGAAGAACCTAGAATATGACATATTTTCAGTTGTTTCACACTTGTTTGTTATGTATATAATTCCACATGTGTTAATTCATAGTTTTGATGCCTTCATAGCCATGAAAATAAAGAAAACTCTTTGATTGAGAAGGTGTGTACAAACTTTTGGTCTGTACTGTACATCATGAATATTTAATGGGTTAAATAATGACAGGCATTTCCTTTCAATATACATTTGGAATAGTTCCTAGTATGTACATAATCTGCAAATTTGGAACGATATTTTGTAAAAAAAAATATCATACATTCCATTTGATGTGATAAATATAAAAATCCTAATATGATTAGCACTAAGATTTTGTTATGATACACTTTTACATGAAATTACTATATTTTAGCTCAAATATTTGAGAGAGCTAAAGATGTGAGAAAGTATACATTTTCAAGATCAAAATGGTCATGTAGCCAATATGCAGAACAGCTTATCTATTGTGGTAAGGTGTACAGTGCTGGAAGGCGTGTTGTCCCACTCGGGCACCTCAGATGGGTGAGACAGATAAAATCCAGAAAGTGGCAGTGGTCTCAGCAAAAGCATAGTTTGCTGATACAGTTTTGTATATACAGTCAGGTCCATAAATATTGGGACATCTGCACAATTCTAACATTTTTGGCTCTATACAACCACCACAATTGATTTGAAATGAAACAAACAAGATGTGCTTTACCTGCAGACTGTCAGCTTTAATTTGAGGGTATTTACATCCAAATCAGGTGAACGGTGTAGGAATTACAACAGTTTGCATATGTGCCTCCCACTTGTTAAGGGACCAAAAGTAATGGGACAATTGGCTTCTCAGCTGTTCCATGGCCAGGTGTCTGTTATTCCCTCATTATCCCAATTAGAATGAGCAGATAAAAGGTCCAGTGTTCATTTCAAGTGTGCTATTTGCATTTGGAATCTGTTGCTGTCAACTCTCAAGATGAGATCCAAAGTGCTGTCACTATCAGTGAAGCAAGCCATCATTAGGCTGAAAAAACCCAACAATTCCATCAGAGAGATAGCAAAAACATTAGGCCTGGCCAAAACAACTGTTTGGAACGTTCTTAAAAAGAAGGAACGCACCGTTGAGCTCAGCAACACCAAAAGACCCGGAAGACCACGGAAAACAACTGTGGTGGATGAGCGAAGAATTCTTTCCCTGGTGAAGAAAACACCCTTCACAACAGTTGGCAAGATCAAGAACACTCTCCAGGAGGTAGGCGTATGTGTGTTAAAGTCAACAATCAAGAGAAGACTTCACCAGAGTGAATACAGAGGGTTCACCACAAGATGTAAACCATTGGTGAGCCTCAAAAGCAGGAAGACCAGATAAGAGTTTGCCAAAAGACATCTAAAAAAGCCTTCACAGTCCTGGAACAACATCCTATGGACAGATGAGACCAAGATCAACTTGTACCAGAGTGATGGGAAGAGAAGAGTATGGAGAAGGAAAGGAACTGATCATGATCCTAAGCATACCACCTCATTAGTGAAGCATGGTGGTGGTAGTGTCATGGCGTGGGCATGTATGGCTGCCAATGGAACTGGTTCTCTTGTATTGATTGATGCTGTGACTGCTGACAAAAGCAGCAGGATGAATTCTAAAGTGTTTCGGGCAATATTATCTGCTCATATTCAGCCAAATGCTTCAGAAGTCATTGGACTGTGCTTCACAGTGCAGATGGACAATGACCCAAAGCATACTGCAAAAGCAACCAAAGAGTCTTTTAAGGGAAATAAGTGGAATGTTATGCAATGGCCAAGTCAATCACCTGACCTGAATCCGATTAAGCATGCATTTCACTTGCTGAAGACAAAACTGAAGGGAAAATGCCCCAAGAACAAGCAGGAACTGAAGACAGTTGCAGTAGAGGCCTGGCAGAGCATCACCAGGGATGAAACCCAGCGTCTGGTGATGTCTATGCGTTCCAGACTTCAGGCTGTAATTTACTGCAAAGGATTTGCAACCAAGTATTAAAAAGTGAAAGTTGGATTTATGATTATTATTCTGTCCCATTACTTTTGGTCCCTTAACAAGTGGGAGGCACATATGCAAACTGTTGTAATTCCTACAACGTTTACCTGATTTGGATGTAAATACCCTCAAATTAAAGCTGACAGTCTGCAGGTAACGCACATCTTGTTTGTTTCATTTCAAATCCATTGTGGTGGTGTATAGAGCCAAAAATGTTAGAATTGTGTCGATGTCCCAATATTTATGGACCTGACTGTATTTCTGGGCTGGATTTTACTTGGACTGGCAGTTAGGCTTGGTAGAGGGAGCTGCCAGTCCACACTCTTCCGGCACGGGTATTCCCTTTCACCTGAGGTGATCGCAGGTGAGGCCTGCTCTAATCAGGTTGCGATAAAGCACCTCGCAGTGTGTCAGTCAGAGGAGTGTGTATTATCAGAGATTCGTTGTGCAACAGAGGCCCGCTGGAGTCTCTGGGAGAGTGGTCTCAGCCGGGCTGGCTGAGGGGCCACGAGGCTAGGTGTTTGCCGGAACGTTGGGGGACTCCGCAAGGTCCGGGAAGTGACTGTCGCAAGGCCAGAGACAGGCGGACTTCTGGGCCGCAATCCCCCAAAAGGACTGGACGTTGTTACAGCCTAGGAAGTTCTGGAGCACAGGCTGGAAAAGCCGCATGGTCGTACCGTGTGTGAACGGTGTTATAAGTGAGGTAGGAATAGTCCTGTTTAGTTAGATCCCAGACGGGCAAGGTGTTTGTTTGGTTGTTTTGTGTTTTGTTCTGTGAAAATAAACCTCACAATTGGACCTGCAACCCGGCTGTTTTGGAGATGATTGTGCGAATGACCCCCGAGAAAGATCTAATCCCTCACACTATATAAAGAGTATACAGAGTGTAACAATCTGACAATATCCTATTATATAAAATATATATAAAATTGACCTAAGCGAGTGAAAAGGTGAGAGCTTCCATCATATGTAATAATCCCAAAATCTTCACTCAAACACAATAGCATCTACAACATCTCCTTTCTACTTCTTTCTGAAGAAGAAAAACATCTCACTGTTTGATGGAGCCATCTAACCCACTTCGCATGAGGAAGAAGAAGATGAGTAAATATAATTGAGGACGTTAAACAAAGTTCATCTGCGAATGTGTCTGCTGGTGTTATTTAACAAATATTACAAGGGTGGAATTTATTTGTAATACTGGCATCATGTATAGGATGATGAACCTTACTGGTTGCCAGACCTCATGTGCAAGTAATTCTGAATAAAGCATTACTTACGGTACTTCGTTGCTAGAGATGAGAGAATCATTTCTAAATGGATCACATTCAACCCGTGTTTTGTAAAAATTCAAATTGCATCCAAATCTGAAAATTGATAATTTGGGCAAAATTTTGCATTACATCTGAATGCAAAATTTGATGAGTCAGAGGAAGAAAGATAGAAAAAGATGTGGGATACATTTAACACAGGGTTTCAGCTAAGGCTATTTTCACTTTTGTTCTTTGTATTTCCATTCTTCTGCTCCGTTATAAAACAAAAATAATGGAAGTGCCATATTCGGCACATAACTGAGACAAACGGAGCCTAAGAGACCCCACTGACTATAATGTTATCTGTTAGGTTCCCATTCAGAAGAACGGTTTTGTAGCAGAGAACAAAGTCTTGCATCCAGGAATTCATTCTCCACCATTTTTAACAAATTCTGTGACAGAGGTCCCCGATGTGAAAGGAGCCTTAGCACATTATTCACATTATTGATGGCATGTCTAATATATGTAATATACTGTACACTCCTTTATTCTCCACAGGAACTCAAGCTTCCAACATGGAGGAATCTGAAAAATGAAAAATTGACAAAGATCATTTTCAATCTTCTGATTTTTTTTAAATGTTTTTGGATCATCTTTTTATAGAGATTTACATATTGTTTGTTTCTATTTTTTTCTCTTTTCTTCAAACCATACAATAAATTCCCTGCAGACTAAACCTATGTTCTCTTTTTTTTTATAAAACTATTTTTGTTTATAAAACTAAATTGTGTAACCTGTGAACCTACCGATATGTCATATAATATCTCATCATTGTATGCTACTGACAGTGATAAAACTGTATGTGAATCAATGATCATAGTACCGATCATTCATCCCCCTACAGTATAATGATTGCTGCGTGTAAATGGAGGTAAATGAGCTGTATTGTTGATCAGAGCTCATTAAAGGGTTTCTGTCACCAGATTTAACCCTATTAAGCTAGCTGACATTAGAGATGTGCTAATGTCAGCTAAACCTAACTAACCTATTCCTACTTTTATCTATGCCCCCGTTACGCCAGAAATCTAACTATTATAATATGCTAATTAGCCTCTAGGAGCAGGGGGGGCATTGTTCCTGCTTCTAGAGGCTCCGTTCTGACACCTTTGTCGCCTCCCTCCAAGTCCTCATTGACAGGGCCAGGCAGCGCTCACATCTATCTGCCAGCCCTGTGCTCTGGTGAAATCTCGCGCCGTTCAGCATTCAGCGCAGGTGCGGTGAGGGAAAGACGCTCGCAGGCTGCCAGCATCCTCACTGTGTCTGCGCCGACAGACTTGTGCATAGCCAGTTCACTCCCGTGCCCACGTCCAGTAGTACATGGCTCCCTAGTAACATTCAGGGATGCTACAGATGTAACGGGTGTATTGCCTGCAAGCATATCCAAACTGGCAAGGCGTTCCAGGGTAATGTGACTGGTAAGAGGTATATCATCCGTGATTTTATTAATTCTAGATCTCGTGGGATCATATACAGACTTGCATGCGAATGTGGCAAGGAGTATATTGGAAAGACAATTCTTGAATTTCGGAGAAGGGTGGGTGAGCACCTAAACGATATTGCTAATCAAAGAGACACACCGGTCGCAAAACATGTCCATACTCTGCATAATGGCAGTGTCCGAATCACGTTCATGGGCATTGATAAGATACAAGATTGGGACAGAAGCATCTTGCAAAGGGAAGCTCGCTGGATTTACTATCTAAAAACTGTGGCTCCGTTAGGACTTAATGAACAGCTGAATTTCAGTTGCTACATATAAGTCATGTATCCTTAACGCCACACACCGTTCCCTGTTGCATTTTGGCACCCATGCCCCTTCCCTTGAGGGTGGTATTCATCTTACGTTTTGAACCCATTGTCTATCTATTTATCAAACTGTAGCCTATTGATTTCATATTGAGTCTACTGTATTCATTTTCATGCACCCCTTTGAGCCCCATTCCTTTCCCTCCTTGTTATATAATAGACGTCCTCCAACCATTATCTTGCTTAATTTTACTTTTGTTTCCATGTGCCTCTGCCAACAAGCCCTTCGTTCCCTTTGTTAGTTGGGTCTGTTTACACTTACGGCCCTCGCACCAACATGTGCGCTCCCCATCTGGAGCGTCCTATGTTGCTAGGCACAGCGCGATTTATCCTCCTATGTTTCTGCCTCACGTGACCCGATGCAGCGTTTCACCATAATTGGCGCTGCACTTCACAGGCGCCGCATCTCTTCTGGGTTCGCGTGATGCCATGGTCAGGTGATGGGTCACATGTTCCATGTGGGCGGGCCTGGAGTCATATGACGTGCGCCTAGCGGCCTTTAAATTCCAGCGTCTGATGCCGTTCACTGGCTTCCTGGACAAGACTCCCCATGCTGATTATGGGATCTATTATTTACTCTTGATCAGCCCATAAATTGGTCCCGTACCACTGACGGGCTATCTGCATGTAAGGGATTTCAATTGCCCCCCCCGGCTTTACTCTTGGTCTATCAATTACAAGGTAGGCTTACTTTAACTTCCCCCCTCTTTTTTTTCTTTGTTGTTGTGGCCCCGAATGTTCCCTAAGATTATTTAATCTCTTTTCACTTGTAGGATTGGTTATCCTTTGTACACCAAGCCCTTGGTATGTTTCTCCTGATGATAATTTTATGAAACGTGGCACGTCGGGAACTATCCTGTAGAGTTTTTCAAGGATTCCGCCTAGATTAGGGACAGGTATCCGGACGGGGTCGCCCCTTTTGGAGCAAGTTCTCTGTGTAGATAGGTAGGGTCAACTTAGCCCCATTCCCACTATACAGGGGTGTCTAGGGACAGTTGTCTTTGACCACTACCTACACACAGCATCCTCCTTAACATAATTTTGGAAGTATGATTACTTTTGCCTTCACAGTCTCCATGTGACTGAATACTAGGTTAAAGGGCATTGTTGAGGGATATTGCACCCAATTGGGTTAGACATCCAGATAGGGTCTCCCTGATTGGGGCAATTCTTTGTGCAGTAAGGCAGGGTCCCTGCAGTCTCACTCCCCTGTTCCTTGGTCAGGGTTCATACTAGGGATAGAGACTCGCCACATCTGCCCTGCACAGAGTGACTCACTATCAATTGCCAGTCACCCCTCGGACTGTACAGTTACCGGATGGTCCCCAAGTGCATCAATTGGTAAGACTGTTTTTTTTTTCTAGAATTGTTTATAGTCTCATCTGTTCTTGATCGGAGCCTTGGTACGAAATTGTCCGCCCTGGGACCTGAGTATTTTAATTGTTATTGTATGTTTGTCCTCTGATAGCTGGTATTCCCAGATATTTTAATGATCATGTTAAAAGTTATATCTTAGCCTAAACTTCTTTTCGGCCCTCGCGAGGGTTCTTTGATACAAACCGGATTCCAAAAAAGTTGGGACACTATACAAATCGTGAATAAAAACTGAATGCAATGATGTGGAGGTGCCAACTTCTAATATTTTATTCAGAATAGAACATAAATCACGGAACAAAAGTTTAAACTGAGAAAATGTACCATTTTAAGGGAAAAATATGTTGAATCAGAATTTCATGGTGTCAACAAATCCCCAAAAAGTTGGGACAAGGCCATTTTCACCACTGTGTGGCATCTCCCCTTCTTCTTACAACACTCAACAGACGTCTGGGGACCGAGGAGACCAGTTTCTCAAGTTTAGAAATAGGAATGCTCTCCCATTCTTGTCTAATACAGGCCTCTAACTGTTCAATTGTCTCGGGCCTTCTTTGTTGCACCTTCCTCTTTATGATGCGCCAAATGTTCTCTATAGGTGAAAGATCTGGACTGCAGACTGGCCATTTCAGTACCCGGATCCTTCTCCTACGCAGCCATGATGTTGTGATTGATGCAGAATGTGGTCTGGCATTATCTTGTTGAAAAATGCAGGGTCTTCCCTGAAAGAGATGACGTCTGGATGGGAGCATATGTTGTTCTAGAACTGAATATATTTTTCTGCATTGATGGTGCCTTTCCAGACATGCAAGCTGCCCATGCCACACGCACTCATGCAACCCCATACCAT
This sequence comes from Bufo bufo, assembly GCF_905171765.1. Classification (NCBI taxonomy): domain Eukaryota; kingdom Metazoa; phylum Chordata; class Amphibia; order Anura; family Bufonidae; genus Bufo; species Bufo bufo. The sequence continues at coordinate 38,351,669 of NC_053397.1, read as the reverse complement.
CAGAGATGCAGGCTTCTGAACTGAGCGTTGATAACAACTTGGGTTGTCCTTGTCATCTTTGGTCCGGATGACATGGCGTCCCAGATTTCCAAAAAGAACTTCGGATCGTGACTCGTCTGACCACAAAACTTCCATTTTGCCACACTCCATTTTAAATGATCCCTGGCCCAGTGAAAACGCCTGAGCTTATGGATCTTGCTTAGAAATGGCTTCTTCTTTGCACTGTAGAGTTTCAGCTGGCAACGGCGGATGGCACGGTGGATTGTGTTCACTGACAATGGTTTCTGGAAGTATTCCTGAGCCCATTCTGTGATTTCCTTTACAGTAGCAGTCCTGTTTGTGGTGCAGTGTCGTTTAAGGGCCCGGAGATCACGGGCATCCAGTATGGTTTTATGGCCTTGACCCTTACGCACAGAGATTGTTCCAGATTCTCTGAATCTTCGGATGATGTTATGCACAGTTGATGATGATAGATGCAAAGTCTTTGCAATTTTTCGCTGGATAACACCTTTCTGATATTGCTCCACTATCTTTCTGCGCAACATTGTGGGAATTGGTGATCCTCTACCCATCTTGGCTTCTGAGAGACACTGCCACTCTGAGAAGCTCTTTTTATACCCAATAATGTTGCCAATTGACCTAATTAGTGTTAATTGGTCTTCCAGCTCTTCGTTATGCTCAAATTTACTTTTTCCAGCCTCTTATTGCTACTTGTCCCAACTTTTTTGGGATTTGTTGACACCGTGAAAATTGGAATCAACGTATTTTTCCTTTTAAAATGATACATTTACTCGGATTAAACGTTTGATCTGTCATCTACTTTCTATTACAAATAAAATATTAACATTATGCCATCTCCACATCATTGCATTCAGTTTTTATTCCCAATTTGTTTAGTGTCCCAACTTTTTTGGAATCCGGTTTGTATATTCAGTTAGATTGTTGGAAGTTATTTCCCTATTTTGAAATTTTCATTTGGTGGTATTGTTGGAGAAAGGACTAGGCAGTCAATAATGTCCCCAAAGGTCTTCTCTAAAGCAGGGATGTCAAACTCGTGGCCCCTGGTAGAGTTTAGCGACCTAACTTTAGTTTTTTCGGGACCCGGACCCGAACCCGAACATTTACGTAAAAGTTCGGGTTCGGTGTTCGACGCTTACTTGGCGCTTTTTGAAAGGCTGCACAGCAGCCAATCAACAAGCGTCATACTACTTGCCCCAAAAGGCCATCACAGCTATGCCTACTATTGGCATGGCTGTGATTGGCCAACTGCAGCATGTGACCCAGCCTCTATTTAAGCTGGAGTCGCGTTGCGCCGCCCGTCACTCTGCTCTGATTAGTGTAGGGAGAGGCTGCAGCTGCTGTCAAGGAAGAAATATTAACAAGAAATGCCTTTTTCACTCAGCGATCTAAATCCAATGTGTTTTGTGGGTGCAGTGCACAATTTTTTTAAGCCTGCACGGAGCCAACTTCTGCTGAAAACAAACTTTTTTTTACTTCAGTTTGTCACTATCAATACCTAATCGTCAGCCATTTTATGCAACAATAGTGCACCAGCACTATATATCTGCATGTCTGCTAGTCCAGAAATACAGCTTTTTTGGTGACTGTGCTTAAAATAACTTTTTGTTCATATACTGGTAATCTTTGATTACACGTGCATAGGTGACAGTCACATTTAGGCCACAAATACGGCCATTAGCTTACTGCGGTTTTAAAAAAACGTTTGTTCATATACTGGTCATTTTTTATTAAACGTGCATTGATTACAGTCACATTTAGGCCACAAATACGGCCATTTGGTTACTGCGGTTTAAAAAAAACTTTTTTTCATATACTGGTCATCTTTGATTACATGGTCATAGGTGAAAGTCACATTTAGGCCACAAATACAGCCATTAGGTTACTGCAGTTAAAAAAACCTGTTTGTACATATACTGGTCATCTTTGATTAAACGTGCATATGTGACAGTCACATTTAGGCCACAAATACGGCCATTAGGTTACTGCGGTTGAAAAAGACCATTTGTTCATATACTGGTCATTTTTTATTAAATGTGCATTGATTACGGTCACATTTAGGCCACAAATATGGCCATTAGTTTACTGCGGTTAAAAAAAACCTTTTTTTTCCTATACTGGTCATCTTTGATTAAACGTGCATTGATTACAGTCACATTAAGGCCACAAATACGGCCATTTGGTTACTGCGGTTTTAAAAATACGTTTTTTCATATACTGGTCATCTTTGATTAAACGTACATTGATTACAGTCACATTTAGGCCACAAATACGGCCATTTGGTTACTGCGGTTTTAAAAAAAGATTGTTCATAAACTGGTGATCTTTGATTACACGTGCATAGGTGACAGTCACATTTAGGCCACAAATATGGCCATTAGGTTACTGCGGTTAAAAAAGGACCGTATGTCATATACTGGTCATTTTTTTATTAAATCTGCATTGATTACAGTCACATTTAGGCCACAAATATGGCCTTTAGGTTACTGCGGTTAAAAAAAAACTTTTTTTCATATACTGGTCATCTTTGATTACACGTGCATAGGTGACAGTCACATTTAGGCCACAAATACAGCCATTAGGTTACTGCGGTTAAAAAAAACAGTTTGTTCATATACTGGTCATCTTTGATTAAACGTGCATAGGTGACAGTCACATTTAGGCCACAAATATGGCCATTAGGTTACTGCAGTTAAAAAAGACTGTTTGTTCATATACTGGTCATTTTTTATTAAATGTGCATTGATTACAGTCACATTTAGGTCACAAATATGGCCATTAAGTTACTGCAGTTAAAAAAAACCTTTTTTTCATATATTGGTCATCTTTGATTAAATGTGCATTGATTACAGTAACGTTTAGGCCACAAATACGGCCATTAGGTTACTGCGGTTAAAAAAAACACGTTTGTTCATATACTGGCCATATTTGATTAAACGTACATTGATTACAGTCACATTTAGGCCACAAATAATGCCATTAGGTTACTGCGGTTTAAAAAAAACGTTTGTTCATATACTAGTCATCTTTGATTAAACGTGCATTGAATACACTCACATTTAGGGCCACAAATACAGCCATTTGGTTACTGCGGTTTAAAAAAAAAAGTTTGTTATATACTGGTCATCTTTAGAGTTGAGCGAACACCTGGATGTTCGGGTTCGAGAAGTTCGGCCGAACTTCCCGGAAATGTTCGGGTTCGGGATCCGAACACGATGCGAAATTCGTCCGAACCCGAACCCCATTGAAGTCAATGGGGACCCCAACTTTTCGGCACCTAAAAATCCTGTTAAAACAGCCCAGGAAAGGGCTAGAGTGCTGAAAAAGGCAGCAAAATGTAGTTAAATCCCAGCAAACAAATGTGGATAGGGAATGAATAAAATAAAAATAAAATAAATAAAAATTAACCAATATAGATTGGAGAGAGGTCCCATAGAAGAGAATCAGGCTTCATGTCACCCACCACTGGGAACAGGCCACTGTCAGATATTTAGACCCCGGCACCCAGACAGAGGAGAGAGGTCCCATAGCAGAGAATCAGGCTTTATGTCATAGCAGAGAATAATTCTTCATGTCACCCACCACTGGAACAGGCCATTGTCAGATATTTTTAGGCCCCGGCACCCAGACAGAGGAGAGAGGTCCCATAGCAGAGATTCAGGCTTCATGTCATAGCAGAGAATCAGGCTTCATGTCACCCACCACTGGAACAGGCCATTGTCCAGATATTTTTAGGCCCCGGCACCCAGACAGAGGAGAGAGGTCCCATAGCAGAGAATCAGGCTTCATGTCATAGCAGAGAATCATGCTTCATGTCACCCACACTGGAACAGGCCATTGTCAGATATTTTAGGCCCGGCACCCAGACAGAGGAGAGAGGTCCCATAGCAGAGAATCAAGCTTCATGTCATAGCAGAGAATCATGCTTCATGTCACCCAACACTGGAACAGGCCACTGTCAGATATTTTTAGGCCCCGGCACCCAGTTAGAGGAGAGAGGTCCCATAGCAGAGAATCAGGCTTCATGTCAAAGCAGAGAATCATGCTTCATGTCACCCACCACTGGAACAGGGTATTGTCAGATATTTTTAGGCCCCGGCACCCAGACAGAGGAGAGGTTAATTCAACTTTGGGTTGCCCCGCAATATAATGGTAAAATGAAAATAAAAAAAGGATTGAATGAGGAAGTGCCCTGGAGTACAATAATATATGGTTAAGGGGAGGTAGTTATAAATGTCTAATCTGCACAAGGGATGGACAGGTCCTGTGGGATCCATGCTTGGTTCATTTTTATGAACGTCAGCTTGTCCACATTGGCTGTAGACAGGCGGCTGCGTTTGTCTGTAATGACGCCCCCTGCCGTGCTGAATACACGTTCAGACAAAACGCTAGCCGCCGGGCAGGCAGGCACCTCCAAGGCATAAAAGGCTAGCTCTGGCCACGTGGACAGTTTGGAGACCCAGAAGTTGAATGGGACCGAACCATCAGTCAGTACGTGGAGGGGTGTGCACATGTACTGTTCCACCATGTTAGTGAAATGTTGCCTCCTGCTAACACGTTCCGTATCAGGTGGTGGTGCAGTTAGCTGTGGCGTGGTGACAAAACTTTTCCACATCTCTGCCATGCTAACCCTACCCTCAGAGGAGCTGGCCGTGACACAGCTGCATTGGCGACATCTTGCTCCTCCTCTGCCTTCGCCTTCGGCTTCCCACTTGTTCCCTGTGACATTTGGGAATGCTTCAGTAGCGCGTCTACCAATGTGCGCTTGTACTCGCGCATCTTCCTATCACGCGCCAGTGTAGGAAGTAAGGTGGGCACATTGTCTTTGTACCGAGGATCCAGCAGGGTGGCAACCCAGTAGTCCGCACACGTTAAAATGTGGGCAACTCTGCTGTCGTTGCGCAGGCACTGCAGCATGTAGTCGCTCATGTGTGCCAGGCTGCCCAGAGGTAAGGACAAGCTGTCCTCTGTGGGAGGCGTATCGTCATCGTCCTGCGTTTCCCCCCAGCCACGCACCAGTGATGGGCCCGAGCTGCGTTGGGTGCCACCCCGCTGTGAACATGCTTCATCTCATCCTCCTCCACCTCCTCCTCATCCTCGTCCTCCTCGTCCTCCAGTAGTGGGCCCTGTCTGGCCACATTTGTACCTGGCCTCTGCTGTTGCAAAAAAACTCCTCTGAGTCACTTCTAAGAGACTGGCCTGAAAGTGCTAAAAATGACCCCTCTTCCTCCTCCTCCTCCTCCTGGGCCACCTCCTCTTCCATCATCGCCCTAAGTGTTTCCTCAAGGAGACATAGAAGTGGCATTGTAACGCTGATAACGGCGTCATCGCCACTGGCCATGTTGGTGGAGTACTCAAAACAGCGGCAACAGGGCACACAGGTCTTGCATGGAGGCCCAGTCATTGGTGCTGTTCCGCAGTGCGACTGACCCGTGCGTGCTGCAGCTGAAACTCCACTATGGCCTGCTGCTGCTCGCACAGTCTGTCCAGCATGTGCAAGGTGGAGTTCCACCTGGTGGGCACGTCACATATGAGGCGGTGAGCGGGAAGGCCGAAGTTACGCTGTAGCGCAGACAGGCGAGCAGCGCAGGATGTGAACGCCGGAAGCACGCACAGACGGCCCGCACTTTATGCAGCAGCTCTGACATGTCGGTGGTAGTTGTGAATGAACTTCTGCACCACCAAATTCAGCACATGCGCCAGGCAAGGGATGTGCATCAAACCGGCTAGTCCCAGAGCTGCAACGAGATTTCGCAAATTATCGCACACCACCAGGCCCAGGCTTGAGGCTCACCGGCAGCAACCACTCGTCGGTCTGTTGTTCTATACCCCACCACAACTCCTGTGCGGTTTGGGGCCTGTCCCCCAAACATATGAGTTTCAGAATGGCCTGCTGACGTTTACCCCGGGCTGTGCTGAAGTTGGTGGTGAAGGTGTGTGGCTGACTGGATGAGCAGATGGAAGAAGAGGAGGAGGAAGCCGAGTAAGAGGAGGAGGCAACAGGAGGCAAAGAATGTTGCCCTGCGATCCTTGGCGGCGGAAGGACGTGCGCCAAACAGCTCTTCACCTGGGGCCCAGCCGCCACTACATTTACCCAGTGTGCAGTTAGGGAGATATAGCGTCCCTGGCCGTGCTTACTGGTCCACGTATGTGTGGTTAGGTGGACCTTGCCACAGATGGCGTTGCGCAGAGCACACTTGATTTTATCGGATACTTGGTTGTGCAGGGAAGACACGGCTCTCTTGGAGAAGTAGTGGCGGCTGGGAACAACATACTGTGGGACAGCAAGCGACATGAGCTGTTTGAAGCTGTCTATGTCTACCAGCCTGAATGACAGCATTTCATAGGCCAGTAGTTTAGAAATGCTGGCATTCAGGGCCAGGGATCGAGGGTGGCTAGGTGGGAATTTACGCTTTCTCTCAAATGTTTGTGAGATGGAAAGCTGAACGCTGCCATGTGACATGGTTGAGATGCTTGATGACGGAGGTGGTGGTGGTGTTGGTGGTACATCCTCTGTTTGCTGGGTGGCAGGTGCCAACGTTCCTCCAGAGGCGGAGGAAGAGGCCGAGGCGGCAGCAGCAGAAGAGGTAGCAGGGGAAGCCTGAGTGACTTCCTTGTTTTTAAGGTGTTTACTCCACTGCAGTTCATGCTTTGCATGCAGGTGACTGGTCATGCAGGTTGTGCTAAGGTTCAGAACGTTAATGCCTCGCTTCAAGCTCTGATGGCACAGCGTGCAAACGACTCGGGTCTTGTCGTCAGCACATTGTTTGAAGAACTGCCATGCCAGGGAACTCCTTGAAGATGCCTTTGTGGTGCTTGGTCTCAGATGGCGGCGGTCAGTAGCAGGCGGATTCTCTTGGCGGCGGGTGTTCTGCTTTTGTCCACTGCTCCCTCTTTTGCTACGCTGTTGGCTCGGTCTCACCACTGCCTCTTCCTCCGAACTGTGAAAGTCAGTGGCACGACCTTCATTCCATGTGGGGTCTAGGACCTCATCGTCCCCTGCATCGTCTTCATCCCTGACCTCCTGTTCAGTCTGCACACTGCAGAAAGAAGCAGCAGTTGGCACCTGTGTTGCGTCATCATCAGAGACGTGCTGAGGTGGTATTCCCATGTCCTCATCATCAGGAAACATAAGTGGTTGTGCGTCAGTGCATTCTATGTCTTCCACCGCTGGGGAAGGGCTAAGTGGATGCCCTTGGGAAACCCTGCCAGCAGAGTCTTCAAACAGTAAAAGAGACTGCTGCATAACTTGAGGCACAGACAGTTTCCCTGATATGCATGGGGGTGTTGTGACAGACTGATGGGCTTGCTTTCAGGCGCCATCTGTGCGCTTTCTGCAGAAGACTGGGTGGGAGATAATGTGAACGTGCTGGATCCACTGTCAGCCACCTAATTGACTAATGCCTGTATCTGCTCAGGCCTTACCATCCTTAGAACGGCATTGGGCCCCACCAAATATCGCTGTCAATTCTGGCGGCTACTGGGACCTGAGGTAGTTGGTTCACTAGGACGTGTGGCTGTGGCAGAACGGCCACGTCCTCTCCCAGCACCAGAGGGTCCACTAACACCACCACGACCATGTCCGCGTCCCTTACTAGATGTTTTCCTCATTGTTACTGTTCACCAAAATAAGAAAAAAATTATTTGGCCCAATGTATTGAATTAAAATTCAGGCCTTTTTTTACAGACACCTAACACTATCTGGCTATCTATTTAGGTACCGTATTACACTAATACAGGCACAGCAGTAACGACAGATTTAGCTGAATATAAATTGTAGGCCTAGTATTTAGGCGCTGGATGACAGGTATACGTTTACGGACAGAATTAGACTTGGAAATGCACGGTAGCGTGTGTGTGAAGTAATTGAGAATGACCCTATCCGCACCTTCAATCTAATATACCCTTTTATGGATAGATTTAAAGTAGGCCTGATACAGCAGAAACCACTGATTTAGGGAATTGCTAAGTTGGGAATTGTATTTCAACCCAGAACAAAAACTGTGCTTTGACGGACACTAAATAACTTGACCAGCTACAGCAATAACCACAGATTTAGCTGAATATAAATTTGAGGCATATTATTTAGGCGCTGGGTGACAGGTATACGTTTACGGACAGAATTAGACTTGGAAATGCACAGGTAGCGTGTGTGTGAAGTTATTGAGAATGACCCTATCTGCACCTTCAATCTAATATACCCTTTATGGATCAATTTAAACTTGGCCTGATACAGCAGAAAAAATATATTTAGTGGATTGCTAAGTTGGGAATTGTATTCAACCTAGAACAAAAACTGTGCTTTGGCAGACACTAAATAGATTGACCAGCCTAAGCAATAAACATAGATATAACTGAATATAAATTTTAGGCCTATTATTTAGGCGCTGGGTGACAGTTATACGTTTACGGACAGAATTATTTAAACTTGGAAATTCATGGTAGAGTGTGAAGTTATTGAGGATGACACTATCCGCACCTTCAATCTAATATACCCTTTTATGGATAGATTTAACCTTGGCCTGATAGTAATTCCCTAAATTTGTGGTTTCTGCTCTAAGTTGGGAATTGTATTTCAACCCAGAACAAAAACTGTACTTTGGCAGACACTAAATAGATTGACCAGCCACAGCAGTATCAACAGATTTAGCTGAATATAAATTGTAGGCCTATTATTTAGTCGCTGGTTGACAGGTATACGTTTAAAGACAGAATTATTTAAACTTGGAAATGCACGGTAGCGTGTGAAGTTATTGAGGATGACACTATCCGCACCTTCAATCTAATATACCCTTTTAAGGATCAATTTAAACTTGGCCTGATACAGCAGAAAAAATATATTTAGGGGATAGCTAAGTTGGGAATTGTATTCAACCCAGAACAAAAACTGTGCTTTGGCAGACACTAAATAGATTGACCAGCCACAGCAGTATCAACAGATTTAGCTGAATATAAATTGTAGGCCTAGTATTTAGGCGCTGGGTGACAGGTATACGTTTACGGACAGAATTATTTAAACTTGGAAATGCACGGTAGCGTGTGAAGTTATTGAGGATGACACTATTCGCACCTTCAATCTAATATACCCTTTTATGGATAGATTTAACCTTGGCCTGATAGAGCAGAAACCACAAATTTAGGGAATTGCTTAGTTGGGAATTGTATTTCAACCCAGAACAAAAACTGTGCTTTGGCAGACACTAAATAGATTGACCAGCCACAGCAGTATCAACAGATTTAGCTGAATATGAATTGTAGGCCTAGTTTTTTAGGCGCTGGGTGACAGGTATACGTTTACGGACAGAATTATTTAATCTTGGAAATGCACGGTAGCGTGTGAAGTTATTGAGGATGACACTATCCGCACCTTCAATCTAATATACCCTTTTATGGATAGATTTAACCTTGGCCTGATAGTAATTCCCTAAATTTGTGGTTTCTACTCTAAGTTGGGAATTGTATTTCAACCCAGAACAAAAACTGTGCTTTGGCAGACACTAAATAGATTGACCAGCCACAGCAGTATCAACAGATTTAGCTGAATATAACCCCTTAGTGACCACCCATACGTGTTTTTACTGACGTAAACAAAGGGGGTTTTAGCTAAACGGCTGGCTTTGATCAATCATTACATGTACTTAAAATGGTGCATTAAAAACTATAACTTGTCCTGCAAAAAATAAGACCTCATACAATTACATTTAAAAAAAAACAAAAAAAGTTCTAGCTCTTGGAATGCAATTTTTAAAAAATGTGCTTGGTCACTAAGGGGATAAATTGTAGGCCTAGTATTTAGGCGCTGGGTGACAGGTATACGTTTACGGACAGAATTATTTAAACTTGGAAATGCACAGTAGCGTGTGAAGTTATTAAGGATGACACTATCCGCACCTTCAATCTAATATACCCTTTTATGAATCAATTTAAACTTGGCCTGATACAGCAGAAAAAAAATATTTAGGGGATCGCTAAGTTGGGAATTGTATTCAACCCAGAACAAAAACTGTGGTTCGGCAGACAGCAGACAGTATTACAATTGGCTAGCCACAGCTGAAACACCAGATTTAGGGTACTGCTATTTTGGCCAATTGTATTTTACCCCTCAATAAAATAGCAAGCACAGCCAAGACCCTGATGTAGGATATAGCAAAAAAATAACCACACTATTGATGGTTAAATGGACTTGGTGGCAGCTAGTGCTGGCGCACCACAAGACAAAAAATGGCCGCCGATCACCCAAGAAAAAAGTGACATAAAAACGCTCTGGGCAGCCTAAAAACAGTGAGCAATTAAATAGCAGCAGTTCAATGATCCACAGCTGTAGATCGATCACTGAATTAAGTGTTTTTGCTGAGTAAATCCCTGCCTAATCTCTCCCTAATAGCAGCAGCTGCAACCTCTCCCTACACTGATCATAGCAGAGTGACGTGCGGCGCTACGTGACTCCAGCGTAAATAGAGGCTGGGTCACATGCTGCACTGGCCAATCACAGCCATGCCAATAGTAGGCATGGCTGTGATGGCCTCTTGGGGCAAGTAGTATGACGCTTGTTGATTGGCTGCTTTGCAGCCATTCAAAAAGCGCCAAGAAAGCGCCGAACACCGAACCCGAACCCAGACTTTTACGAAAATGTTCGGGTTCGGGTCTGTGTCACGGACACCCCAAAATTCGGTACGAGCCCGAATTATACAGTTCGGGTTCGCTCATCCCTAGTCATCTTTGATTACACGTGCATAGGTGACAGTCACATTTAGGCCACAAATACGGCCATTAGGTTACTGCGGTTAAAAAAAAAGTTTGTTCATATACTGGTCATCTTTGATTAAACATACATTGATTACAGTCACATTTAGGCCACAAATACAGCCATTAGGTTAGGCCTCTTTCACACTTGCGTTGTCCGGATCCGGCGTGTACTCCACTTGCCGGAATTACACTCCGGATCCGGAAAAACGCAAGTGTACTGAAAGCATTTGAAGACGGAACCGTCTTCCAAATGCTTTCAGTTTTACTATGGCACCCAGGATGCTATTAAAGTCCTGGTTGCCATAGTAGGAGCGGGCAGCGGGGGAGCGGTATACTTACAGTCCGTGCGGCTCCCGGGGCGCTCCAGAATGACGTCAGAGCGCCCCATGTGCATGGATGACGTGATCCATGCGATCACGTGATCCATGCGCTTGGGGCGCCCTGACGTCACTCTGGAGCGCCCCGGGAGCCGCACGGACGGTAAGTATGCTGCTCCCCCGCTCCCCGCTACACTTTACCATGGCTGCCAGGACTTTAGCGTCCCGGCAGCCATGGTAACCACTCTGAAAAAGCTAAATGTCGGCTCCGGCAATGCGCCGAAACGACGTTTAGCTTAAGGCCGGATCCGGATCAATGCCTTCCAATGGGCATTAATTCCGGCCTTGCGGCAAGTGTTCCGGATTTTTGGCCGGAGCAAAAAGCGCAGCATGCTGCGGTATTTTCTCCGGCCAAAAAACGTTCCGTTCCGGAACTGAAGACATCCTGATGCATCCTGAACGGATTTCTTTCCATTCAGAATGCATTAGGATAATCCTGATCAGGATTCTTCCGGCATAGAGCCCCGACGACGGAACTCTATGCCGGAAGACAAGAACGCAAGTGTGAAAGAGCCCTTACTGCGGTTTACAAAAAACGTTTGTTCATATACTGGTCATCTTTGATTACACGTGCATTGATTACAGTCACATTTAGGCCACAAATACGGCCATTAAGTTACTGCGTTTAAAAAAAAACGTTTGTTCATATACTGGTCATTTTTGATTAAACGTACATTGATTACAGTCACATTTAGGCCACAAATACGGCCATTACGTTACTGCGGTTTAAAAAAAGTTTGTTCATATACTGGTCATCTTTGATTACACGTGCATAGGTGACAGTCACATTTAGGCCACAAATACGTCCATTAGGTTACTGCAGTTTAAAAAAACGTTTGTTCATATACTGGTCATCCTTGATTACACGTGCATTGATTACATTCACATTTAGGCCACAAATACGGCCATTATGTTACTGCGGTTAAAAAAAAAATGTTTGCTCATATACTGGTCATCTTTGATTAAACGTACATTGATTACAGTGACATTTAGGCCACAAATACAGCCATTAGGTTACTGCGGTTTACAAAAAAACGTTTGTTCATATACTGGTCATCTTTGATTACACGTGCATTGATTACAGTCACATTTAGGCCACAAAATACGGCCATTAGGTTACTGCAGTTAAAAAAAACGTTTGTTCATATACTGGTCACTTATGATTAAAGTAAATTGATTACAGTCACTTTTAGGCCACAATACGGCCATTACGTTACTGCGGTTTAAAAAAAAACTTTGTGTTATATACTGGTCATTTTTGATTAACGTGCATTGATTACTGTCACATTTAGGCCACAAATACGGCCATTAGGTTACTGCGGTTTAAAAAAAAAGTTTGTTTATATACTGGTCATTTTTGATTAAACGTGCATTGATTACATTCACATTTAGGCCATAAATACGGCCATTTGGTAACTGCGGTTTAAAAAAAACGTTTGTTCATATACTGGTCATTTTTGATTAAACGTGCATTGATTACATTTACATTTAGGCCACAAATACGGCCATTTGGTAACTGCGGTTTAAAAAAAAGTTTGTTCATATACTGGTCATCTTTGATTAAACGTACATTGATTACAGTCATATTTAAGCCACAAATACGGCCATTAGGTTACTGTGGTTAAAAAAAAAAGTTTGTTCATATACTGGTCATCTTTGATTAAACGTACATTGATTACAGTCACATTTAGGCCACAAATACGGCCATTAGGTTACTGCGGTTAAAAAAAACGTTTGTTCATATACTGGTCATCTTTGATTAAACGTACATTGATTACAGTCAGATTTAGGCCACAAATACGGCCATTAGGTTACTGAGGTTTAAAATAAGTTTGTTCATATACTGGTCATCTTTGATTACACGTGCATAGGTGACAGTCACATTTAGGCCACAAATACGGCTATTAGGTTACTGCATTTAAAAAAAACGTTTGTTCATATACTGGTCATCTTTGATTACACGTGCATTGATTACAGTCACATTTAGGCCACAAATACGGCCATTATGTTACTGCGGTTTAAAAAAAGTTTGTTCATATACTGGTCATCTTTGATTACACGTGCATAGGTGACAGTCACATTTAGGCCACAAATACGGCCATTAGGTTACTGCAGTTTAAAAAAAACGTTTGTTCATATACTGGTCATCTTTGATTACACGTGCATTGATTACAGTCACATTTAGGCCACAAATCCAGCCATTACGTTACTGCGGTTTAAAAAAAGTTTGCTCATATACTGGTCATCTTTTTTTTTTAATCTTATATTTATTTTTATTTTTTTTAACAATCACAAATTAATACATGAACCGACATTGATCAAATCAGAGTACAAAATATGGCATTTATAAACATCATTATAACTAGATTATACAGACCAGTATAGGTTCACGCCCAATATAATATTGAATACAGTTATGACCTCCCCCCTTCCCACCCCCCCCCCCTATTTGGCTGCCGTCCACTCCAATCCATCAACTATAGACTATTAACAACATGAAATATAGCTAGGTAGTCTTGCGTGCCACCCTCCGTGTTTTTTTTTTCTTTTTTTCCCACTTTCCATATCCTCATAGATTCTTATTTTCTGGAGATATGAACCCCACTCACTTATCGAGGGCGGGAGACAGAACCCCAATGCTTGATCAGCATAGCTTTAGCCACCATCAGACCCCTCATCCAGATCTGTGGGGTTTCTGTTTCTGACACTTAATCTGCCAAAATCACTGTCAAGATCCCCGGGTTATAGTTCGTCGCAGACTCCTTTTGTAAGGTAGAAAACACCTGCTCCCAATATTTTTTGATTTTACTACAACCCCAAAGCAAATGGACGTAGTCCGCATTGACATATCCACATTTAGGACAGCCACAATCCCGGGCTTTATTTTGTAGGAATTTTCCTTGTATCTTTGGGGTATAGTACAACCGATGCAGGATCTTAAATTGAATTAGTCTATGAGCATTGGAAACTGTCGCCTTTCTCATGTTCCTATAGATAGTGGACCACTGTAATGGAGAGCAGTTCAACTCCTGCTCCCACTTACTTGGACTTTTAAAAGGAGTTACAGTTGCCAATGCGGTTCGAAGTTTAGCATATAATCTAGAAATCTTCACCTTCTCATTCTTCTGAGTGTCACAATAATCAAAAAATAAATTCTCTCGTGGAACGAAACAGCCCCTATTCCTAGAGGCTTCAAATGTGTGTTTTAAACGTGTATACATGAACAAATCTAATGGTGAACTATGAATAATACCAAATTCGCCAAGCGATTTAAAATGACCCCTATATAAAAGGTGAAACACCTTATTGATACCCCTACGTGACCAATAACCAAAATCTGTGATTTTAAAGAATTCCACCAGCCCCCTGTTCTCCCACAGAGGGGTAAAAGCAAAAGGACTGGAGACTTTAAGAATCTCCTTCAGCTTATTCCATACCCTCTGTAGGGAGCAAGGGATCAACAAAGACTTCCTCAATCCCATAAAGCCAGTCTCCAAACATGTAAAAATATTATCTATTGGTTTATCCAGAACTTTAGTCAAGTACCGTAAAAGTAAACTCTCTTTCGAATAACAACAACGCTGTATCTGTGCACATAAAAAATAACCTTGAAAAAAAGGGAGTGACAGCCCACCATCTCCCTCCGCCAACCAAAGATATCTCTGCTTTATACGCACCCTCTTCCTTCCCCAAATTAGATCGTTGTGGGCCTCTCTTTCTCCCATAGTCATCCCTGTTATATTATTACTGCTTCTTACCCTAGTCACCAAGGTGATAGTCTCACTTGCATCAACATAAGTTGTAGGGCAACGTAGCGGCATGACGTAGGTGTGCCACGCTCCTCCTCCGGCCGCCCTCCCTGCTCTCTCCTCGCCTCGCGCCTTGAACGCAATGGAACGCCGAGCCTTGCCCAGACGTGACTAGCCGACCCTGACTGCTTTGGAGCGGACATGTGTCTTGAGATGCTGGGACGCTCCTCTACCCGCTGCCTGCCGCCTGATGCCTGAAGGCTGTCTTTTGCCCATGTTCTTATCTACCGACTGAGCACTGACCTGAATCCGGGTGCTTGCCGCTGAACCTTTGCTGTCTGCCGAATTCTTGTTGCCTGCTGCCGGAGCCCCGCTGCCGGACTTCTGCCGCTGGATATCTGTGGTGTATAAAGGGGCGCAGGAGTGGATATGTGGCATCCGTCCTGAGACGAAGGGACGACGCTGCTATGTGAATCAGGTACTTTGGGCTGGAGTGAGGGGAGGCTGTGCCAAGGGTACTTACCTCCGGGAGGTGTTAGAGTCGGCAATTACCTTTAGGCGAGTGGGGCTGCGGGGTTCCTCTTTTGCTTTCCTGCTTCTTCTGGCTCATCTCTGGCGTTTCTAGGAGAGGCTCCTGACCAGCACTGATTGAAGATCTCGGGCTGTTGGGTGGCCGCCTCGAAATAGGAGGAATGACCCTTACTCTGTTGAGGCCCCCCCCCTTAAGATTCCTTGCTTGACAAGCACCTCAGTATTTTCCCTCTGTTTTTGAGACGGCTGTCTTTTGGAGATCTAACTGGTGCCAGGGGGGGTACCTTTTTTGGGGACTTGGATAACTCAACGGTTCTTTCTGGAAAGGACACACCTATGGCGACCAACTTGGATATGCAGGACGTCGCACCCAGTAGCTGACCTGTTGGCAGGCTTAATTTGCAGGATGGCTACGATTTCAGCATATTCGATTGCCCTTGCGGATATATCCTTACCTGAACAGGACATTCAGTTCGATAGAGGCCCTATTGGCTCGTGTCCTCCGACCTTTTTTATGTTTTGTAGTAATTTATGGCTGTATATGAGTGGGGGGAGGGTATAAGTATAGGTACTAAGTGTGTGTTCTTATTTTATATGTGTACACCATTTACACTGTATTTGACTGCCCCTGCGGATAGATCCTTACCTGAACAGGACATTCAATTCGATAGAGGCCCTATTGGCTCGTGGTCCTAGGTCCCTCTTTATGTATTGTATGTAGTAATTTGTGGCTGCAGAGGAGTGGGGGGAGGGTTGTAAGTATACGTATTAAGCCTGTGTGTTCTTATTTTATATGTGTACACCATTTACCCCTGTTCCGCTCCTCACCTTAACGCCAATATCGATCACTGGGACTTTTTTATTTTGCTTGATTTGTGGAAAGATTTTGGTATCTAGCGGTATAGGTGGGTGGGGCGCTGTACTATAGAGGTCTAAATTAAAAATAAAAAAAAACCTGGGCTGTATAGATAAATCTGCTATTGATTTAGATAGATCTGTATTTGGATTGGAATCACTTCTAGAAGTCTGCCTTTTGGCATACTCTCCTAGCTGTGGAGACGATCTGACTTAAAAATGCCGCCAAAGTATCGTAAATCAGGTGGATTGTCTTCCCCGAAAAGTGGTTCGGGGGGGAGTCCACAGGCTCGATTAGATAAATTTCTGAAGTCACCACCACCTAAAACCAGAGGAGGCGTACAGAGGGCTGCCCCACAGGCTGAGTTGGCCTTGAATAGTATGGACCGTCTAGAACAACCCTCATCAAAGACCAGCTCACCTCAGAGTGTTGGCTTTGAGAATATAAATAAAAAACTTGAGGATATACTGGGGGTAGTAAACTCAACTAGTGCTTCAGTTGTAGAACTGGCTTCTTCTCTTGCAGTAGTACAGGGAGATGTCACGATAATAAGAGACGAAATGACAAAGTGAAGGAACTGGAAACTGTAGTTAACTCGGCATATTAAAAAAGGCATATTAAAAAAGAGATTAGAAGAAGTTGATGAAGATCATTCCTGGTTAAAAAAGAAAGTGGTGGAGATGGAGGTTAGGTCCCGCAGATATAACTTACGGCTGGTGGGCTTTCGGAAGGGCAGAGCAGGATAACCCCATAAATTTCATCCAAAAATGGCTTTTGGAAAACTTAGGGCCAGCTTGTGATCCGACTCCCTTCTGTGTGGAAAGGGCTCACAGAATACCCTTTAAAAAAACCCCCTCCAGGGGCTCCACCCAGGGCTATTTTGGCAAAATTTATATCCTCCAAGGATCGAGATTGGGTGCTAAGTCGTAAAAGAGAAGTAACAGATATTTATTTGGATGGCAATCTCATATCACTATTCCCCGACCTTCTCACGAGAAACCCAACTTAGAAGGAGATCTTTCGTAGTTGTGAAAAAAAGGATTGATTTGTAGCCAAAAATTAAGTATTCAATGTTATATCCTGCCAAGTTGAGGGTGGTGTTAATGATTCTGCTTAGTTTTCTTTTTCCACGCTGGAGGGAGGTGGTGCAATGGCTGGATTCGATGGCTTATAAAAGAGGATGATAGGTGGCGAGTGGGGAGGTTAATGAGGGGTTATGGTGGGGGAGGAGGTTTGGAGGAAGGTAAGAAGGTTGATTGGCATTGTGGAAATGCACTGTCAACCAAGTAGGGGGTTCTTTTGGGTGAGGGTGGGAGGATGGCTGTCGTCATTTGCTTCGTAGTTTATGCGTGCCCCCCTTTTAGATGGGTGGATTTGGATTAATTTTTTCTATAGGACATGCCGTGTAATATTCTATTCTGGAATGTGAGAGGGTTTGGGAGACAGATTGAAGAGGACGGTGGTGTTTGACTGTGTGGTTCGTCATCTCCTGCAATTGTTGGTCCTATTAGAGACTCACGCAACACTAGATAGGATCTATACACTGAAAAGGAAAGGGCTTCCCTTGAGTACCACGCTTGTTACTCTTCATATGCAAGAGGTGTTAGCGTATACATTCATCGTGGGATGGAGTTTCTACCTCTAGAGAGTCCCGGATCGATAAAGAAGGGAGATATGTATTTCTTTACGGGCTTTGGAACGGGGGCAGAGATGATATTGGCGTTTATTTATATTCCTCCACCATTTAAATCAACGGTTTTCTCACACTTAGCTAAATATATAGCCACAAAAAATCAATGTGAATTACTAGTGGCAGGTGATTTCAATGCAGTACTGACCCTGAGCTCGATCGGTTCTCTCTCCGTTTTCTGGGCACGGTCGGACTGGATCTCCTTTGATTGCTATTTGCCAGGAGCTGGCGCTAGTTGATATCTGGCACCACCTCTATGGCTATAAGAATTTTTTTTTCTTGCTTTAGCCAGTCATACCGGTCAATGTCCCGTATTGATCTGGCTTTTGCAAGTAGAGATCTGTGCCGACGTGTTCTGAGATGAAGTATGAACCTCATGGAATCTCAGACCACTCCCCAGTCTTGATTGTGTTTGAGGAGGTTCCATCCTCAGGTAGAATCTTTAAACTGAACCCGGCCACTGGTTGGATGTGATAGAGGAGCAATCCGAAATAGACCAGGACTACAGGAATTCTGGGACTTCAATTTTAGGCTCAACACATATCCTTTATGTGTGGGACGCTTTGAAGGCCCATATTAAGGGGTTTATACTTTAACAAAATTAATAGGTTTAGAGTGGAACTGCGGCGAAGGGAACAACAACTGATGGAGACAATAAGGAGTATACGCGCTGCTTTAATTGCCTGTTATAAGGACCAATATATTAATCAGTTAAAGGAGGCTAATTTACAACTCAAGACACTCTTATATAGAAAAGCACAACATAAGCTCTTATTCCAAGGCCAAAATCGTTTCTGTGAATCTGGTAAAACTGGCAGGTTCTTGGCACGTTTGGTGGCCAATCAGAGAGAGGTTACCACTATCAGGGAAATTAGGAATGCACAGGAAATAGGGTGAGGACCGCAGTGGAAATTAGGGAGAAATTTGTGAATTATTACTCTACTCTTTTATAAATCTGATGCTTTGTGTAGTCGAAGTGAAATGGATCAATTTCTTCATCAATTGGAGCTCCCCCAGCTATCTGTACAAGATAGAGAGATGCTGGACCTCCCCCTATTCTATTAGAGGAGTTGCAAGCGATTACTCCCACTCCTTAAGCATAATTCATCTCCTGGCCCAGATGGATTCGCCGTTTGAAGTGACAGGTATCATTCTGATTCACTCCTTCCGATCCTTGTGTTTAGTTCTGAATGAATTCACTTTTGGTTCTCTACCTCCATCATTTAGAGAGGCAGGTGATTGTCCTGGTGCTAAAAAAGGAGAAGGATCCTTACGATATGGGGTCGTATAGACCGATTATCGCTCCTTAATACGGATTATAAGATCCTTGCTAAAATTTTGGCGAACCGTTTGAAGAGGGTTATAGCTTCTCTGGTACACCCTAACCAGACTGGTTTTATCCAGGGACGTCAAATACAGATGAGTTTATATAAGGTCTATTTGAACCTTTCTGTTGGGGGGAGTATAGACCACTCCATCCTGTCTTTAGATGCAGCAAAGGCGTTTGACAGGATGGAGTGGACTTTTTTGTGGGCTACTATGTCTCAGTTTGGCCTGGGGAACTCATTTTTGGAAATGACCCAAATGTTATATGAACAGCCGGCTGCAAGTATTAATATCAATGGCATCAGCTCTCCACCTGTTATGATGCGGAGAGGGATGAGACAAGGTTGTCCTCTGTCTCCCCTCCTCTTCGCCCTCTTTATTGAACCGTTGGCGTGTAGGATTCGTGCAGATAACCATATAGACGGCTTCGGGGTTGCGGGAGTGAGCGATAAAATAAGCTTATATGCCGATGATGTGATTCTGTTCCTGATCAGGGATGGAAAATCCTTTCTTATGTGATAGAGGTAATAGAGAATTATGGTAAATTATCAGGTTATATGATTTAACTGGACAAAGTCATCGCTCCTCCCGCTTGAACCGGAAGGCCGTAGATGAAGGGATGGGAGTTCGTGTTCTGCTTCTAAAGATACTTTGGAATATTTGGGGGTTAAAATTGGGGTTCCCATAAATAGGTTTTATGAGCTTAACCTGGCCCCGGTGTTGAACAAAAGTTAAGATCAAGATAAGCGCCTGCAGAAATTGATACTGCACAGACAGATCGATAGCACTGATTAAGATGATTATCTTGCCTATTGTCTTGTTCCCGATTGTGCTTCCCCTATTTGGATCGATGATATCTTCTTTCACAGATTGGAGACCTTTGATACTGTTCATCTTTGATTACTCGTGCATAGGTGACAGTCACATTTAGGCCACAAATACTTCCATTAGGTTACTGCAGTTATAAAAAAAACGTTTGTTCATATACTGGTCATCATGATTACTCGTGCAATTGATTTCAGTCACATTTAGGCCACAAATACGGCCATTAGGTTACCTGCGGTTAAAAAAAACGTTTTGTTTCATATACTGGTCATCTTTGATTAAACGTACATTGATTACAGTCAGATTTAGGCCACAAATACGGCCATTAGGTTACTGAGGTTTAAAATAAGTTTGTTCATATACTGGTCATCTTTGATTACACGTGCATAGGTGACAGTCACATTTAGGCCACAAATACGGCTATTAGGTTACTGCATTTAAAAAAAAAAACGTTTGTTCATATACTGGTCATCTTTGATTACACGTGCATTGATTACAGTCACATTTAGGCCACAAATACGGCCATTAGGTTACTGCGGTTTAAAAAAAGTTTGTTCATATACTGGTCATCTTTGATTACACGTGCATAGGTGACAGTCACATTTAGGCCACAAATACGGCCATTAGGTTACTGCAGTTTAAAAAAAACGTTTGTTCATATACTGGTCATCTTTGATTACACGTGCATTGATTACAGTCACATTTAGGCCACAATCCAGCCATTACGTTACTGCGGTTTAAAAAAAGTTTGCTCATATACTGGTCATCTTTTTTTTTAAATCTTATATTTTTTTTTTTTTTTTTTTAACAATCACAAATTAATACATGAACCGACATTGATCAAATCAGAGTACAAAATATGGCATTTATAAACATCATTATAACTAGATTATACAGACCAGTATAGGTTCACGCCCAATATAATATTGAATACAGTTATTGACCTCCCCCCTTTCCCACCCCCCCCCCCCTATTTGGCTGCCGTCCACTCCAATCCATCAACTATAGACTATTAACAACATGAAATATAGCTAGGTAGTCTTGCGTGCCACCCTCCGTGTTTTTTTTTTCTTTTTTCCCACTTTCCATATCCTCATAGATTCTTATTTTCTGGAGATATGAACCCCACTCACTTATCGAGGGCGGGGAGACAGAACCCCAATGCTTGATCAGCATAGCTTTAGCCACCATCAGACCCCCTCATCCAGATCTGTGGGGTTTCTGTTTCTGACACTTAATCTGCCAAAATCACTGTCAAGATCCCGGGTTATAGTTCGTCGCAGACTCCTTTTGTAAGGTAGAAAACACCTGCTCCCAATATTTTTTGATTTTACTACAACCCCAAAGCAAATGGACGTAGTCCGCATTGACATATCCACATTTAGGACAGCCACAATCCCGGGCTTTATTTTGTAGGAATTTTCCTTGTATCTTTGGGGTATAGTACAACCGATGCAGGATCTTAAATTGAATTAGTCTATGAGCATTGGAAACTGTCGCCTTTCTCATGTTCCTATAGATAGTGGACCACTGTAATGGAGAGCAGTTCAACTCCTGCTCCCACTTACTTGGACTTTTAAAAGGAGTTACAGTTGCCAATGCGGTTCGAAGTTTAGCATATAATCTAGAAATCTTCACCTTCTCATTCTTCTGAGTGTCACAATAATCAAAAATAAATTCTCTCGTGGAACGAAACATGCCCCTATTCCTAGAGGCTTCAAATGTGTGTTTTAAACGTGTATACATGAACAAAATCTAATGGTGAACTATGAATAATACCAAATTCGCCAAGCGATTTAAAATGACCCCTATATAAAGGTGAAACACCTTATTGATACCCCTACGTGACCAATAACCAAAATCTGTGATTTTAAAGAATTCCACCAGCCCCCTGTTCTCCCACAGAGGGGTAAAAGCAAAAGGACTGGAGACTTTAAGAATCTCCTTCAGCTTATTCCATACCCTCTGTAGGGAGCAAGGGATCAACAAAGACTTCCTCAATCCCATAAAGCCAGTCTCCAAACATGTAAAAATATTATCTATTGGTTTATCCAGAACTTTAGTCAAGTACCGTAAAAGTAAACTCTCTTTCGAATAACAACAACGCTGTATCTGTGCACATAAAAAATAACCTTGAAAAAAAGGGAGTGACAGCCCACCATCTCCCTCCGCCAACCAAAGATATCTCTGCTTTATACGCACCCTCTTCCTTCCCCAAATTAGATCGTTGTGGGCCTCTCTTTCTCCCATAGTCATCCCTGTTATATTAATCCTGCTTCTTACCCTAGTCACCAAGGTGATAGTCTCACTTGCATCAACATAAGTTGTAGGGCAACGTAGCGGCATGACGTAGGTGTGCCACGCTCCTCCTCCGGCCGCCCTCCCTGCTCTCTCCTCGCCTCGCGCCTTGAACGCAATGGAACGCCGAGCCTTGCCCAGACGTGACTAGCCGACCCTGACTGCATTGGAGCGGACATGTGTCTTGAGATGCTGGGACGCTCCTCTACCCGCTGCCTGCCGCCTGATGCCTGAAGGCTGTCTTTTGCCCATGTTCTTATCTACCGACTGAGCACTGACCTGAATCCGGGTGCTTGCCGCTGAACCTTTGCTGTCTGCCGAATTCTTGTTGCCTGCTGCCGGAGCCCCGCTGCCGGACTTCTGCCGCTGGATATCTGTGGTGTATAAAGGGGCGCAGGAGTGGATATGTGGCATCCGTCCTGAGACGAAGGGACGACGCTGCTATGTGAATCAGGTACTTTGGGCTGGAGTGAGGGGAGGCTGTGCCAAGGGTACTTACCTCCGGGAGGTGTTAGAGTCGGCAATTACCTTTAGGCGAGTGGGGCTGCGGGGTTCCTCTTTTGCTTTCCTGCTTCTTCTGGCTCATCTCTGGCGTTTCTAGGAGAGGCTCCTGACCAGCACTGATTGAAGATCTCGGGCTGTAGGGTGGCCGCCACGAAATAGGAGGAATGACCCTTACTCTGTTGAGGCCCCCCCCCTTAAGATTCCTTGCTTGACAAGCACCTCAGTCTTTTCCCTCTGTTTTTGAGACGGCTGTCTTTTGGAGATCTAACAGGTGCCAGGGGGGGTACCTTTTTTGGGGACTTGGATAACTCAACGGTCTTTCTGGAAAGGACACACCTATGGCGACCAACTTGGATATGCAGGACGTCGCACCCAGTAGCTGACCTGTTGGCAGGCTTAATTTGCAGGATTGGCACGATTTCAGCATATTCGATTGCCTTGCGGATAAATCCTTACCTGAACAGGACATTCAGTTCGATAGAGGCCCTATTGGCTCGTGGTCCTCCGACCTTTTTTATGTTTTGTAGTAATTTATGGCTGTATATGAGTGGGGGGAGGGTATAAGTATAGGTACTAAGTGTGTGTTCTTATTTTATATGTGTACACCATTTACACTGTATTTGACTGCCCTGCGGATAGATCCTTACCTGAACAGGACATTCAATTCGATAGAGGCCCTATTGGCTCGTGGTCCTAGGTCCTCTTTATGTATTGTTGTAGTAATTTGTGGCTGCAGAGGAGTGGGGGGAGGGTTGTAAGTATACGTATTAAGCCTGTGTGTTCTTATTTTATATGTGTACACCATTTACCCTGTTCCGCTCCTCACCTAACGCCAATATCGATCACTGGGACTTTTTTATTTTGCTTGATTTGTGGAAAGATTTTGGTATCTAGCGGTATAGGTGGGTGGGCAGCTGTACTATAGAGGTCTAAATTAAAAATAAAAAAAAACCTGGGCTGTATAGATAAATCTGCTATTGATTTAGATAGATCTGTATTTGGATTGGAATCACTTCTAGAAGTCTGCCTTTTGGCATACTCTCCTAGCTGTGGAGACGATCTGACTTAAAAATGCCGCCAAAGTATCGTAAATCAGGTGGATTGTCTTCCCCGAAAAGTGGTTCGGGGGGGAGTCCACAGGCTCGATTAGATAAATTTCTGAAGTCACCACCACCTAAAACCAGAGGAGGCGTACAGAGGGCTGCCCCACAGGCTGAGTTGGCCTTGAATAGTATGGACCGTCTAGAACAACCCTCATCAAAGACCAGCTCACCTCAGAGTGTTGGCTTTGAGAATATAAATAAAAAACTTGAGGATATACTGGGGGTAGTAAACTCAACTAGTGCTTCAGTTGTAGAACTGGCTTCTTCTCTTGCAGTAGTACAGGGAGATGTCACGATAATAAGAGACGAAATGACAAAGTGAAGGAACTGGAAACTGTAGTTAACTCGGCATATTAAAAAAGGCATATTAAAAAAGAGATTAGAAGAAGTTGATGAAGATCATTCCTGGTTAAAAAAGAAAGTGGTGGAGATGGAGGATAGGTCCCGCAGATATAACTTACGGCTGGTGGGCTTTCCGGAAGGGGCAGAGCAGGATAACCCCATAAATTTCATCCAAAAATGGCTTTTGGAAAACTTAGGGCCAGCTTGTGATCCGACTCCCTTCTGTGTGGAAAGGGCTCACAGAATACCCTTTAAAAAACCCCCTCCAGGGGCTCCACCCAGGGCTATTTTGGCAAAATTTATATCCTCCAAGGATCGAGATTGGGTGCTAAGACGTAAAAGAGAAGTAACAGATATTTATTTGGATGGCAATCTCATATCAATATTCCCCGACTTCTCACGAGAAACCCAACTTAGAAGGAGATCTTTCGTAGATGTGAAAAAAAGATTGATTGTAGCCAAAATTAAGTATTCAATGTTATATCCTGCCAAGTTGAGGGTGGTGTATAATGATTCTGTTAGGTTTTTTTCCACGCTGGAGGAGGTGGTGCAATGGCTGGATTCGATGGGCTTATAAAAGAGGATGATAGGTGGCGAGAGGGGAGGTTAATGAGGGGTGATGGTGGGGAGGAGGTTTGGAGGAAGGTAAGAGGTTGATTGGCATTGTGAAATGCACTGTCAACCAAGTAGGGGGTTCTTTTGGGTGAGGGTGGGAGGGATTGGCTGTCGTCATTTGCTTCGTAGTTATGCGTGCCCCCCTTTTAGATGGGGGATTTGGATTAATTTTTTCTATAGGACATGCCGTGTAATATTCTATTCTGGAATGTGAGAGGGTTGGGAGACAGATTGAAGAGGACGGTGGTGTTTGACTGTGTGGTTCGTCATCTTCCTGCAATTGTGGTCCTATTAGAGACTCACGCAACACTAGATAGGATCTATACACTGAAAAGGAAATGGGCTTCCCTTGAGTACCACGCTTGTTACTCTTCATATGCAAGAGGTGTTAGCGTATACATTCATCGTGGATGGAGTTTCAACCTCTAGAGAGTCGGATCGATAAAGAAGGGAGATATGTATTTCTTTACGGGCTTTGGAAAGGGCAGGAGATGATATTGGCGTTTATTTATATTCCTCCACCATTTAAATCAACGGTTTTCTCACACTTAGCTAAATATATAGCCACAAAAAATCAATGTGAATTACTAGTGGCAGGTGATTTCAATGCAGTACTTGACCCTGAGCTCGATCGGTTCTCTCCGTTTTCTGGGCACGGTCGGACTGGATCTCCTTTGATTGCTATTTGCCAGGAGCTGGCGCTAGTTGATATCTGGCACCACCTCTATGGCAATAAGAATTTTTTTTCTTGCTTTAGCCAGTCATACCGGTCAATGTCCCGTATTGATCTGGCTTTTGCAAGTAGAGATCTGTGCCGACGTGTTCTGAGAATGAAGTATGAACCTCATGGAATCTCAGACCACTCCCCAGTCTTGATTGTGTTTGAGGAGGTTCCATCCTCAGGTAGAATCTTTAAACTGAACCCGCACTGGTTGGATGTGATAGAGGAGCAATCCGAAATAGACCAGGACATACAGGAATTCTGGGACTTCAATTTAGGCTCAACACATATCCATTATGTGTGGGACGCTTTGAAGGCCCATATAAGGGGTTTATACTTTAACAAAATTAATAGGTTTAGAGTGGAACTGCGGCGAAGGGAACAACAACTGATGGAGACAATAAGGAGTATACGCGCTGCTTTAATTGCCTGTTATAAGGACCAATATATTAATCAGTTAAAGGAGGCTAATTTACAACTCAAGACACTCTTATATAGAAAAGCACAACATAAGCTCTTATTCCAAGGCCAAAATCGTTTCTGTGAATCTGGTAAAACGGGCAGGTTCTTGGCACGTTTGGTGGCCAATCAGAGAGAGGTTACCACTATCAGGGAAATTAGGAATGCACAAGGAAATAGGGTGAGGACCGCAGTGGAAATTAGGGAGAAATTTGTGAATTATTACTCTACTCTTTATAAATCTGATGCTTTGTGTAGTCGAAGTGAAATGGATCAATATCTTCAACAATTGGAGCTCCCCCAGCTATCTGTACAAGATAGAGAGATGCTGGACTCCCCTATTCTATTAGAGGAGTTGCAAGCGATACTCCCACTCCTTAAGCATAATTCATCTCCTGGCCCAGATGGATTGCCGTTTGAAGTGTACAGGTATCATGCTGATTCACTCCTTCCGATCCTTGTTTAGTTCTGAATGAATTCACTTTTGGTTCTCTACCTCCATCATTTAGAGAGGCAGTGATTGTCCTGGTGCTAAAAAAGGAGAAGGATCCTTACGATATGGGGTCGTATAGACCGATATCGCTCCTTAATACGGATTATAAGATCCTTGCTAAAATTTTGGCGAACCGTTTGAAGAGGGTTATAGCTTCTCTGGTACACCCTAACCAGACTGGTTTTATCCCGGGACGTCAAATACAGATGAGTTTATATAAGGTCTATTTGAACCTTTCTGTTGGGGGGAGTATAGACCACTCCATCCTGTCTTTAGATGCAGCAAAGGCGTTTGACAGGATGGAGTGGCCTTTTTTGTGGGCTACTATGTCTCAGTTTGGCCTGGGGAACTCATTTTTGGAAATGACCCAAATGTTATATGAACAGCCGGCTGCAAGTATTAATATCAATGGCATCAGCTCTCCACCTGTTATGATGCGGAGAGGGATGAGACAAGGTTGTCCTCTGTCTCCCCTCCTCTTCGCCCTCTTTATTGAACCGTTGGCGTGTAGGATTCGTGCAGATAACCATATAGACGGCTTCGGGGTTGCGGGAGTGAGCGATAAAATAAGCTTATATGCCGATGATGTGATTCTGTTCCTGGATCAGGGATGGAAAATCCTTTCTTATGTGATAGAGGTAATAGAGAATTATGGTAAATTATCAGGTTATATGATTAACTGGACAAAGTCATCGCTCCTCCCGCTGAACCGGAAGGCCGTAGATGAAGGGATGGGAGTTCGTGTTCTGCTTCTAAAGATACTTTGGAATATTTGGGGGTTAAAATTGGGGTTCCCATAAATAGGTTTTATGAGCTTAACCTGGCCCCGGTGTTGAACAAAGTTAAGATCAAGATAAGCGCCTGGCAGAAATTGATACTGGCACAGACAGATCGAATAGCACTGATTAAGATGATTATCTTGCCTATTGTCTTGTTCCCGATTTGTGCTTCCCCTATTTGGATCGATGATATCTTCTTTCACAGATTGGAGACTTTGATACTGTTCATCTTTGATTACACGTGCATAGGTGACAGTCACATTTAGGCCACAAATACTTCCATTAGGTTACTGCAGTTTAAAAAAACGTTTGTTCATATACTGGTCATCCTTGATTACACGTGCATTGATTACAGTCACATTTAGGCCACAAATACGGCCCTTAGGTTACTGCGGTTAAAAAAAACGTTTGTTCATATACTGGTCATCTTTGATTAAACGTACATTGATTACAGTCAGATTTAGGCCACAAATACGGCCATTAGGTTACTGAGGTTTAAAATAAGTTTGTTCATATACTGGTCATCTTTGATTACACGTGCATAGGTGACAGTCACATTTAGGCCACAAATACGGCTATTAGGTTACTGCATTTAAAAAAAAACGTTTGTTCATATACTGGTCATCTTTGATTACACGTGCATTGATTACAGTCACATTTAGGCCACAAATACGGCCATTAGGTTACTGCGGTTTAAAAAAAGTTTGTTCATATACTGGTCATCTTTGATTACACGTGCATAGGTGACAGTCACATTTAGGCCACAAATACGGCCATTAGGTTACTGCAGTTTAAAAAAAAGTTTGTTCATATACTGGTCATCTTTGATTACACGTGCATTGATTACAGTCACATTTAGGCCACAAATCCAGCCATTACGTTACTGCGGTTTAAAAAAAGTTTGCTCATATACTGGTCATCTTTTTTTTTTAATCTTATATTTTTTTTTTTTTTTTTTAACAATCACAAATTAATACATGAACCGACATTGATCAAATCAGAGTACAAAATATGGCATTTATAAACATCATTATAACTAGATTATACAGACCAGTATAGGTTCACGCCCAATATAATATTGAATACAGTTATGACCTCCCCCCCTTCCCACCCCCCCCCTATTTGGCTGCCGTCCACTCCAATCCATCAACTATAGACTATTAACAACATGAAATATAGCTAGGTAGTCTTGCGTGCCACCCTCCGTGTTTTTTTTTTCTTTTTTCCCACTTTCCATATCCTCATAGATTCTTATTTTCTGGAGATATGAACCCCACTCACTTATCGAGGGCGGGGAGACAGAACCCCAATGCTTGATCAGCATAGCTTTAGCCACCATCAGACCCCTCATCCAGATCTGTGGGGTTTCTGTTTCTGACACTTAATCTGCCAAAATCACTGTCAAGATCCCCGGGTTATAGTTCGTCGCAGACTCCTTTTGTAAGGTAGAAAACACCTGCTCCCAATATTTTTTGATTTTACTACAACCCCAAAGCAAATGGACGTAGTCCGCATTGACATATCCACATTTAGGACAGCCACAATCCCGGGCTTTATTTTGTAGGAATTTTCCTTGTATCTTTGGGGTATAGTACAACCGATGCAGGATCTTAAATTGAATTAGTCTATGAGCATTGGAAACTGTCGCCTTTCTCATGTTCCTATAGATAGTGGACCACTGTAATGGAGAGCAGTTCAACTCCTGCTCCCACTTACTTGGACTTTTAAAAGGAGTTACAGTTGCCAATGCGGTTCGAAGTTTAGCATATAATCTAGAAATCTTCACCTTCTCATTCTTCTGAGTGTCACAATAATCAAAAAATAAATTCTCTCGTGGAACGAAACAGCCCCTATTCCTAGAGGCTTCAAATGTGTGTTTTAAACGTGTATACATGAACAAATCTAATGGTGAACTATGAATAATACCAAATTCGCCAAGCGATTTAAAATGACCCCTATATAAAAGGTGAAACACCTTATTGATACCCCTACGTGACCAATAACCAAAATCTGTGATTTTAAAGAATTCCACCAGCCCCCTGTTCTCCCACAGAGGGGTAAAAGCAAAAGGACTGGAGACTTTAAGAATCTCCTTCAGCTTATTCCATACCCTCTGTAGGGAGCAAGGGATCAACAAAGACTTCCTCAATCCCATAAAGCCAGTCTCCAAACATGTAAAAATATTATCTATTGGTTTATCCAGAACTTTAGTCAAGTACCGTAAAAGTAAACTCTCTTTCGAATAACAACAACGCTGTATCTGTGCACATAAAAAATAACCTTGAAAAAAAGGGAGTGACAGCCCACCATCTCCCTCCGCCAACCAAAGATATCTCTGCTTTATACGCACCCTCTTCCTTCCCCAAATTAGATCGTTGTGGGCCTCTCTTTCTCCCATAGTCATCCCTGTTATATTATTACTGCTTCTTACCCTAGTCACCAAGGTGATAGTCTCACTTGCATCAACATAAGTTGTAGGGCAACGTAGCGGCATGACGTAGGTGTGCCACGCTCCTCCTCCGGCCGCCCTCCCTGCTCTCTCCTCGCCTCGCGCCTTGAACGCAATGGAACGCCGAGCCTTGCCCAGACGTGACTAGCCGACCCTGACTGCTTTGGAGCGGACATGTGTCTTGAGATGCTGGGACGCTCCTCTACCCGCTGCCTGCCGCCTGATGCCTGAAGGCTGTCTTTTGCCCATGTTCTTATCTACCGACTGAGCACTGACCTGAATCCGGGTGCTTGCCGCTGAACCTTTGCTGTCTGCCGAATTCTTGTTGCCTGCTGCCGGAGCCCCGCTGCCGGACTTCTGCCGCTGGATATCTGTGGTGTATAAAGGGGCGCAGGAGTGGATATGTGGCATCCGTCCTGAGACGAAGGGACGACGCTGCTATGTGAATCAGGTACTTTGGGCTGGAGTGAGGGGAGGCTGTGCCAAGGGTACTTACCTCCGGGAGGTGTTAGAGTCGGCAATTACCTTTAGGCGAGTGGGGCTGCGGGGTTCCTCTTTTGCTTTCCTGCTTCTTCTGGCTCATCTCTGGCGTTTCTAGGAGAGGCTCCTGACCAGCACTGATTGAAGATCTCGGGCTGTAGGGTGGCCGCCACGAAATAGGAGGAATGACCCTTACTCTGTTGAGGCCCCCCCCCTTAAGATTCCTTGCTTGACAAGCACCTCAGTCTTTTCCCTCTGTTTTTGAGACGGCTGTCTTTTGGAGATCTAACAGGTGCCGGGGGGGTACCTTTTTTGGGGACTTGGATAACTCAACGGTCTTTCTGGAAAGGACACACCTATGGCGACCAACTTGGATATGCAGGACGTCGCACCCAGTAGCTGACCTGTTGGCAGGCTTAATTTGCAGGATTGGCACGATTTCAGCATATTCGATTGCCTTGCGGATAAATCCTTACCTGAACAGGACATTCAGTTCGATAGAGGCCCTATTGGCTCGTGGTCCTCCGACCTTTTTTATGTTTTGTAGTAATTTATGGCTGTATATGAGTGGGGGGAGGGTATAAGTATAGGTACTAAGTGTGTGTTCTTATTTTATATGTGTACACCATTTACACTGTATTTGACTGCCCTGCGGATAGATCCTTACCTGAACAGGACATTCAATTCGATAGAGGCCCTATTGGCTCGTGGTCCTAGGTCCTCTTTATGTATTGTTGTAGTAATTTGTGGCTGCAGAGGAGTGGGGGGAGGGTTGTAAGTATACGTATTAAGCCTGTGTGTTCTTATTTTATATGTGTACACCATTTACCCTGTTCCGCTCCTCACCTAACGCCAATATCGATCACTGGGACTTTTTTATTTTGCTTGATTTGTGGAAAGATTTTGGTATCTAGCGGTATAGGTGGGTGGGCAGCTGTACTATAGAGGTCTAAATTAAAAATAAAAAAAAACCTGGGCTGTATAGATAAATCTGCTATTGATTTAGATAGATCTGTATTTGGATTGGAATCACTTCTAGAAGTCTGCCTTTTGGCATACTCTCCTAGCTGTGGAGACGATCTGACTTAAAAATGCCGCCAAAGTATCGTAAATCAGGTGGATTGTCTTCCCCGAAAAGTGGTTCGGGGGGGAGTCCACAGGCTCGATTAGATAAATTTCTGAAGTCACCACCACCTAAAACCAGAGGAGGCGTACAGAGGGCTGCCCCACAGGCTGAGTTGGCCTTGAATAGTATGGACCGTCTAGAACAACCCTCATCAAAGACCAGCTCACCTCAGAGTGTTGGCTTTGAGAATATAAATAAAAAACTTGAGGATATACTGGGGGTAGTAAACTCAACTAGTGCTTCAGTTGTAGAACTGGCTTCTTCTCTTGCAGTAGTACAGGGAGATGTCACGATAATAAGAGACGAAATGACAAAGTGAAGGAACTGGAAACTGTAGTTAACTCGGCATATTAAAAAAGGCATATTAAAAAAGAGATTAGAAGAAGTTGATGAAGATCATTCCTGGTTAAAAAAGAAAGTGGTGGAGATGGAGGATAGGTCCCGCAGATATAACTTACGGCTGGTGGGCTTTCCGGAAGGGGCAGAGCAGGATAACCCCATAAATTTCATCCAAAAATGGCTTTTGGAAAACTTAGGGCCAGCTTGTGATCCGACTCCCTTCTGTGTGGAAAGGGCTCACAGAATACCCTTTAAAAAACCCCCTCCAGGGGCTCCACCCAGGGCTATTTTGGCAAAATTTATATCCTCCAAGGATCGAGATTGGGTGCTAAGACGTAAAAGAGAAGTAACAGATATTTATTTGGATGGCAATCTCATATCAATATTCCCCGACTTCTCACGAGAAACCCAACTTAGAAGGAGATCTTTCGTAGATGTGAAAAAAAGATTGATTGTAGCCAAAATTAAGTATTCAATGTTATATCCTGCCAAGTTGAGGGTGGTGTATAATGATTCTGTTAGGTTTTTTTCCACGCTGGAGGAGGTGGTGCAATGGCTGGATTCGATGGGCTTATAAAAGAGGATGATAGGTGGCGAGAGGGGAGGTTAATGAGGGGTGATGGTGGGGAGGAGGTTTGGAGGAAGGTAAGAGGTTGATTGGCATTGTGAAATGCACTGTCAACCAAGTAGGGGGTTCTTTTGGGTGAGGGTGGGAGGGATTGGCTGTCGTCATTTGCTTCGTAGTTATGCGTGCCCCCCTTTTAGATGGGGGATTTGGATTAATTTTTTCTATAGGACATGCCGTGTAATATTCTATTCTGGAATGTGAGAGGGTTGGGAGACAGATTGAAGAGGACGGTGGTGTTTGACTGTGTGGTTCGTCATCTTCCTGCAATTGTGGTCCTATTAGAGACTCACGCAACACTAGATAGGATCTATACACTGAAAAGGAAATGGGCTTCCCTTGAGTACCACGCTTGTTACTCTTCATATGCAAGAGGTGTTAGCGTATACATTCATCGTGGGATGGAGTTTCAACCTCTAGAGAGTCGGATCGATAAAGAAGGGAGATATGTATTTCTTTACGGGCTTTGGAAAGGGCAGGAGATGATATTGGCGTTTATTTATATTCCTCCACCATTTAAATCAACGGTTTTCTCACACTTAGCTAAATATATAGCCACAAAAAATCAATGTGAATTACTAGTGGCAGGTGATTTCAATGCAGTACTTGACCCTGAGCTCGATCGGTTCTCTCCGTTTTCTGGGCACGGTCGGACTGGATCTCCTTTGATTGCTATTTGCCAGGAGCTGGCGCTAGTTGATATCTGGCACCACCTCTATGGCAATAAGAATTTTTTTTCTTGCTTTAGCCAGTCATACCGGTCAATGTCCCGTATTGATCTGGCTTTTGCAAGTAGAGATCTGTGCCGACGTGTTCTGAGAATGAAGTATGAACCTCATGGAATCTCAGACCACTCCCCAGTCTTGATTGTGTTTGAGGAGGTTCCATCCTCAGGTAGAATCTTTAAACTGAACCCGCACTGGTTGGATGTGATAGAGGAGCAATCCGAAATAGACCAGGACATACAGGAATTCTGGGACTTCAATTTAGGCTCAACACATATCCATTATGTGTGGGACGCTTTGAAGGCCCATATAAGGGGTTTATACTTTAACAAAATTAATAGGTTTAGAGTGGAACTGCGGCGAAGGGAACAACAACTGATGGAGACAATAAGGAGTATACGCGCTGCTTTAATTGCCTGTTATAAGGACCAATATATTAATCAGTTAAAGGAGGCTAATTTACAACTCAAGACACTCTTATATAGAAAAGCACAACATAAGCTCTTATTCCAAGGCCAAAATCGTTTCTGTGAATCTGGTAAAACGGGCAGGTTCTTGGCACGTTTGGTGGCCAATCAGAGAGAGGTTACCACTATCAGGGAAATTAGGAATGCACAAGGAAATAGGGTGAGGACCGCAGTGGAAATTAGGGAGAAATTTGTGAATTATTACTCTACTCTTTATAAATCTGATGCTTTGTGTAGTCGAAGTGAAATGGATCAATATCTTCAACAATTGGAGCTCCCCCAGCTATCTGTACAAGATAGAGAGATGCTGGACTCCCCTATTCTATTAGAGGAGTTGCAAGCGATACTCCCACTCCTTAAGCATAATTCATCTCCTGGCCCAGATGGATTGCCGTTTGAAGTGTACAGGTATCATGCTGATTCACTCCTTCCGATCCTTGTTTAGTTCTGAATGAATTCACTTTTGGTTCTCTACCTCCATCATTTAGAGAGGCAGTGATTGTCCTGGTGCTAAAAAAGGAGAAGGATCCTTACGATATGGGGTCGTATAGACCGATATCGCTCCTTAATACGGATTATAAGATCCTTGCTAAAATTTTGGCGAACCGTTTGAAGAGGGTTATAGCTTCTCTGGTACACCCTAACCAGACTGGTTTTATCCCGGGACGTCAAATACAGATGAGTTTATATAAGGTCTATTTGAACCTTTCTGTTGGGGGGAGTATAGACCACTCCATCCTGTCTTTAGATGCAGCAAAGGCGTTTGACAGGATGGAGTGGCCTTTTTTGTGGGCTACTATGTCTCAGTTTGGCCTGGGGAACTCATTTTTGGAAATGACCCAAATGTTATATGAACAGCCGGCTGCAAGTATTAATATCAATGGCATCAGCTCTCCACCTGCTATGATGCGGAGAGGGATGAGACAAGGTTGTCCTCTGTCTCCCCTCCTCTTCGCCCTCTTTATTGAACCGTTGGCGTGTAGGATTCGTGCAGATAACCATATAGACGGCTTCGGGGTTGCGGGAGTGAGCGATAAAATAAGCTTATATGCCGATGATGTGATTCTGTTCCTGGATCAGGGATGGAAAATCCTTTCTTATGTGATAGAGGTAATAGAGAATTATGGTAAATTATCAGGTTATATGATTAACTGGACAAAGTCATCGCTCCTCCCGCTGAACCGGAAGGCCGTAGATGAAGGGATGGGAGTTCGTGTTCTGCTTCTAAAGATACTTTGGAATATTTGGGGGTTAAAATTGGGGTTCCCATAAATAGGTTTTATGAGCTTAACCTGGCCCCGGTGTTGAACAAAGTTAAGATCAAGATAAGCGCCTGGCAGAAATTGATACTGGCACAGACAGATCGAATAGCACTGATTAAGATGATTATCTTGCCTATTGTCTTGTTCCCGATTTGTGCTTCCCCTATTTGGATCGATGATATCTTCTTTCACAGATTGGAGACTTTGATACTGTTCATCTTTGATTACACGTGCATAGGTGACAGTCACATTTAGGCCACAAATACTTCCATTAGGTTACTGCAGTTTAAAAAAACGTTTGTTCATATACTGGTCATCCTTGATTACACGTGCATTGATTACAGTCACATTTAGGCCACAAATACGGCCATTAGGTTACTGCGGTTAAAAAAAAACTTTGTTTATATACTGGTCATTTTTGATTAAACGTGCATTGATTACAGTCACATTTAGGCCACAAATACGGCCATTAGGTTACTGCGGTTAAAAAAAATATGTTTGTTCATATACTGGTCATCTTTGATTAAACGTACATTGATTACAGTCACATTTAGGCCACAAATACGGCCATTAGGTTACTGCGGTTTAAAAAAAAAGTTTGTTCATATACTGGTCATCTTTGATTAAACATACATTGATTACAGTCACATTTAGGCCACAAATACGGCCATTAGGTTACTGCGGTTTAAAAAAGACGTTTGTTCATATACTGGTCATCTTTGATTACAGGTTGTGAAAAGGCACAAGGTGCCATAATAGATGATAGATACGTGTCACTGAGGTGCCTGGCCTCAGTGAAATAAACCGGTAATGTTTTGTTAGTAACCCTAGTAGTTTAGTTGCTAGCTGCAGCTGATCCAGGCCGGGTTTCATTGGAGTAGTCAAAGAGCAGGGTGGGATGACTACTCCCACGTATCCAGGCCAGGTGTTGGCTGGCCTATTTAAGCCAGGAATCCCAGGAGAGCTGGGGGTGTGGTTCCTAGTCTGGAAGTGTAACAGACTGGGAGTAAAGCTGTGTAGTGTGTTGCTCTGGATAAGCCTGCCATTGCCTACTCTTTTCCCCCCTCTCCAGCGGGTGGTGGAACTCTGGAACTACAGAGGACTGTGAGTTGTACCATTTCATATAGACTGTGTTTCTTTGTGTTTACCCGCTGAAGTAAGCAAGCATTGGTTAAGTCTGTGTTGAACAAAATAAAAGACTATTGTTTAAATGACACCTGAAGTCACTGTTTGAGCTGATCCCCACAAGTTGTGGAGGATGCGTGCATAAACCCGCGGTCGAATTACATGTCCTGGGTCAAAGCTGCAACACAGAGCCAACCCACACCAGCTGCCATGGAGGAAGTGATTAAGCACCTGGTGCAGGCAAACTTGCAGCAACAGAAAGCACATACAGACACCATGCAAGCCCAGCATGAGACCAACAAGCTGCTCATCCAGCAGATGGGCGTTCTGACCGACGCCGTTCGCACCCGGGAGAGTTCAACTCCTCCCACTCCGAATGATAGTCATCGTGTCAGGAGGACTGTGAGAGGAAGCTTTACAAAAGATGACCCTGGAGGATGACGTTGAGGCTTTCCTTATGGTGTTCGAGTGGGTGGCTGACCGGGAAAAGCTACCACCGGATCAGTGGGCTGAAGTCCTGGCCCCGTATTTAACCGGGGAGTCCCAAAAGGCCTATTATGATCTTGCCCTGCAGGACGCTAAAGAGTACCCCAAATTAAAAGCCGAGATCCTGGCATGGCTGGGTGTTACTTTGGCGGTGCGAGCCCAAAGGGTACAGTACTGGACCTATAGCCTGGACAAACCTCCGAGGTCCCAGCTATTTGACTTGCTACATCTGGTTCAAAAGTGGTTGCAGCCAGAGGTTTGCTCCCCTGCTGAAATGGTGGAGCGTGTAGTCATGGACCAGTACATGCACTCCCTTCCTCACCCCATTTAGTGCTGGGTTACACAGTGTGACCCCCAGACAGCAGATGACCTGGTGGGACTAGTGGAGAGATTCCATGCCATTAAGAAGTCTCTGGGTGGTCCAGGGAACCTGAAATCAACATATTGGGGGGCCCGGAAGGACTCGGATAGTCAGAGACTAAGGGCCAAGCCTACTCGAGAGGGTCGAGTCCAGGCCAGGGGGATGCCCGAACCCATACCCAGAGAAATCTCCCGGGAAATCATTTGCTGGAGATGTCGGGCCCCAGGTCACATGGTAGCCCAGTGTCCCCTCACCACGGAGCCCATGGACTGTTCTGTGGGCCGGCGCAGATACCTCTTTGCACAGCCAAAGATGTGTACACTAACTGTCAATGGAACTCTAGTCTCAGGACTGTTGGACTCAGGGAGCTTGGTCACCCTGATCTCGGCCTCTCTTCCTCATGTGTTGGTCCCTAGGAAAAATCTGTGGGCAAAGGTTGCTATGCCGAATCACCCTGCAGGCCCATGCAACCCTGTGGGTGGGAGTCCAGAGGCGACTCAGGAGTTTCCTCTGACTGTCCTGCTAGGAGACAATGAGGAAGAGGATACTACAGAGGAAAATGTCCCCGACTTGGAGGTACCCCGGGGAAAGTTTGGTACGACCCAACTTCGAGATTTGACCTTAAAAGGGGCACTAGAGAATGTGGAGGTCCTTAATGGGGTTCCGCAAGAGCCCGGGGTCGACCAACGGTTTCTACACTTTGCCCTGAATCAGGACCTATTATACCGGGTGACCAAGATACGGGACGAAGTGATAGAGCAGCTACTAGTCCAGGGACCATATCGACGTATGGTTATGGACATGGCCCATTCTCATGTGTTAGGTTTTCACCTGGGTGCAGACAAAACACTTGAGAGGGTCCTACAACGATTTTATTGGCCGGGGTGTTACCGAGAGATTAGGGAATTCTGTAAATCGTGTCCAGTTTGTCAGGTCACTTCCCCGGTAGCATACTTCCGTAGCCCTCTCGTCCCCTTACCAATCATTGAGGTCCCCTTTGAAAGCATAGCAATGGACCTGGTAGGCCCATTGGTGAAGTCTGCTAGGGGGCATCAGTACATCCTCGTAATCGATGATTACGCTACCCGGTCCCCTGAGGCTGTTCACCTACGGAACCCCACATCCAAAAATAGTTCCATATCTTCTCCCGAACAGGTATTCCCAAAGAGATTCTTACAGATCAGGGGACCCCATTTATGTCAAAAGTGATGAGGGTACTATGCAGTCACTCAGCTGCGAACCTCCGTATACCATCCTCAGACGGATGGCCTTGTGGAGCGTTTTAATAAGACCCTAAAGGCCATGCTGAGGAAGGTGGTAGAGAAGGATGGGCGGGACTGGGATTGTCTGTTACCATACCTACTGTTCTCTATTAGAGAAGTGCCCCAGTCCTCCACAGGTTTTTCACCCTTTGAATTACTATATGGCAGACAACCCAGAGGTCTTTTGGATGTGGCAAAGGAAACGTGGGAAAGTGAGGACACTCCCTACAAAAGTGTAGTAGAGCATGTAGCACAGATGCAAGAGAGGATGGCGAGGGTGATGCCCATTGTAAAGGAATATATGCTTCAGGCTCAGGAGGCACAGGCCCAAGTATATAATAGGTCCGCTTGTCTAAGACAGTTTAATCCGGGAGATCGGGTGTTAGTGTTAGTCCCTACTGTCGAAAGCAAATTCCTAGTCAAATGGCAGGGTCCCTACGAGATAGTGGGAAAAGTGGGAGAGGTCAACTATAGGGTACACCAGCCAGGGAAGAGAAAGCCCTACCAGATATACCATGTCAATCTGATCAAACTCTGGAAGGAGAGAGACCCACCTGAAGCTTCTTGCCTGGTGGCTCAACAGTAGTCCACAATCGAAGCTGTTAAAATTTCAGAGACCCTATCCCCCTCTCAAAAACAACAGTTTAGGGAACTGCTGCAGAGCAATACGGATCTCTTCACAGAAACCCCTGGCCATACCAATGTGATAGTACATGAGATCCTCACAGCTCCCCAAGTGAGGGTGAACTTAAAACCCTATAGGATCCCTGAAGCCCGCCGGGACGTGATTTCCAAAGAGGTTAGGAGGATAATGGAGCTAGGGGTGATTGAAAGGTCTAAAAGTGGCTGGTCCAGCCCCATAGTGTTGGTGAAAAATAGTGATGTCGCGAACATTAAATTTTCCGTTCGCGAACGCGAATTTCTGCAAATGTTCGCGAACGGGCGAACCGGGCGAACCGCCATAGACTTCAATAGGCAGTAGGGATGAGCGAACCCGAACTGTATAGTTCGGGTTCGTACCGAATTTTGGGGTGTCCGTGACACGGACCCGAACATTTTCGTAAAAGTCCGGGTTCGGGTTCGGTGTTCGGCGCTTTCTTGGCGCTTTTTGAAAGCCAATCAACAAGCGTCATACTACTTGCCCCAAGAGGCCATCACAGCCATGCCTACTATTGCATCCTCAATAACTTCACATGCTACCGTGCATTTCCAAGTCTAATTCTGTCCGTAAACGTATACCTGTCATCCAGCGCCTAAATAATAGGCCTAAAATTTATATTCAGCTAAATCTGTGTTTATTGCTTAGGCTGGTCAATTCATTTAGTGTCCGTCAAAGCACAGTTTTTGTTCTGGTTTGAAATACAATTCCCAACTTAGCAATTCCCTAAATCAGTGGTTTCTGCTGTATCAGGCCTACTTTAAATCTATCCATAAAAGGGTATATTAGATTTAAGGTGCGGATAGTGTCATCCTCAATAACT
Organism: Bufo bufo; assembly: GCF_905171765.1. NCBI lineage: Eukaryota > Metazoa > Chordata > Amphibia > Anura > Bufonidae > Bufo > Bufo bufo. The sequence continues at coordinate 38,312,049 of NC_053397.1, read as the reverse complement.
TCACACGCTACCGTGCATTTCCAAGTCTAATTCTGTCCGTAAACGTATACCTGTCACCCAGCGCCTAAATAATAGGCCTAAAATTTATATTCAGCTAAATCTGTGTTTATTGCTGAGGCTGGTCAATTCATTTAGTGTCCGCCAAAGCACAGTTTTTGTTCTGGTTTAAAATACAATTCCCAACTTAGCAATTCCCTAAATCAGTGGTTTCTGCTGTATCAGGCCAACTTTAAGTCTATCCATAAAAGGGTATATTAGATTGAAGGTGCGGATAGGGTCATTCTCAATAACTTCACACGCTACCGTGCATTTCCAAGTCTAATTCTGTCCGTAAACGTATACCTGTCATCCAGCGCCTAAATAATAGGCCTAAAATTTATATTCAGCTAAATCTGTGTTTATTGCTGAGGCTGGTCAATTCATTTAGTGTCCGCCAAAGCACAGTTTTTCTGGTTTGAAATACAATTCCCAACTTAGCAATTCCCTAAATCAGTGGTTCCTGCTGTATCAGGCCAACTTTAAATCTATCCATAAAAGGGTATATTAGATTGAAGGTGCGGATATGGTCATTCTCAATAACTTCACACGCTACCGTGCATTTCCAAGTCTAATTCTGTCCGTATACCTGTCATCCAGCGCCTAAATAATAGGCCTAAAATTTATATTCAGCTAAATCTGTGTTTATTGCTGAGGCTGGTCAATTCATTTAGTGTCCGCCAAAGCACAGTTTTTGTTCTGGTTTGAAATACAATTCCCAACTTAGCAATTCCCTAAATCAGTGGTTTCTGCTGTATCAGGCCAACTTTAAATCTATCCATAAAAGGGTATATTAGATTGAAGGTGCGGATAGGGTCATTCTCAATAACTTCACACGCTACCGTGCATTTCCAAGTCTAATTCTGTCCGTAAACGTATACCTGTCATCCAGCGCCTAAATAATAGGCCTAAAATTTATATTCAGCTAAATCTGTGTTTATTGCTGAGGCTGGTCAATTCATTTAGTGTCCGCCAAAGCACAGTTTTTGTTCTGGGTTGAAATACAATTCCCAACTTAGCAATTCCCTAAATCAGTGGTTTCTGCTGTATCAGGCCTACTTTAAATCTATCCATAAAAGGGTATATTAGATTGAAGGTGCAGATAGGGTCATTCTCAATAATTTCACACGCTACCGTGCATTTCCAAGTCTAATTCTGTCCGTAAACGTATACCTGTCATCCAGCGCCTAAATAATAGGCCTAAAATTTATATTCAGCTAAATCTGTGTTTATTGCTGAGGCTGGTCAATTCATTTAGTGTCCACCAAAGCACAGTTTTTGTTCTGGTTTGAAATACAATTCCCAACTTAGCAATTCCCTAAATCAGTGGTTTCTGCTGTATCAGGCCAACTTTAAATCTATCCATAAAAGGGTATATTAGATTGAAGGTGCGGATAGGGTCATTCTCAATAACTTCACACGCTACCGTGCATTTCCAAGTCTAATTCTGTCCGTAAACGTATACCTGTCATCCAGCGCCTAAATAATAGGCCTAAAATTTATATTCAGCTAAATCTGTGTTTATTGCTGAGGCTGGTCAATTCATTTAGTGTCCGCCAAAGCACAGTTTTTGTTCTGGGTTGAAATACAATTCCCAACTTAGCAATTCCCTAAATCAGTGGTTTCTGCTGTATCAGGCCTATTTTAAATCTATCCATAAAAGGGTATATTAGATTGAAGGTGCGGATAGGGTCATTCTCAATAACTTCACGCGCTACCGTGCATTTCCAAGTCTAATTCTGTCCGTAAACGTATACCTGTCATCCTGCGCCTAAATAATAGGCCTAAAATTTATATTCAGCTAAATCTGTGTTTATTGCTGAGGCTGGTCAATTCATTTAGTGTCCGCCAAAGCACATTTTTTGTTCTGGGTTGAAATACAATTCCCAACTTAGCAATTCCCTAAATCAGTGGTTTCTGCTGTATCACGCCAAGTTTAAATCGATCCATAAATGGGTATATTAGATTGAAGGTGCGGATAGTGTCATCCTCAATAACTTCACACGCTAACGTGCATTTCCAAGTTTAATTCTGTCTGTAAACGTATACCTGTCATCCAGGGCCTAAATACTAGGCCTACAATTTATATTCAGCTAAATCTGTCATTACTGCTGTGCCTGTATTAGTGTAATACGGTACCTAAATAGATAGCCAGATAGTGTTAGGTGTCTGTAAAAAAAGGCCTGAATTTGAATTCAATACATTGGGACAAATCATTTTTTTCTTATTGTGGTGAACGGTAACAATGAGGAAAACATCTAGTAAGGGACGCGGACGCGGACATGGTCGTGGTGGTGTTAGTGGACCCTCTGGTGCTGGAAGAGGATGTGGCTGTTCTGCCACAGCCACACGTCCTAGTGAACCAACTACCTCAGGTCCCAGTAGCCACCAGAATTTACAGCGATATTTGGTGGGGCCCAATGCCGTTCTAAGGATGGTAAGGCCTGAGCAGGTACAGGCATTAGTCAATTGGGTGGCCAACAGTGGATCCAGCACGTTCACATTATCTCCCACCGAGTCTTTTGCAGAAAGCGCACAGATGGCGCATGAAAACCAAGCCCATCAGTCTGTCACATCACCCCCATGCATATCAGGGAAACTGTCTGAGCCTCAAATTATGCAGCAGTCTCTTATGCTGTTTGAAGACTCTGCTGGCAGGGTTTCCCAAAGGCATCCACCTAGCCCTTCCCCAGGGGTGGAAGAGATAGAATGCACTAACGCACAACCACTTATGTTTCCTGATGAGGACATACCACCTCAGCACGTCTCTGATGATGACTAGGGATGAGCGAACCCGAACTGTATACTTCAAGTTCGTACCGAATTTTGGGGTGTCAGTGACACGGACCCGAACCCGAACATTTTCGTAAAAGTCCGGGTTCGAGTTCGGTGTTCGGCGCTTTCTTGGCGCTTTTTGAAAGGCTGCAAAGCAGCCAATCAACAAGCGTCATACTACTTGCCCCAAGAGGCCATCACAGCCTTGCCTACTATTGGCATGGCTGTTATTGGCCAGTGCAGCATGTGACCCAGTCTCTATATAAGCTTGGGTCACGTAGCGCTGCACGTCACTCGATGATGATTCAAGCATAGGGAGAGGTTGCAGCTGTGACGTTAGGGCGAGATTAGGCAGATTAACTCCTCCAAAAGACTTCATTCTGTGATCGATATCCAGCTGTGGATCATTGAAGTGCTAATATCGACTTGCTCACTTTTTTTAGGCTGCCCAGAGCGTTTTTATATCACTTTTTTCTGGGGTGATCGGCGGCCATTTTGTGGCTTGTGGTGCGCCAGCACAAGCTATCACCAAGTGTATTTAACCATCAATAGTGTGGTTATTTTGTGCTATATCCTACATCAGCTGCAGGCTGAGCCTGTGTCACCGAAGTGCATTTAACCATCAACAGTCTGGTTATTTTTTGGCCATATATTACATCAGCTGCAGGCTGAGCCTGTGTCACCGAAGTGCATTTAACCATCAACAGTCTGGTTATTTTTTGGCCATATACTACATCTGGTGCAGGCTGAGCCTGTGTCACCCAAGTGCATTTAACCATCAATAGTGTGGTTATTTTTTGGCCATATACTACATCAGGGGCAAGTTGAGCCTGTCACCCAGCGCCTAAAAAATAGACCTGACATTTCTATTCAACCAAATCTGTACTGTTTTAGCTGGTCAAGTTATTTGTAGTGACCGTAAAAGCACAGTTTTTTTTCTGGGTTGAAAAACTATTCCCAAATTTGAAATTCTCAAAATAAGTAGTTTCTGCTATATCAGGCCTACTTGAAATCTATCCCAAAAAGCATATCTTAGATTCAAGGTGCTGATAGTGTCATTCAGAAAAACTTAACACACACGCTAGCGTGCAGATACAAGTCTAATTCTGTGATTAAACCTATACCTGTCACACAGCGCAAAAAAAAACAGGCCTCACATTTCTATTCAACCAAATCTGTACTGTTTTAGCTGGTCAAGTTATTTGTAGTGACCGTAAAAGCACAGTTTTTGTTCTGGGTTGAAAAACTATTCCCAAATTTGAGATTCTCAAAATAAGTAGTTTCTGCTATATCAGGCCTACTTGAAATCTATCCCAAAAAGCATATCTTAGATTCAAGGTGCTGATAGTGTCATTCAGAAAAACTTAACACACACGCTACCGTGCAGATACAAGTCTAATTCTGTGATTAAACCTATACCTGTAAAACAGCGCAAAAAAAAATAGGCCTCACATTTCTATTCAACCAAATCTGCACAGTTTTAGCTGGTCAAGTTATTTGTAGTGACCGTAAAAGCACAGTTTTTGTTCTGGGTTGAAAAACTATTCCCAAATTTGACATTCTCAAAATTGTGGTGAACGGGAACAATGGGGAAAACATCTAATAAGGGACGCGGACGCGGACATGGTCGTGGTGGTGTTAGTGGACCCTCTGGTGCTGGGAGAGGACGTGGCCGTTCTGCCACAGCCACACGTCCTAGTGAACCAACTACCTCAGGTCCCAGTAGCCAGCAGAATTTACAGCGATATTTGGTGGGGCCCAATGCCGTTCTAAGGATGGTAAGGCCTGAGCAGGTACAGGCATTAGTCAATTGGGTGGCGACAGTGGATCCAGCACGTTCACATTATCTCCCACCCAGTCTTCTGCAGAAAGCACACAGATGACGCATGAAAACCAAGCCCATCGGTCTGTCACATCACCCCCATGCATATCAGGGAAACTGTCTGAGCCTCAAGTTATGCAGCAGTTTCTTATGCTGTTTGTAGACTCTGCTGCCAGGGTTTCCCAAGGGCATCCACCTAGCCCTTCACCAGGGGTGGAAGAGATAGAATGCACTAACGCACAACCACTTATTTTTCCTGATGAAGAGGACATGGGAATACCACCTCAGCATGTCTCTGATGATGACGAAATACAGGTGCCAACTGCTGCGTCTTTCTGCAGTGTGCAGATTGAACAGGAGGTCAGGGATCAAGACTGGGTGGAAGACGATGCAGGGGACGATGAGGTCCTAGACCCCGCATGGAATGAAGGTCGTGCCACTGACTTTCACAGTTTGGAGGAAGAGGCAGTGGTGAGACCGAGCCAACAGCGTAGCAAAAGAGGGAGCAGTGGGCAAAATCAGAACACCCGCCGCCAAGAGACTCCGCCTGCTACTGACCGCCGCCATCTGGGACCGAGCACCCCAAAGGCAGCTTCAAGGAGTTCCCTGGCATGGCACTTCTTCAAACAATGTGCTGACGACAAGACCCGAGTGGTTTGCACACTGTGCCATCAGAGCCTGAAGCGAGGCATTAACGTTCTGAACCTTAGCACAACCTGCATGACCAGGCACCTGCATGCAAAGCATGAACTGCAGTGGAGTAAACACCTTAAAAACAAGGAAGTCACTCAGGCTCCCCCTGCTACCTCTTCTGCTGCTGCCGCCTCGGCCTCTTCTGCTGCTGCCGCCGCCTCGGCCTCTTCTGCTGCTGCTGCCGCCTCGGTCTCTTCCTCCGCCTCTGGAGGAACGTTGGCACCTGCCGCTTAGCAAACATGGGATGTACCACCAACACCACCACCTGCGTCACCAAGCATCTCAACCATGTCACACGGCAGCGTTCAGCTCTCCATCTCACAAACAATTGAGAGAAAGCGTAAATTCCCACCTAGCCACCCTTGATCCCTGGCCCTGAATGCCAGCATTTCTAAACTACTGGCCTATGAAATGCTGTCATTTAGGCTGGTGGACACACACAACTTCAAACAGCTCATGTCGCTTGCTGTCCCACAGTATGTTGTTCCCAGCCGGCACTACTTCTCCAAGAGAGCCGTGCCTTCCCTGCACAAACAAGTGTCCGATAAAATCAAGTGTGCACTGCGCAACGCCATCTGTGGCAAGGTCCACCTAACCACAGATACATGGACCAGTAAGCACGGCCAGGGACGCTATATCTCCCTAACTGCACACTGGGTAAATGTAGTGGCGGCTGGGCCCCAGGTGAAGAGCTGTTTGGCGCACGTCCTTCCGCCGCCAAGGATCGCAGGGCAACATTCTTTGCCTCCTGTCTCCTCCTCCTCCTACTCAGCTTCCTCCTCCTCTTCTTCCACCTGCTCATCCAGTCAGCCACACACCTTCACCACCAACTTCAGCACAGCCCGGGGTAAACGTCAGCAGGCCGTTCTGAAACTCATATGTTTAAGGGACAGGTCCCACACCGCACAGGAGTTGTGGGGGGGTATAGAACAACAGACCGACGAGTGGTTGCTGCCGGTGCGCCTCAAGCCCGGCCTGGTGGTGTGCGATAATGGGCGAAATCTCGTTGCAGCTCTGGGACTAGCCGGTTTGACGCACATCCCTTGCCTGGCGCATGTGCTGAATTTGGTGGTGCAGAAGTTCATTCGCAACTACACCGACATTTCAGAGCTGCTGCATAAAGTGCGGGCCGTCTGTTCGCGCTTCCGGCGTTCACACCCTGCCGCTGCTCGCCTGTCTGCGCTACAGCGTAACTTTGGCCTTCCCGCTCACCGCCTCATATGCCACGTGCCCACCAGGTGGAACTCCACCTTGCACATGCAGGCCATAGTGGAGTTTCAGCTGCAGCACGCACGGGTCAGTCGCACTGCGGATCAGACCCACTTCACCACCAATGACTGGGCCTCCATGCGAGACCTGTGTGCCCTGTTGCGCTGTTTCGAGTACTCCACCAACATGGCCAGTGGCGATGACGCCGTTATCAGCGTTACAATACCACTTCTATGTCTCCTTGAGAAAACACTTAGGGCGATGATGGAAGAGGAGGTGGCCCAGGAGGAAGAGGAGGAAGAGGGGTCATTTTTAGCACTTTCAGGCCAGTCTCTTCGAAGTGACTCAGAGGGAGGTTTTTTGCAACACCAAAGGCCACGTACAAATGTGGCCAGACAGGGCCCACTACTGGAGGACGAGGAGGACGAGGATGAGGAGGAGATGGAGGAGGATGAGGATGAAGCATGTCCACAGCGGGGTGGCACCCAAAGCAGCTCGGGCCCATCACTGGTGCGTGGCCGGGGGGAAACACAGGACGATGACGATACGCCTCCCACAGAGGACAGCTTGTCCTTACCTCTGGGCAGCCTGGCACACATGAGCGACTACATGCTGCAGTGCCTGCGCAACGACAGCAGAGTTGCCCACATTTTAACGTGTGCGGACTACTGGGTTGCCACATTGCTGGATCCCCGGTACAAAGACAATGTGCCCACCTTACTTCCTACACTGGAGCGTGATAGGAAGATGCGCGAGTACAAGCGCACGTTGGTAGACGCGCTACTGAGAGCATTCCCAAATGTCACAGGGGAACCAGTGGAAGCCCAAGGCGAAGGCAGAGGAGGTGCAAGAGGTTGCCAACGCAGCTGTGTCACGGCCAGCTCCTCTGAGGGCAGGGTTAGCATGGCAGAGATGTGGAAAAGTTTTGTCACCACGCCACAGCTAACTGCACCACCACCTGATACGGAACGTGTTAGCAGGAGGCAACATTTCACTAACATGGTGGAACAGTACCTGTGCACACCCCTCCACGTACTGACTGATGGTTCGGCCCCATTCAACTTCTGGGTCTCCAAATTGTCCACGTGGCCAGAGCTAGCCTTTTATGCCTTGGAGGTGCTGGCCTGCCCGGCGGCCAGCGTTTTGTCTGAACGTGTATTCAGCACGGCAGGGGTCGTCATTACAGACAAACGCAGCCGCCTGTCTACAGCCAATGTGGACAAGCTGACGTTCATAAAAATGAACCAGGCATGGATCCCACAGGACCTGTCCATCCCTTGTGCAGATTAGATATTAACTACCTCCCCTTAACAATATATTATTCTACTCCAGGGCACTTCCTCATTCAATACTATTTTTATTTTCATTTTACCATTATATTGCGGGGCAACCCAAAGTTGAATGAACCTCTCCTCTGTCTGGGTGCCGGGGCCTAAATGTGTGACAGTGGCCTGTTCCAGTAGTGGGTGACGTGAAGCCTGATTTTCTGCTATGACATGAATACTGATTCTGCGCTGACATAAGGCCAGATTCTCTGTTACGGGACCTCTCTCCTCTGCCTGGGTGCCGGGCCTAAATGTGTGACAGTGGCCTGTTCCAGTGGTGGGTGACGTGAAGCCTGATTCTCTGCTATGACATGAAGACTGATTCTGTGCTGACATAAGGCCATATTCTCTGTTACGGGACCTCTCTCCTCTGTCTGGGTGTCGGGCCTAAATATGTGACAGTGGCCTGTTCCAGTGGTAGGTGACGTGAAGCCTGATTCTCTGCTATGACATGAAGACAGATTCTGTGCTGACATAAGGCCAGATTCTCTGTTACGGGACCTCTCTCCTCTGCCTGGGTGCCTGGGCCTAAATGTGTGACAGTGGCCTGTTCCAGTGGTGGGTGACGTGAAGCCTGATTCTCTGCTATGACATGAAGACAGATTTTGTGCTGACATAAGGCCAGATTCTCTGTTACGGGACCTCTCTCCTCTGCCTGGGTGCCGGGGCCTAAATGTGTGACAGTGGCCTGTTCCAGTGGTGGGTGACGTGAAGCCTGATTCTCTGCTATGACATGAAGACAGATTCTGTGCTGACATAAGGCCAGATTCTCTGTTACGGGACATCTCTCCTCTGTCTGGGTGCCTGGGCCTAAATGTGTGACAGTGGCCTGTTCCAGTGGTGGGTGACGTGATGCCTGATTCTCTGCTATGACATGAAGACTGATTCTGCGCTGACATAAGGCCAGATTCTCTGTTACGGGACCTCTCTCCTCTGCCTGGGTGCCTGGGCCTAAATGTGTGACAGTGGCCTGTTCCAGTGGTGGGTGACGTGAAGCCTGATTCTCTGCTATGACATGAAGACAGATTCTGTGCTGACATAAGGACAGATTCTCTGTTACGGGACCTCTCTCCTCTGCCTGGGTGCCGGGGACTAAATGTGTGACAGTGGCCTGTTCCAGTGGTGGGTGACGTGAAGCCTGATTCTCTGCTATGACATGAAGACAGATTCTGTGCTGACATAAGGCCAGATTCTCTGTTACGGGACCTCTCTCCTCTGCCTGGGTGCCGGGGCCTAAATGTGTGACAGTGGACTGTTCCAGTGGTGGGTGACGTGAAGCCTGATTCTTTGCTATGACATGAAGACAGATTCTGTGCTGACATAAGGCCAGACTCTCTGTTACGGGACCTCTCTCCTCTGCCTGTGTGCCTGGGCCTAAATGTGTGACAGTGGCCTGTTCCAGTGGTGGGTGACGTGAAGCCTGATTCTCTGCTATGACATGAAGACTGATTCTGTGCTGACATAAGGCCAGATTCTCTGTTACGGGACCTCTCTCCTCTGTCTGGGTGCCGGGGCCTAAATTTGTGACAGTGGCCTGTTCCAGTGGTGGTTGACGTGAAGCCTGATTCTCTGCTATGACATGAAGACAGATTCTGTGCTGACATAAGGCCAGATTCTCTGTTACGGGACCTCTTGCCTCTGCCTGGGTGCCAAAGCCTAAATGTGTGACAGTGGCCTGTTCCAGTGGTGGGTGACGTGAAGCCTGATTCTCTGCTATGACATGAAGACTGATTCTGTGCTGACATAAGGCCAGATTCTCTGTTACGGGACCTCTCTCCTCTGCCTGGGTGCCTGGGCCTAAATGTGTGACAGTGGCCTGTTCCAGTGGTGGGTGATGTGATGCCTGATTCTCTGCTATGACATGAAGACTGATTCTGCGCTGACATAAGGCCAGATTCTCTGTTACGGGACCTCTCTCCTCTGTCTGGGTGCCTGGGCCTAAATGTGTGACAGTGGCCTGTTCCAGTGGTGGGTGACGTGAAGCCTGATTCTCTGCTATGACATGAAGACTGATTCTGTGCTGACATAAGGCCAGATTCTCTGTTACGGGACCTCTCTCCTCTGCCTGGGTGCCTGGGCCTAAATATGTGACAGTGGCCTGTTCCAGTGGTGGTTGACGTGAAGCCTGATTCTCTGCTATGACATGAAGACAGATTCTGTGCTGACATAAGGCCAGATTCTCTGTTACGGGACCTCTCTCCTCTGCCTGGGTGCCGGGGCCTAAATGTGTGACAGTAACCTGTTCCAGTGGTGGGTGACGTGAAGCCTGATTCTCTGCTATGACATGAAGACAGATTCTGTGCTGACATAAGGCCAGATTCTCTGTTACGGGACCTCTCTCCTCTGCCTGGGTGCCGGGGCCTAAATGTGTGACAGTGGCCTGTTCCAGTGGTGGGTGACGTGAAGCCTGATTCTCTGCTATGACATGAAGACTGATTCTGTGCTGACCTAAGGCCAGATTCTCTGTTACGGGACCTCTCTCCTCTGTCTGGGTGCCTGGGCCTAAATGTGTGACAGTGGCCTGTTCCAGTGGTGGGTGACGTGATGCCTGATTCTCTGCTATGACATGAAGACAGATTCTGTGCTGACATAAGGCCAGATTCTCTGTTACGGGACCTCTCTCCTCTGTCTTTGTGCCGGGGCCTAAATATGTGACAGTGTGCAGAGTACTCAAGTTGTGTTTAGAAGTGTTCCTGGGTGATGTAGTGCAATAGACACTAACCTGGTACGGCTGACTCTCTGCAAGGACAGGTGATGGTAGAAAATGTTCGTGACGCCAGTGCCAATTAAACGGTGGCACGCCGTTTGCTGATAGTAGGAATAACTGAGGAACACGTGAGGTTAAAGCAGAACTCCAACTTTAGTAGTCATCATCAATATAGGGACATTAATGGAATCGCAGTTCCTTTGCATACAGTCGATCTTGCAATACGGTTGATGCAGGCAATTCAATTACAGCAAGGTGATTTCAGAGTGTTAAACACAGGACTTGCAGTACAGGCCGTTTGCACTCTATTCCTGTCTGATCCTGGAACATAGAAATTCTTCTCCAAGGTCCAATGCCCTGCTCTGGCGTATATCCTTGGGTTTTATTCTATTAAAGTACCTCCTCTGTAGACTTAAGTACCTCTTGCTTTCCTTGGCTTGCCTCTGTCCCTCTCAGCTTCCTCAGGCTCTTGAAATGAGGTATTCCTGCTTCTGCATATGGGATCTCAGGAGGGGAACCTTCTCCTTGGATTTGGAACCCGGTTACAGGGACTGCAATACCCTCTCCTGGTCCGCAGGCTTCAGGCCTGGACTTGTCTCAGACATAGTCTAAGCTCCAACTTCAAACTACAGGCTGCAGCTTTAGACTCCCACTTAAGACTCTAGACTAGACTGACTTTTCCTTCCCTGACTGGGCCTTATATAAACTAGGGCTCCCTAGCTCCCTCTAGTGACTAAGAGCTGGAATGACACCCCTAGCAGGCCTGTACATGCAAGTTTCACAGTAACAGGGAAATACAAAGCATTACATTACATGACATTTTATAAAGATTACATATACCAACTTCCCCATAAGTAAGGAGGGACGACAGCACACCAAGTGACCTTTGGTAGTGACGGGTATTACAGTCCCCGTACACTACATACCCCACTGCTTTAAGCTGAGTACGACCTCGTACTCCATCAGGGCTCGCCCAACTGGAATCTCTACCTGAAACAGAAAAAGACACATGCAGGCATACATATATGTAATTCATCTGCATTTACATTCAGATCAGGTCCAATTGATAAAGGTGCAGGGTAGTGACAAGGGGCGTCGTTCTCTTCTTCTCAGGATAGTGAATGGAACTGGGGCGCTGACCTGGCACAGCGTAACATTATAACCAGGATAGTCCATGACAATGAATAAGTCCATAATAGAACAGTAAAATAGATAAAACAGTATAAAAGTTCTTGGAGGCTCAAAGAACAAACATGAGTTCGTACCCAGGTTACTTTTCTATTAAATCACATAGGCTCTCATGCGGTGGAGTCCATCTCTGGGCACATTTCCTTTTAAAAGATCAAAAATCTCAGAGGCTCAGGTTCTTTTGAGTCTGTCTCCGGGCATGGTTCCTTAGTATCAAGTTGCACAATAAAATGACAGCAAGACAAGTGCTGTAATACCCCTGATCAACCTGAAAAGGGGGGTGAAGGGTAAAAGGTACAACTAAGGAACAGGCACAACTTGGCGTGGGGTAGCAAAAGCAGGCAGGAGGTCCTGGAAACAAACTTGGCTTGGTTGACTTTATTACTTCAGTGGTCAACACCTACCACTGAGCCGTGGATAAACTGGCAGCAGCAACAAACGACCAGTAAACATAGGACTCCTGTCCTGAAAGGGTTAACAACATAATTCTTTGGAAACATAAGTCAAAGGCCTAGCAGGCTGATTTACAGAGGCCTATCATAATCACTCTGCCCTGCTGGCAAATATGGCCTGTAGTAGTCCTCTACAGGAGGATGTGCCCACATAACGGTGTTAGGGGGCAGCTGCAGGGTAAAGGGGCCCCTAATAGGTATTGGCCCCATGGGCCTAGGGGTAAACCCTTGGGTGGACCGCACCGGTCCCGGCATGATAATCGTGGGATGAAGTGGAGTTGATACCGCCGCCGCAAGTGGTACGGTGGGCTCTGGGTAGCAACTCCCAGCAACAGGGGGTCTTCTTTGGGGCACCGACGGAGCGGTGGTAGCAGAAGGTGGTCTACGGGTGGTGACAGGCACCCTTACATCGTCCTTCTTTGGCGGCGTCTGGATCCTGGCGGTCGCGATCTTGCGCAGCTCCCGCAACTTCTCTTCCAGCCGGACAATCTGCTCACCGATGCTCTCTGTGTCAGAGTCGCTGTCATCTGCTGGCACCGCCGGCGCAGGTACAGTCAACGATGGCGCGGACTCGGCCTCTGCAGGTTCTGGTGATGCATCGGGTCTCCGACCCCTCCGGATGTTCTCAAAGGTATTTTGAAGTCCTTTTAAATTTTCCATTTCTCGCATGGTTTTCTCCCGACGAGGCAGCTCGGGGAAAGGATAGGGGCTCACCCATTTTTCCAACACGGTTGGCTGCCAGAAGACGTTAGGCCCAATGAAGGAGCTCCGCTCCTGGAAGGCGTGATGGGCCGGCTCTGGAGAGCGTTCCGGTTCCCGCTCGCAGCCAGAGTAGTCTTCTTCTTCTGCTTCCCAGTCCTCCGGTCCTCGCATGGGACGGGTCACGGCAGTTGCATAAGGCCCTCTCAGGCTCTCGGCAGGGGTGAACTCCACTTCCTCTCCCTCGCGGAGGCTGTGCTGATAGGAAGGGAGGTAGTCTCTCTTGACAGACCTTCTGTTAACATACAGGTCTCTGCCAGTCACATAATCTTGGATGAACCCGTAGCCACGGGTTTTGTCAAAGGACACCACCACTCCCTTTCTCCTTTCCAGGCGGGGTTGGGTGTCGGTGTGTCGTTCATGGATTGTCTTGGTCAACTCTTCATAAAAGATCTTGGTCTTTGTATTCCGCTTTATAGCGGCCTCCCGGATCTCCGCCATTAGTGAGGACCATTTGAAAGAGGGCTGAAAGAAGTCTTTCCATGAGCTGTAATGATGCTCTGGTTCTTCCTCCCATGGGCGGCAGGCGGGTTTCTCCGGTCCCGGAGAGTAGGCCGGTGGAGCCTCTTCTGGCTCTACACCAATATCACTCATTTTTGAAATCTCCGGCGCGGACGCTGCAGCAACACTCTGTTCACTCTCCAACATGCTCGATCCTTCTCTGGAGAGCGATAGGGTCGCGTCAATTAGATCAGCCAGCTCCTCCCATTGCACTGGGAGGCCGCCCCCCAGGTATTCCAGTTTTTGGAAGGCGGTGTCCAGGCTGGCAGACATGCAAATGTCCAGATAAGCAGTGGCGCCTGACCTTGAACTTCTTCCCGCTATTTCCTCAGAAAGGCGCCAATTTTTCCCGCCTTTTCGGGATGAAGATGACGCAGCAGCTATTTCAGCAGCCTCAGCGGCCATCTTTGAGTAGAAACGCTGTCTATTCACTGACAGCAAGCAGGAGGATAAAAAGTCCATAAAACCACACTCCAATGTGGCGATTTTCTTCCTCTGGGTAGCGCAACACTGCACAGCGCTTTTTAGGGGTTTTTGGTACACTTTGGGTATGATTTTCAGTCCACAAAGTCCACTTGAATAAAACAGGCAAATTGTCACTTTGGTCACAGGGCAACTGTATAAGGCACAAAGTTCACGCTTCTTGCACTAGAAAGCGTGCGTATCCTGTTCGTGAGTACTCAAGTTGTGTTTAGAAGTGTTCCTGGGTGATGTAGTGCAATAGACACTAACCTGGTACGGCTGACTCTCTGCAAGGACAGGTGATGGTAGAAAATGTTCGTGACGCCAGTGCCAATTAAACGGTGGCACGCCGTTTGCTGATAGTAGGAATAATTGAGGAACACGTGAGGTTAAAGCAGAACTCCAACTTTAGTAGTCATCATCAATATAGGGACATTAATGGAATCGCAGTTCCTTTGCATACAGTCGATCTTGCAATACGGTTGATGCAGGCAATTCAATTACAGCAAGGTGATTTCAGAGTGTTAAACACAGGACTTGCAGTACAGGCCGTTTGCACTCTATTCCTGTCTGATCCTGGAACATAGAAATTCTTCTCCAAGGTCCAATGCCCTGCTCTGGCGTATATCCTTGGGTTTTATTCTATTAAAGTACCTCCTCTGTAGACTTAAGTACCTCTTGCTTTCCTTGGCTTGCCTCTGTCCCTCTCAGCTTCCTCAGGCTCTTGAAATGAGGTATTCCTGCTTCTGCATATGGGATCTCAGGAGGGGAACCTTCTCCTTGGATTTGGAACCCGGTTACAGGGACTGCAATACCCTCTCCTGGTCCGCAGGCTTCAGGCCTGGACTTGTCTCAGACATAGTCTAAGCTCCAACTTCAAACTACAGGCTGCAGCTTTAGACTCCCACTTAAGACTCTAGACTAGACTGACTTTTCCTTCCCTGACTGGGCCTTATATAAACTAGGGCTCCCTAGCTCCCTCTAGTGACTAAGAGCTGGAATGACACCCCTAGCAGGCCTGTACATGCAAGTTTCACAGGAACAGGGAAATACAAAGCATTACATTACATGACATTTTATAAAGATGACATATACCAACTTCCCCATAAGTAAGGAGGGACGACAGCACACCAAGTGACCTTTGGTAGTGACGGGTATTACAGTCCCCGTACACTACAAGTGGCCTGTTCCAGTGGTGGGTGACGTGAAGCCTGATTCTCTGCTATGACATGAAGACAGATTCTGTGCTGACATAAGGCCAGTTTCTCTGTTACTGGACCTCTCTCCTCTGTCTGGGTGCATGGGCCTAAATGTGTGACAGTGGCCTGTTCCAGTGGTGGGTGACGTGAAGCCTGATTCTCTGCTATGACATGAAGACTGATTCTGTGCTGACATAAGGCCAGATTCTCTGTTACAGGACCTCTCTCCTCTGCCTGGGTGTCTGGGCCTAAATATGTAACAGTGGCCTGTTCCAGTGGTGGGTGACGTGAAGCCTGATTCTCTGCTATGACATGAAGACAGATTCTGTGCTGACATAAGGCCAGATTCTCTGTTACGGTACCTCTCTATTCAGCCTGGGTGCCGGGGCCTAAATGTGTGACAGTGGCCTGTTCCAGTGGTGGGTGACGTGAAGCCTGATTCTCTGCTATGACATGAAGACAGATTCTGTGCTGACATAAGGCCAGATTCTCTGTTACGGGACCTCTCTCCTCTGCCTGGGTGCCGGGGCCTAAATGTGTAACACTGGCCTGTTTCAGTGGTGGGTGACATGAAGCCTGATTCTCTGCTATGACATGAAGACTGATTCTGTGCTGACATAAGGCCAGATTCTCTGTTACGGGACCTCTCTCCTCTGTCTGGGTGCCTGGGCCTAAATGTGTGACAGTGGCCTGTTCCAGTGGTATGTGACGTGATGCCTGATTCTCTGCTATGACATGAAGACTGATTCTGTGCTGACATAAGGCCAGATTCTCTGTTACGGGACCTCTCTCCTCTGTCTGGGTGCCGGGGCCAAAATATGTGACAGTGGCCTGTTCCAGTGGTGGGTGACGTGAAGCCTGATTCTCTGATATGACATGAAGACAGATTCTGTGCTGACAAATGGCCAGATTCTCTGTTACAGGACCTCTCTCCTCTGCCTGGGTGCCTGGGCCTAAATATGTGACAGTGGCCTGTTCCAGTGGTGGGTGACGTGAAGCCTGATTCTCTGCTATGACATGAAGACTGATTCTGTGCTGACATAAGGCCAGATTCTCTGTTACGGGACCTCTCTCCTCTGCCTGGGTGCCTGGGCCTAAATGTGTGACAGTGGCATGTTCCAGTGGTGGGTGACGTGAAGCCTGATTCTCTGCTATGACATGAAGACAGATTCTGTGCTGACATAAGGCCAGATTCTCTGTTACGGGACCTCTCTCCTCTGCCTGGGTGCCTGGGCCTAAATGTGTGACAGTGGCCTGTTCCAGTGGTCGGTGATGTGATGCCTGATTCTCTGCTATGACATGAAGACAGAATTCTGCGCTGACATAAGGCCAGATTCTCTGTTACTGGACCTCTCTCCTCTGTCTGGGTGCCTGGGCCTAAATGTGTGACAGTGGCCTGTTCCAGTGGTGGGTGACGTGAAGCCTGATTCTCTGCTATGACATGAAGACTGATTCTGTGCTGACATAAGGCCAGATTCTCTGTTACGGGACCTCTCTCCTCTGCCTGGGTGCCTGGGCCTAAATATGTGACAGTGGCCTGTTCCAGTGGTGGTTGACGTGAAGCCTGATTCTCTGCTATGACATGAAGACAGATTCTGTGCTGACATAAGGCCAGATTCTCTGTTACGGGACCTCTCTCCTCTGCCTGGGTGCCTGGGCCTAAATGTGTGACAGTGGCCTGTTCCAGTGGTGGGTGACGTGAAGCCTGATTCTCTGCTACGACATGAAGACAGATTCTGTGCTGACATAAGGCCAGATTCTCTGTTACGGGACCTCTCTACTCTGCCTGGGTGGCGGGGCCTAAATGTGTGACAGTGGTCTGTTTCAGTGGTGGGTGACGTGAAGCCTGATTCTCTGCTACGACATGAAGACAGATTCTGTGCTGACATAAGGCCAGATTCTCTGTTACGGGACCTCTCTCCTCTGCCTGGGTGCCGGGGCCTAAATGTGTGACAGTGGCCTGTTTCAGTGGTGGGTGACGTGAAGCCTGATTCTCTGCTATGACATTAAGACTGATTCTGTGCTGACCTAAGGCCAGATTCTCTGTTACGGGACCTCTCTCCTCTGTCTGGGTGCCTGGGCCTAAATGTGTGACAGTGGCCTGTTCCAGTGGTGGGTGACGTGATGCCTGATTCTCTGCTATGACATGAAGACTGATTCTGTGCTGACATATGGCCAGATTCTCTGTTACGGGACCTCTCTCCTCTGTCTGGGTGCCGGGGCCTAAATATGTGACAGTGGCCTGTTCCAGTGGTGGGTGACGTGAAGCCTGATTCTCTGCTATGACATGAAGACAGATTCTGTGCTGACATAAGGCCAGATTTTCTGTTACGGGACCTCTCTCCTCTGTCTGGGTGCCTGGGCCTAAATGTGTGACAGTGGCCTGTTCCAGTGGTGGGTGACGTGAAGACTGATTCTCTGCTATGACATGACGACTGATTCTGTGCTGACATAAGGCCAGATTCTCTGTTACGGGACCTCTCTCCTCTGCCTGGGTGCCTGGGCCTAAATGTGTGACAGTGGCCTGTTCCAGTGGTGGGTGACGTGAAGCCTGATTCTCTGCTATGACATGAAGACAGATTCTGTGCTGACATAAGGCCAGATTCTCTGTTACGGGACCTCTCTCCTCTGCCTGGGTGCCTGGCCTAAATGTGTGACAGTGGCCTGTTCCAGTGGTGGGTGACGTGAAGCCTGATTCTCTGCTATGACATGAAGACAGATTCTGTGCTGACATATGGCCAAATTCTCTGTTACGGGACCCCTCTCCTCTGCCTGGGTGCCGGGGCCTAAATGTGTGACAGTGGCCTGTTCCAGTGGTGGGTGACAAGAAGCCTGATTCTCTGCTATGACATGAAGACAGATTCTGTGCTGACATAAGGCCAGATTCTCTGTTCTGGGACCTCTCTCCTCTGCCTGGGTGCCTGGGCCTAAATATGTGACAGTGGCCTGTTCCAGTGGTGGGTGACGTGAAGCCTGATTCTCTGTTATGACATGAAGACAGATTCTGTGCTGACATAAGGCCAGATTCTCTGTTACGGGACCTCTCTCCTCTGCCTGGATGCCGGGGCCTAAATGTGTGACAGTGGCCTGTTCCAGTGGTGGGTGACGTGAAGCCTGATTCTCTGCTATGACATGAAGACAGATTCTGTGCTGACATAAGGCCAGATTCTCTGTTACGGGACCTCTCTCCTCTTCCTGGGTGCCGGGGCCTAAATGTGTGACAGTGGCCTGTTCCAGTGGTGGGTGACGTGAAGCCTGATTCTCTGCTATGACATGAAGACAGATTCTGTGCTGACATAAGGCCAAATTCTCTGTTACGGGACCTCTCTCCTCTGCCTGGGTGCCGGGGCCTAAATGTGTGACAGTGGCCTGTTTCAGTGGTGGGTGACGTGAAGCCTGATTCTCAGCTATGACATGAAGACAGATTTTGTGCTGACATAAGGACAGATTCTCTGTTACGGGACCTCTCTACTTTGCCTGGGTGCCTGGGCCTAAATGTGTGACAGTGGCCTGTTCCAGTGGTGGGTGATGTGATGCCTGATTCTCTGCTATGACATGAAGACTGATTCTGCGCTGACATAAGGCCAGATTCTCTGTTACGGGACCTCTCTCCTCTGTCTGGGTGCCTGGGCCTAAATGTGTGACAGTGGCCTGTTCCAGTGGTGGGTGACGTGAAGCATTATTCTCTGCTATGACGTGAAGACTGATTCTGTGCTGACATAAGGCCAGATTCTCTGTTATGGACCTCTCTCCTCTGCCTGGGTGCCTGGGCCTAAATATGTGACAGTGGCCTGTTCCAGTGGTGGGTGACGTGAAGCCTGATTCTCTGCTATGACATGAAGACAGATTCTGTGCTGACATAAGGCCAGATTCTCTGTTACGGGACCTCTCTCCTCTGCCTGGGTGCCGGGGCCTAAATGTGTGACAGTGGCCTGTTCCAGTGGTTGGTGACGTGAAGCCTGATTCTCTGCTATGACATGAAGACAGATTCTGTGCTGACATAAGGCCAGATTCTCTGTTACGTGACCTCTCTCCTCTGCCTGGGTGCCGGGGCCTAAATGTGTGACAGTGGCCTGTTCCAGTGGTGGGTGACGTGATGCCTGTTTCTCTGCTATGACATGAAGACAGATTCTGTGCTGACATAAGGCCAGATTCTCTGTTACGCGACCTCTCTCCTCTGCCTGGGTGCCGGGGCCTAAATGTGTGACAGTGGTATGTTCCAGTGGTGGGTGACGTGAAGCCTGATTCTCTGCTATGACATGAAGACAGATTCTGTGCTGACATAAGGCCAGATTCTCTGTTACGGGACCTCTCTCCTCTGCCTGGGTGCCGGGGCCTAAATGTGTGACAGTGGCCTGTTCCAGTGGTGGGTGACGTGAAGCCTGATTCTCTGCTATGACATGAAGACAGATTCTGTGCTGACATAAGGCCAGATTCTCTGTTACGGGACCTCTCTCCTCTGCCTGGGTGCCGGGGCCTAAATGTGTGACAGTGGCCTGTTCCAGTGGTGGGTGACGTGAAGCCTGATTCTCTGCTATGACATGAAGACAGATTCTGTGCTGACATAAGGACAGATTCTCTGTTACAGGACCTCTCTCCTCTGCCTAGGTGCCTGGGCCTAAATGTGTGACAGTGGCCTGTTCCAGTGGTGGGTGACGTGATGCCTGATTCTCTGCTATGACATGAAGACTGATTCTGCGCTGACATAAGGCCAGATTCTCTGTTACGGGACCTCTCTCCTCTGTCTGGGTGCATGGGCCTAAATGTGTGACAGTGGCCTGTTCCAGTGGTGGGTGACGTGAAGCCTGATTCTCTGCTATGACATAAAGACTGATTCTGTGCTGACATAAGGCCAGATTCTCTGTTACGGGACCTCTCTCCTCTGCCTGGGTGCCTGGGCCTAAATGTGTGACATTGGCCTGTTCCAGTGGTGGGTGACGTGAAGCCTGATTCTCTGCTATGACATAAAGACAGATTCTGTGCTGACTTTAGGCCAGATTCTCTGTTACGGGACCTCTCTCCTCTGCCTGGGTGCCAAGGCCTAAATGTGTGACAGTGGCCTGTTCCAGTGGTGGGTGACGTGAAGCCTGATTCTCTGCTATGACATGAAGACTGATTCTGTGCTGACATAAGGCCAGATTCTCTGTTACGGGACCTCTCTCCTTTGCCTGGGTGCCTGGGCCTAAATATGTGACAGTGGCCTGTTCCAGTGGTGGGTGACGTGAAGCCTGATTCTCTGCTATGACATGAAGACAGATTCTGTGCTGACATAAGGCCAGATTCTCTGTTACGGGACCTCTCTCCTCTACTTGGGTGCCGGGCCTAAATGTGTGACAGTGGCCTGTTCCAGTGGTGGGTGACGTGAAGCCTGATTCTCTGCTATGACATGAAGACAGATTCTGTGCTGACATAAGGCCAGATTCTCTGTTACGGGACCTCTCTCCTCTGCCTGGGTGCCTGGGCCTAAATATGTGACAGTGGCCTGTTCCAGTGGTGGGTGATGTGAAGCCTGATTCTCTGCTATGACATGAAGACAGATTCTGTGCTGACATGAGGCCAGATTCTCTGTTACGTGACCTCTGTCCTCTGCCTGGGTGCTGGGGCCTAAATGTGTGACAGTGGCCTGTTCCAGTGGTGGGTGACGTGAAGCCTGATTCTCTGCTATGACATGAAGACAGATTCTGTGCTGACATAAGGCCAGATTCTCTGTTACGGGACCACTCTCCTCTGCCTGGGTGCCTGGGCCTAAATGTGTGACAGTGGCCTGTTCCAGTGGTGGGTGACGTGAAGCCTGATTCTCTGCTATGACATGAAGACAGATTCTGTGCTGACATAAGGCCAGATTCTCTGTTACGGGACCTCTCTCCTCTGCCTGGGTGCCGGGGCCTAAATGTGTGACAGTGGCCTGTTCCAGTGGTGGGTGACGTGAAGCCTGATTCTCTGCTATGACATGAAGACTGATTCTGTGCTGACATAAGGCCAGATTCTCTGTTACGGGACCTCTCTCCTCTGCCTGGGTGCCTGGGCCTAAATATGTGACAGTGGCCTTTACCAGTGGTGGGTGACGTGAAGCCTGATTCTCTGCTATGACATGAAGACAGATTCTGTGCTGACATAAGGCCAGATTCTCTGTTACGGGACCTCTCTCCTCTGCCTGGGTGCCGGGGCCTAAATGTGTGACAGTGGCCTGTTCCAGTGGTGGGTGACGTGAAGCCTGATTCTCTGCTATGACATTAAGACTGATTCTGTGCTGACATAAGGCCAGATTCTCTGTTACGGGACCTCTCTCCTCTGCCTGGGTGCCTGGGCCTAAATATGTGACAGTGGCCTGTTCCAGTGGTGGGTGACGTGAAGCCTGATTCTCTGCTATGACATGAAGACAGATTCTGTGCTGACATAAGGCCAGATTCTCTGTTACGGGACCTCTCTCCTCTGCCCGGGTGCCGGGGCCTAAATATGTGACAGTGGCCTGTTCCAGTGGTGGGTGACGTGAAGCCTGATTCTCTGCTATGAAATGAAGACAGATTCTGTGCTGACATAAGGCCAGATTCTCTGTTACGGGACCTCTCTCCTCTGTCTGGCTGACGGGGCCTAAATATGTGACAGTGGCCTGTTCCAGTGGTGGGTGACGTGAAGCCTGATTCTCTGCTTTGACATGAAGACAGATTCTGTGCTGACATAAGGCCAGATTGTCTGTTACGGGACCTCTCTCCTCTGTCTGGGTGCCGGGGCCTAAATATGTGACAGTGGCCTGTTCCAGTGGTGTGTGACGTGAAGCCTGATTCTCTGCTATGACATGAATACAGATTCTGCGCTGACATAAGGCCAGATTCTCTGTTACGGGACCTCTCTCCTCTGCCTGGGTGCCTGGGCCTAAATGTGTGACAGTGGCCTGTTCCAGTGGTGGCTGACGTGAAGCCTGATTCTCTGCTATGACATGAAGACAGATTCTGCGCTGACATAAGGCCAGATTCTCTGTTACGGGACCGCTCTCCTCTGTCTAGGTGCCTGGGCCTAAATGTGTGACAGTGGCCTGTTCCAGTGGTGGGTGACGTGAAGCCTGATTCTCTGCTATGACATGAATACAGATTCTGCGCTGACATAAGGCCAGATTCTCTGTTTCGGGACCTCTCTCCTCTGCCTGGGTGCCGGGGCCTAAATGTGTGACAGTGGCCTGTTCCAGTGGTGGGTGACGTGAAGCCTGATTCTCTGCTATGACATGAATACAGATTCTGCGCTGACATAAGGCCAGATTCTCTGTTACGGGACCTCTCTCCTCTGCCTGGGTGCCTGGGCCTAAATGTGTGACAGTGGCCTGTTCCAGTGGTGGGTGACGTGAAGCCTGATTCTCTGCTATGACATTAAGACAGATTCTGTGCTGACATAAGGCCAGATTCTCTGTTACGGGACCTCTCTCCTCTGCCTGGGTGCCTGGGCCTAAATGTGTGACAGTGGCCTGTTCCAGTGGTGGGTGACGTGATGCCTGATTCTCTGCTATGACATGAAGACAGATTCTGTGCTGACATAAGGCCAGATTCTCTGTTACAGGACCTCTCTCCTCTGTCTGGGTGCCGGGGCCTAAATGTGTGACAGTGGCCTGTTTCAGTGGTGGGTGACGTGAAGCTTGATTCTCTGCTATGACATGAAGACAGATTCTGCGCTGACATAAGGCCAGATTCTCTGTTACGGGACCGCTCTCCTCTGTCTGGATGCCGGGGCCTAAATGTGTGACAGTGGCCTGTTCCAGTGGAGGGTGACGTGAAGCCTGATTCTCTGCTATGACATGAATACAGATTCTGCGCTGACATAAGGCCAGATTCTCTGTTACGGGACCTCTCTCCTCTGCCTGGGTGCCTGGGCCTAAATGTGTGACAGTGGCCTGTTCCAGTGGTGGGTGACGTGAAGCCTGATTCTCTGCTATGACATTAAGACAGATTCTGTGCTGACATAAGGCCAGATTCTCTGTTACGGGACCTCTCTCCTCTGCCTGGGTGCCTGGGCCTAAATGTGTGACAGGGGCCTGTTCTAGTGGTGGGTGACGTGATGCCTGATTCTCTGCTATGACATGAAGACAGATTCTGTGCTGACATAAGGCCAGATTCTCTGTTACAGGACCTCTCTCCTCTGTCTGGGTGCCGGGGCCTAAATGTGTGACAGTGGCCTGTTCCAGTGGTGGGTGACGTGAAGCTTGATTCTCTGCTATGACATGAAGACAGATTCTGCGCTGACATAAGGCCAGATTCTCTGTTACGGGACCGCTCTCCTCTGTCTGGGTGCCGGGGCCTAAATGTGTGACAGTGGCCTGTTCCAGTGGAGGGTGACGTGAAGCCTGATTCTCTGCTATGACATGAATACAGATTCTGCGCTGACATAAGGCCAGATTCTCTGTTACGGGACCTCTCTCCTCTGCCTGGGTGCCTGGGACTAAATGTGTGACAGTGGCCTGTTCCAGTGGTGGCTGACGTGAAGCCTGATTCTCTGCTATGACATGAATACAGATTCTGCGCTGACATAAGGCCAGATTCTCTGTTACGGGACCGCTCTCCTCTGTCTGGGTGCCTGGGCCTAAATGTGTGACAGTGGCCTGTTCCAGTGGTGGGTGACGTGAAGCCTGATTCTCTGCTATGACATGAATACAGATTCTGCACTGACATAAGGCCAGATTCTCTGTTACGGGACCTCTCTCCTCTGCCTGGGTGCCTGGGCCTAAATGTGTGACAGTGGCCTGTTCCAGTGGTGGGTGACGTGAAGCCTGATTCTCTGCTATGACATTAAGACAGATTCTGTGCTGACATAAGGCCAGATTCTCTGTTACGGGACCTCAATCCTCTGCCTGGGTGCCTGGGCCTAAATGTGTGACAGTGGCCTGTTCCAGTGGTGGGTGACGTGATGCCTGATTCTCTGCTATGACATGAAGACAGATTCTGTGCTGACATAAGGCCAGATTTTCTGTTACAGGACCTCTCTCCTCTGTCTGGGTGCCGGGGCCTAAATGTGTGACAGTGGCCAGTTCCAGTGGTGGGTGACGTGAAGCTTGATTCTCTGCTATGACATGAAGACAGATTCTGCGCTGACATAAGGCCAGATTCTCTGTTACGGGACCGCTCTCCTCTGTCTGGGTGCCGGGGCCTAAATGTGTGACAGTGGCCTGTTCCAGTGGTGGGTGACGTGAAGCCTGATTCTCTGCTATGACATGAATACAGATTCTGCGCTGACATAAGGCCAGATTCTCTGTTACGAAACCTCTCTCCTCTGCCTGGGTCCCTGGGCCTAAATGTGTGACAGTGGCCTGTTCCAGTGGTGGCTGACGTGAAGCCTGATTCTCTGCTATGACATGAAGACAGATTCTGCGCTGACATAAGGCCAGATTCTCTGTTACGGGACCGCTCTCCTCTGTCTTGGTGCCTGGGCCTAAATGTGTGACAGTGGCCTGTTCCAGTGGTGGGTGACGTGAAGCCTGATTCTCTGCTATGACATGAATACAGATTCTGCGCTGACATAAGGCCAGATTCTCTGTTACGGGACCTCTCTCCTCTGCCTGGGTGCCTGGGCCTAATTGTGTGACAGTGGCCTGTTCCAGTGGTGGGTGACGTGAAGCCTGATTCTCTGCTATGACATGAATACAGATTCTGCGCTGACATAAGGCCAGATTCTCTGTTACGGGACCTCTCTCCTCTGCCTGGGTGCCGGGGCCTAAATGTGTGACAGTGGCCTGTTCCAGTGGTGGGTGACGTGAAGCCTGATTCTCTGCTATGACATGAAGACTGATTCTGCGCTGACATAAGGCCATATTTTCTGTTACAGGACCTCTCTCCTCTGTCTGGGTGCCGGGGCCTAAATGTGTGACAGTGGCCAGTTCCAGTGGTGGGTGACGTGAAGCTTGATTCTCTGCTATGACATGAAGACAGATTCTGCGCTGACATAAGGCCAGATTCTCTGTTACGGGACCGCTCTCCTCTGTCTGGGTGCCGGGGCCTAAATGTGTGACAGTGGCCTGTTCCAGTGGTGGGTGACGTGAAGCCTGATTCTCTGCTATGACATGAATACAGATTCTGCGCTGACATAAGGCCAGATTCTCTGTTACGGGACCTCTCTCCTCTGCCTGGGTCCCTGGGCCTAAATGTGTGACAGTGGCCTGTTCCAGTGGTGGCTGACGTGAAGCCTGATTCTCTGCTATGACATGAAGACAGATTCTGCGCTGACATAAGGCCAGATTCTCTGTTACGGGACCGCTCTCCTCTGTCTTGGTGCCTGGGCCTAAATGTGTGACAGTGGCCTGTTCCAGTGGTGGGTGACGTGAAGCCTGATTCTCTGCTATGACATGAATACAGATTCTGCGCTGACATAAGGCCAGATTCTCTGTTACGGGACCTCTCTCCTCTGCCTGGGTGCCTGGGCCTAAATGTGTGACAGTGGCCTGTTCCAGTGGTGGGTGACGTGAAGCCTGATTCTCTGCTATGACATGAAGACTGATTCTGCGCTGACATAAGGCCATATTTTCTGTTACAGGACCTCTCTCCTCTGTCTGGGTGCCGGGGCCTAAATGTGTGACAGTGGCCAGTTCCAGTGGTGGGTGACGTGAAGCTTGATTCTCTGCTATGACATGAAGACAGATTCTGCGCTGACATAAGGCCAGATTCTCTGTTACGGGACCGCTCTCCTCTGTCTGGGTGCCGGGGCCTAAATGTGTGACAGTGGCCTGTTCCAGTGGTGGGTGACGTGAAGCCTGATTCTCTGCTATGACATGAATACAGATTCTGCGCTGACATAAGGCCAGATTCTCTGTTACGGGACCTCTCTCCTCTGCCTGGGTCCCTGGGCCTAAATGTGTGACAGTGGCCTGTTCCAGTGGTGGCTGACGTGAAGCCTGATTCTCTGCTATGACATGAAGACAGATTCTGCGCTGACATAAGGCCAGATTCTCTGTTACGGGACCGCTCTCCTCTGTCTTGGTGCCTGGGCCTAAATGTGTGACAGTGGCCTGTTCCAGTGGTGGGTGACGTGAAGCCTGATTCTCTGCTATGACATGAATACAGATTCTGCGCTGACATAAGGCCAGATTCGCTGTTACGGGACCTCTCTCCTCTGCCTGGGTGCCTGGGCCTAAATGTGTGACAGTGGCCTGTTCCAGTGGTGGGTGACGTGAAGCCTGATTCTCTGCTATGACATTAAGACAGATTCTGTGCTGACATAAGGCCAGATTCTCTGTTACGGGACCTCTCTCCTCTGCCTGGGTGCCTGGGCCTAAATGTGTGACAGTGGCCTGTTCCAGTGGTGGGTGACGTGATGCCTGATTCTCTGCTATGACATGAAGACAGATTCTGTGCTGACATAAGGCCAGATTCTCTGTTACAGGACCTCTCTCCTCTGTCTGGGTGCCGGGGCCTAAATGTGTGACAGTGGCCTGTTTCAGTGGTGGGTGACATGAAGCTTGATTCTCTGCTATGACATGAAGACAGATTCTGCGCTGACATAAGGCCAGATTCTCTGTTACGGGACCGCTCTCCTCTGTCTGGATGCCGGGGCCTAAATGTGTGACAGTGGCCTGTTCCAGTGGAGGGTGACGTGAAGCCTGATTCTCTGCTATGACATGAATACAGATTCTGCGCTGACATAAGGCCAGATTCTCTGTTACGGGACCTCTCTCCTCTGCCTGGGTGCCTGGGCCTAAATGTGTGACAGTGGCCTGTTCCAGTGGTGGGTGACGTGAAGCCTGATTCTCTGCTATGACATTAAGACAGATTCTGTGCTGACATAAGGCCAGATTCTCTGTTACGGGACCTCTCTCCTCTGCCTGGGTGCCTGGGCCTAAATGTGTGACAGGGGCCTGTTCCAGTGGTGGGTGACGTGATGCCTGATTCTCTGCTATGACATGAAGACAGATTCTGTGCTGACATAAGGCCAGATTCTCTGTTACAGGACCTCTCTCCTCTGTCTGGGTGCCGGGGCCTAAATGTGTGACAGTGGCCTGTTCCAGTGGTGGGTGACGTGAAGCTTGATTCTCTGCTATGACATGAAGACAGATTCTGCGCTGACATAAGGCCAGATTCTCTGTTACGGGACCGCTCTCCTCTGTCTGGGTGCCGGGGCCTAAATGTGTGACAGTGGCCTGTTCCAGTGGAGGGTGACGTGAAGCCTGATTCTCTGCTATGACATGAATACAGATTCTGCGCTGACATAAGGCCAGATTCTCTGTTACGGGACCTCTCTCCTCTGCCTGGGTGCCTGGGACTAAATGTGTGACAGTGGCCTGTTCCAGTGGTGGCTGACGTGAAGCCTGATTCTCTGCTATGACATGAATACAGATTCTGCGCTGACATAAGGCCAGATTCTCTGTTACGGGACCGCTCTCCTCTGTCTGGGTGCCTGGGCCTAAATGTGTGACAGTGGCCTGTTCCAGTGGTGGGTGACGTGAAGCCTGATTCTCTGCTATGACATGAATACAGATTCTGCACTGACATAAGGCCAGATTCTCTGTTACGGGACCTCTCTCCTCTGCCTGGGTGCCTGGGCCTAAATGTGTGACAGTGGCCTGTTCCAGTGGTGGGTGACGTGAAGCCTGATTCTCTGCTATGACATTAAGACAGATTCTGTGCTGACATAAGGCCAGATTCTCTGTTACGGGACCTCAATCCTCTGCCTGGGTGCCTGGGCCTAAATGTGTGACAGTGGCCTGTTCCAGTGGTGGGTGACGTGATGCCTGATTCTCTGCTATGACATGAAGACAGATTCTGTGCTGACATAAGGCCAGATTTTCTGTTACAGGACCTCTCTCCTCTGTCTGGGTGCCGGGGCCTAAATGTGTGACAGTGGCCTGTTCCAGTGGTGGGTGACGTGAAGCTTGATTCTCTGCTATGACATGAAGACAGATTCTGCGCTGACATAAGGCCAGATTCTCTGTTACGGGACCGCTCTCCTCTGTCTGGGTGCCGGGGCCTAAATGTGTGACAGTGGCCTGTTCCAGTGGTGGGTGACGTGAAGCCTGATTCTCTGCTATGACATGAATACAGATTCTGCGCTGACATAAGGCCAGATTCTCTGTTACGGGACCTCTCTCCTCTGCCTGGGTCCCTGGGCCTAAATGTGTGACAGTGGCCTGTTCCAGTGGTGGCTGACGTGAAGCCTGATTCTCTGCTATGACATGAAGACAGATTCTGCGCTGACATAAGGCCAGATTCTCTGTTACGGGACCGCTCTCCTCTGTCTTGGTGCCTGGGCCTAAATGTGTGACAGTGGCCTGTTCCAGTGGTGGGTGACGTGAAGCCTGATTCTCTGCTATGACATGAATACAGATTCTGCGCTGACATAAGGCCAGATTCTCTGTTACGGGACCTCTCTCCTCTGCCTGGGTGCCTGGGCCTAAATGTGTGACAGTGGCCTGTTCCAGTGGTGGGTGACGTGAAGCCTGATTCTCTGCTATGACATGAATACAGATTCTGCGCTGACATAAGGCCAGATTCTCTGTTACGGGACCTCTCTCCTCTGCCTGGGTGCCGGGGCCTAAATGTGTGACAGTGGCCTGTTCCAGTGGTGGGTGACGTGAAGCCTGATTCTCTGCTATGACATGAAGACTGATTCTGCGCTGACATAAGGCCATATTTTCTGTTACAGGACCTCTCTCCTCTGTCTGGGTGCCGGGGCCTAAATGTGTGACAGTGGCCAGTTCCAGTGGTGGGTGACGTGAAGCTTGATTCTCTGCTATGACATGAAGACAGATTCTGCGCTGACATAAGGCCAGATTCTCTGTTACGGGACCGCTCTCCTCTGTCTGGGTGCCGGGGCCTAAATGTGTGACAGTGGCCTGTTCCAGTGGTGGGTGACGTGAAGCCTGATTCTCTGCTATGACATGAATACAGATTCTGCGCTGACATAAGGCCAGATTCTCTGTTACGGGACCTCTCTCCTCTGCCTGGGTCCCTGGGCCTAAATGTGTGACAGTGGCCTGTTCCAGTGGTGGCTGACGTGAAGCCTGATTCTCTGCTATGACATGAAGACAGATTCTGCGCTGACATAAGGCCAGATTCTCTGTTACGGGACCGCTCTCCTCTGTCTTGGTGCCTGGGCCTAAATGTGTGACAGTGGCCTGTTCCAGTGGTGGGTGACGTGAAGCCTGATTCTCTGCTATGACATGAATACAGATTCTGCGCTGACATAAGGCCAGATTCTCTGTTACGGGACCTCTCTCCTCTGCCTGGGTGCCTGGGCCTAAATGTGTGACAGTGGCCTGTTCCAGTGGTGGGTGACGTGAAGCCTGATTCTCTGCTATGACATGAATACAGATTCTGCGCTGACATAAGGCCAGATTCTCTGTTACGGGACCTCTCTCCTCTGCCTGGGTGCCGGGGCCTAAATGTGTGACAGTGGCCTGTTCCAGTGGTGGGTGACGTGAAGCCTGATTCTCTGCTATGACATGAAGACTGATTCTGCGCTGACATAAGGCCATATTTTCTGTTACAGGACCTCTCTCCTCTGTCTGGGTGCCGGGGCCTAAATGTGTGACAGTGGCCAGTTCCAGTGGTGGGTGACGTGAAGCTTGATTCTCTGCTATGACATGAAGACAGATTCTGCGCTGACATAAGGCCAGATTCTCTGTTACGGGACCGCTCTCCTCTGTCTGGGTGCCGGGGCCTAAATGTGTGACAGTGGCCTGTTCCAGTGGTGGGTGACGTGAAGCCTGATTCTCTGCTATGACATGAATACAGATTCTGCGCTGACATAAGGCCAGATTCTCTGTTACGGGACCTCTCTCCTCTGCCTGGGTCCCTGGGCCTAAATGTGTGACAGTGGCCTGTTCCAGTGGTGGCTGACGTGAAGCCTGATTCTCTGCTATGACATGAAGACAGATTCTGCGCTGACATAAGGCCAGATTCTCTGTTACGGGACCGCTCTCCTCTGTCTTGGTGCCTGGGCCTAAATGTGTGACAGTGGCCTGTTCCAGTGGTGGGTGACGTGAAGCCTGATTCTCTGCTATGACATGAATACAGATTCTGCGCTGACATAAGGCCAGATTCTCTGTTACGGGACCTCTCTCCTCTGCCTGGGTGCCTGGGCCTAATTGTGTGACAGTGGCCTGTTCCAGTGGTGGGTGACGTGAAGCCTGATTCTCTGCTATGACATGAATACAGATTCTGCGCTGACATAAGGCCAGATTCTCTGTTACGGGACCTCTCTCCTCTGCCTGGGTGCCGGGGCCTAAATGTGTGACAGTGGCCTGTTCCAGTGGTGGGTGACGTGAAGCCTGATTCTCTGCTATGACATGAAGACTGATTCTGCGCTGACATAAGGCCATATTTTCTGTTACAGGACCTCTCTCCTCTGTCTGGGTGCCGGGGCCTAAATGTGTGACAGTGGCCAGTTCCAGTGGTGGGTGACGTGAAGCTTGATTCTCTGCTATGACATGAAGACAGATTCTGCGCTGACATAAGGCCAGATTCTCTGTTACGGGACCGCTCTCCTCTGTCTGGGTGCCGGGGCCTAAATGTGTGACAGTGGCCTGTTCCAGTGGTGGGTGACGTGAAGCCTGATTCTCTGCTATGACATGAATACAGATTCTGCGCTGACATAAGGCCAGATTCTCTGTTACGGGACCTCTCTCCTCTGCCTGGGTCCCTGGGCCTAAATGTGTGACAGTGGCCTGTTCCAGTGGTGGCTGACGTGAAGCCTGATTCTCTGCTATGACATGAAGACAGATTCTGCGCTGACATAAGGCCAGATTCTCTGTTACGGGACCGCTCTCCTCTGTCTTGGTGCCTGGGCCTAAATGTGTGACAGTGGCCTGTTCCAGTGGTGGGTGACGTGAAGCCTGATTCTCTGCTATGACATGAATACAGATTCTGCGCTGACATAAGGCCAGATTCTCTGTTACGGGACCTCTCTCCTCTGCCTGGGTGCCTGGGCCTAAATGTGTGACAGTGGCCTGTTCCAGTGGTGGGTGACGTGAAGCCTGATTCTCTGCTATGACATGAAGACTGATTCTGCGCTGACATAAGGCCATATTTTCTGTTACAGGACCTCTCTCCTCTGTCTGGGTGCCGGGGCCTAAATGTGTGACAGTGGCCAGTTCCAGTGGTGGGTGACGTGAAGCTTGATTCTCTGCTATGACATGAAGACAGATTCTGCGCTGACATAAGGCCAGATTCTCTGTTACGGGACCGCTCTCCTCTGCCTGGGTGCCGGGGCCTAAATGTGTGACAGTGGCCTGTTCCAGTGGTGGGTGACGTGAAGCCTGATTCTCTGCTATGACATGAATACAGATTCTGCGCTGACATAAGGCCAGATTCTCTGTTACGGGACCTCTCTCCTCTGCCTGGGTCCCTGGGCCTAAATGTGTGACAGTGGCCTGTTCCAGTGGTGGCTGACGTGAAGCCTGATTCTCTGCTATGACATGAAGACAGATTCTGCGCTGACATAAGGCCAGATTCTCTGTTACGGGACCGCTCTCCTCTGTCTTGGTGCCTGGGCCTAAATGTGTGACAGTGGCCTGTTCCAGTGGTGGGTGACGTGAAGCCTGATTCTCTGCTATGACATGAATACAGATTCTGCGCTGACATAAGGCCAGATTCGCTGTTACGGGACCTCTCTCCTCTGCCTGGGTGCCTGGGCCTAAATGTGTGACAGTGGCCTGTTCCAGTGGTGGGTGACGTGAAGCCTGATTCTCTGCTATGACATTAAGACAGATTCTGTGCTGACATAAGGCCAGATTCTCTGTTACGGGACCTCTCTCCTCTGCCTGGGTGCCTGGGCCTAAATGTGTGACAGTGGCCTGTTCCAGTGGTGGGTGACGTGATGCCTGATTCTCTGCTATGACATGAAGACAGATTCTGTGCTGACATAAGGCCAGATTCTCTGTTACAGGACCTCTCTCCTCTGTCTGGGTGCCGGGGCCTAAATGTGTGACAGTGGCCTGTTTCAGTGGTGGGTGACATGAAGCTTGATTCTCTGCTATGACATGAAGACAGATTCTGCGCTGACATAAGGCCAGATTCTCTGTTACGGGACCGCTCTCCTCTGTCTGGATGCCGGGGCCTAAATGTGTGACAGTGGCCTGTTCCAGTGGAGGGTGACGTGAAGCCTGATTCTCTGCTATGACATGAATACAGATTCTGCGCTGACATAAGGCCAGATTCTCTGTTACGGGACCTCTCTCCTCTGCCTGGGTGCCTGGGCCTAAATGTGTGACAGTGGCCTGTTCCAGTGGTGGGTGACGTGAAGCCTGATTCTCTGCTATGACATTAAGACAGATTCTGTGCTGACATAAGGCCAGATTCTCTGTTACGGGACCTCTCTCCTCTGCCTGGGTGCCTGGGCCTAAATGTGTGACAGGGGCCTGTTCCAGTGGTGGGTGACGTGATGCCTGATTCTCTGCTATGACATGAAGACAGATTCTGTGCTGACATAAGGCCAGATTCTCTGTTACAGGACCTCTCTCCTCTGTCTGGGTGCCGGGGCCTAAATGTGTGACAGTGGCCTGTTCCAGTGGTGGGTGACGTGAAGCTTGATTCTCTGCTATGACATGAAGACAGATTCTGCGCTGACATAAGGCCAGATTCTCTGTTACGGGACCGCTCTCCTCTGTCTGGGTGCCGGGGCCTAAATGTGTGACAGTGGCCTGTTCCAGTGGAGGGTGACGTGAAGCCTGATTCTCTGCTATGACATGAATACAGATTCTGCGCTCACATAAGGCCAGATTCTCTGTTACGGGACCTCTCTCCTCTGCCTGGGTGCCTGGGACTAAATGTGTGACAGTGGCCTGTTCCAGTGGTGGCTGACGTGAAGCCTGATTCTCTGCTATGACATGAATACAGATTCTGCGCTGACATAAGGCCAGATTCTCTGTTACGGGACCGCTCTCCTCTGTCTGGGTGCCTGGGCCTAAATGTGTGACAGTGGCCTGTTCCAGTGGTGGGTGACGTGAAGCCTGATTCTCTGCTATGACATGAATACAGATTCTGCACTGACATAAGGCCAGATTCTCTGTTACGGGACCTCTCTCCTCTGCCTGGGTGCCTGGGCCTAAATGTGTGACAGTGGCCTGTTCCAGTGGTGGGTGACGTGAAGCCTGATTCTCTGCTATGACATTAAGACAGATTCTGTGCTGACATAAGGCCAGATTCTCTGTTACGGGACCTCTATCCTCTGCCTGGGTGCCTGGGCCTAAATGTGTGACAGTGGCCTGTTCCAGTGGTGGGTGACGTGATGCCTGATTCTCTGCTATGACATGAAGACAGATTCTGTGCTGACATAAGGCCAGATTTTCTGTTACAGGACCTCTCTCCTCTGTCTGGGTGCCGGGGCCTAAATGTGTGACAGTGGCCAGTTCCAGTGGTGGGTGACGTGAAGCTTGATTCTCTGCTATGACATGAAGACAGATTCTGCGCTGACATAAGGCCAGATTCTCTGTTACGGGACCGCTCTCCTCTGTCTGGGTGCCGGGGCCTAAATGTGTGACAGTGGCCTGTTCCAGTGGTGGGTGACGTGAAGCCTGATTCTCTGCTATGACATGAATACAGATTCTGCGCTGACATAAGGCCAGATTCTCTGTTACGGGACCTCTCTCCTCTGCCTGGGTCCCTGGGCCTAAATGTGTGACAGTGGCCTGTTCCAGTGGTGGCTGACGTGAAGCCTGATTCTCTGCTATGACATGAATACAGATTCTGCGCTGACATAAGGCCAGATTCTCTGTTACGGGACCGCTCTCCTCTGTCTTGGTGCCTGGGCCTAAATGTGTGACAGTGGCCTGTTCCAGTGGTGGGTGACGTGAAGCCTGATTCTCTGCTATGACATGAATACAGATTCTGCGCTGACATAAGGCCAGATTCTCTGTTACGGGACCTCTCTCCTCTGCCTGGGTGCCTGGGCCTAAATGTGTGACAGTGGCCTGTTCCAGTGGTGGGTGACGTGAAGCCTGATTCTCTGCTATGACATGAATACAGATTCTGCGCTGACATAAGGCCAGATTCTCTGTTACGGGACCTCTCTCCTCTGCCTGGGTGCCGGGGCCTAAATGTGTGACAGTGGCCTGTTCCAGTGGTGGGTGACGTGAAGCCTGATTCTCTGCTATGACATGAAGACTGATTCTGCGCTGACATAAGGCCATATTTTCTGTTACAGGACCTCTCTCCTCTGTCTGGGTGCCGGGGCCTAAATGTGTGACAGTGGCCAGTTCCAGTGGTGGGTGACGTGAAGCTTGATTCTCTGCTATGACATGAAGACAGATTCTGCGCTGACATAAGGCCAGATTCTCTGTTACGGGACCGCTCTCCTCTGTCTGGGTGCCGGGGCCTAAATGTGTGACAGTGGCCTGTTCCAGTGGTGGGTGACGTGAAGCCTGATTCTCTGCTATGACATGAATACAGATTCTGCGCTGACATAAGGCCAGATTCTCTGTTACGGGACCTCTCTCCTCTGCCTGGGTCCCTGGGCCTAAATGTGTGACAGTGGCCTGTTCCAGTGGTGGCTGACGTGAAGCCTGATTCTCTGCTATGACATGAAGACAGATTCTGCGCTGACATAAGGCCAGATTCTCTGTTACGGGACCGCTCTCCTCTGTCTTGGTGCCTGGGCCTAAATGTGTGACAGTGGCCTGTTCCAGTGGTGGGTGACGTGAAGCCTGATTCTCTGCTATGACATGAATACAGATTCTGCGCTGACATAAGGCCAGATTCTCTGTTACGGGACCTCTCTCCTCTGCCTGGGTGCCTGGGCCTAAATGTGTGACAGTGGCCTGTTCCAGTGGTGGGTGACGTGAAGCCTGATTCTCTGCTATGACATGAATACAGATTCTGCGCTGACATAAGGCCAGATTCTCTGTTACGGGACCTCTCTCCTCTGCCTGGGTGCCGGGGCCTAAATGTGTGACAGTGGCCTGTTCCAGTGGTGGGTGACGTGAAGCCTGATTCTCTGCTATGACATGAAGACTGATTCTGCGCTGACATAAGGCCATATTTTCTGTTACAGGACCTCTCTCCTCTGTCTGGGTGCCGGGGCCTAAATGTGTGACAGTGGCCAGTTCCAGTGGTGGGTGACGTGAAGCTTGATTCTCTGCTATGACATGAAGACAGATTCTGCGCTGACATAAGGCCAGATTCTCTGTTACGGGACCTCTCTCCTCTGTCTGGGTGCCGGGGCCTAAATGTGTGACAGTGGCCTGTTCCAGTGGTGGGTGACGTGAAGCCTGATTCTCTGCTATGACATGAATACAGATTCTGCGCTGACATAAGGCCAGATTCTCTGTTACGGGACCTCTCTCCTCTGCCTGGGTCCCTGGGCCTAAATGTGTGACAGTGGCCTGTTCCAGTGGTGGCTGACGTGAAGCCTGATTCTCTGCTATGACATGAAGACAGATTCTGCGCTGACATAAGGCCAGATTCTCTGTTACGGGACCGCTCTCCTCTGTCTTGGTGCCTGGGCCTAAATGTGTGACAGTGGCCTGTTCCAGTGGTGGGTGACGTGAAGCCTGATTCTCTGCTATGACATGAATACAGATTCTGCGCTGACATAAGGCCAGATTCTCTGTTACGGGACCTCTCTCCTCTGCCTGGGTGCCTGGGCCTAAATGTGTGACAGTGGCCTGTTCCAGTGGTGGGTGACGTGAAGCCTGATTCTCTGCTATGACATGAATACAGATTCTGCGCTGACATAAGGCCAGATTCTCTGTTACGGGACCTCTCTCCTCTGCCTGGGTGCCGGGGCCTAAATGTGTGACAGTGGCCTGTTCCAGTGGTGGGTGACGTGAAGCCTGATTCTCTGCTATGACATGAAGACTGATTCTGCGCTGACATGAAGCCAGATTCTCTGCTATGGCATGAAGAGACTGATTCTCTGCTGACATGAAGCCAGATTCTTTGCTATGGCATGAAGAGACTGATTCTCTGCTGACGTGAAGCCAGATTTTCTGCTATGGGACCTCTGTTTAATTAATATTGGTTCATTTTTATTTTTTTTATTTTTATTTTAATTCATTTCCCTATCCACATTTGTTTGCAGGGGATTTACCTACATGTTGCTGCCTTTTGCAGCCCTCTAGCTCTTTCCTGGGCTGTTTTACAGCCTTTTTAGTGCCCAAAAGTTCGGGTCCCCATTGACTTCAATGGGGTTCATGTTCGGGACGAAGTTCGGATCGGGTTCGGATCCCGAACCCGAACATTTCCAGGAAGTTCGGCCGAACTTCTCGAACCCGAACATCCAGGTGTTCGCTCAACTCTAGTTACTACCTGTCTCCTGAGCTCTGCTCGCTGTTCTGCAGTGTGGTGTGTGAACGTGGTGCCTGGACCGTGTTCTGGTGAATGAATTATTTCCCCTATATGTGCAAAACTGTCTTTAGGCGTATGAATGCACGAATGTGTGAGTGGCTGAGATAAGCTGAATCTTGGAGGGGTCTGACACTGCTCCTCCTGAGCCAAGCTGAAAGTCTAGAGCTCGCTGACTGGCTTGTCCGGTCCCTGACTCTGGAGGCCTCTGGTTCTGGTGGAGAAAGGGGTGACAGACCTATCCTGGAGGAGGCTGTGAGAAGTGGCAGTGTATAAAGCTGTCCAGTAAGATTGGATAGGGGCCCTGCAGTTCCTTGTTGGTACCTGAAAAGGCGCCTGAGGTCAGGAGTTGTTTCAATGTTATGTCATACTGTGTGGTTTCACATGTACTGAGTGCCTGCTGATATTGTGTGAGGAAGAATTACTGCGTTACTACTAACTCCTGTGCTGTACAGTGTATACATGTGTGGGTATTATGATACCAGTTTGGATTGGGTGGTTGCAGTTATAATCATTAGGATTGCAGTATTTGTTTGCTTCCTGTGCCATAGAAAGAACGTAGAGGGGTTTAAGGGGTTTCCAGCGAGTAACCCCAGAGAGGGGAGAGGACGTGTGAGTTACTCTGTGTGAGGGCAAGACTATATTGTAGTATTGCCAGACCAGTGGATCAGTGCTGCCTCGGAAGTGTGCCCACAGCACCACTGGTAGTAGGAAAGTGGTGCCGCCTCGGAAGTGTGTCCACTTCACCACTAGTAGTGCCGCCTCGGAAGTGTGTCCACGGCACTACTGATAGTGCTGCCTCGGAAGTGTGTCCACAGCACTGTTGTAATTCACCAGGTGTGCGCGTACCTGGATAGTGAATTACAAGGAGCCCCCCACGGGATGGGGGCCACACAGAGTAAGCGTTCCTCTGAGAAGGGAGCAGAGAAATGGGTCTCTGCAATTGATATTATGCAATACGCAAAGGGCACTGAAGCAACCAAAGACTGTAGACAAATGCTAAAGAAATTGAGAGCAGGTGTGAATGGAACATTGGATGAACCAGTATGGCAGAAATTTCTCACTAATTTTAAGGGGTGGTTGGAAGACCATAACAAATATGACCAGGCCACAATGTGGTATGATGTAGCCCAGGGAATGACTTTGACTGCCCATAAGGCAAAAGACACTGACAAAGGGACTATGTATGAAATATGGGATGAAATTAAATTGCCAACAAAAGAATTAAACATCCCTTCTGAAGTACGGTGTATTATCCCCCATAAACCACAAAAATCTCTCCCTCCCACAGCACCACCTCCATATAATGGCCCGGAGGGGTGGACTTGTCCTAATTGTGGACAACAGAACCCAGACTCAAGAGAGAGATGCTCAGCCTGTGGGGGGACCAAGCCACACTCTCATGTGGGCTTATACCCATTAATCAATAAAACCCTCCCCACAGTAAAAGCTGGGCAACTGGAAACACATGATTATGAGGTTTATAGGCCATGGACTCCTAGTGAGTTGCTGGCTATGTGTAACACTTTGCCAGACCCCCGTACTGTCCCCAGTACTTTTCTTCGTAAATTGGAAAGTATCCAGACCGCATATAAAGCCACTTGGCGGATCTGGAGAGTCTTCTAGAGACTAAAGGAGGGGAAGTACTTAAGAATCAAATTATGGCAAAGGCCTCTGGTACTGTCCCTGTGGATAAGGACAGACCAGTCAGGCCAGGAATTTATCATGGCCCTTAAACCCTGGGTAAAAGAGCAACAGGACAATCAGACTGACACTTTTATGATGCAAACACAAGACGCTAAGCAGACTGTAGCTGACAACGCCACAGCTTTAGAACAGCTCTGGCTTGACTATGGGTATGAGACAGGAGACAGTAAGGACATGAGACTACTAAAACATACATTTATGTCTGGATTAAAAGCACCCATCCAGGATGCTGTAAAGAAGGCTCGCCCTGATTGGCGGACCTGCCAGTTCCCTGACCTAGTGGCCATAGCAAAGGGAGCTGAGCTAGACTTGCAAAATAAAAAAAGAAGCCAATAATGGCTAACCAACCTTTTAAACCTAAGGGAAGGTTCCAGAAAAGGCAGGTGGGGGTTCAGTCTCCACGTAACTGGGACCAAGTAACATGCTGGAATTGTGGGAAAAAAGGGCATTACTCAGTCAAATGTCCCCGGAGAGGTCAGGCTACTGCCCGGACCTCTCAATGAAGTGACGGCAATCCTGTGAGTTCCCTCAACGTTAACTACCCCCTTGACGCAACCCCAGGTCCACAACTAATCATCACATCCACATGTGAGGACATAAGGAATTCAATTGAATTTTTGGTAGACACAGGAGCAGCCCATACCCTAATACAAGAAAAATATGTGCCTGAGGAGCTTATCTCCTCTGATTACATTTATTGTCAAGGGGTTGAGGGAACAACTGTTAAACTCCCACTAACAAAGCCTGTTAAACTTAACATTCATGATGCCTTATCTATTGTCACACGTGTGTTGGTAAGCTCAGATATATTTTCTCTACTGCCCTACATTCTGTGTTGCAGTCTTGGCAGCCGGCCTATCCGGACACTGTTCTTTCACAATATATTGATGATCTGTTGCTTTGTTGTCACAGCTCTGAACAGTGTAATGAAGAAACTTTATCTTTGCTTATTTTCCTTGCTGAAAATAGTTGTAAAGCCTCCAAAGAGAAGCTGCAACTTTGTAAATCTACTGTGATTTTCCTAGGTCACTGTATTTCTCCAGGTACCAAACACCTCACAACTGAGAGGCAGGGCCGTTTCTAGGGGCGGGCGGGCCGGGCGGCCGCCCGGGGCGCTGTCATAAGGGGGGCGCCGGCAGGGGCACCCTCTTGTCGTTTCTCTGCCTTGCGCCCTGGCTCCCTCCCTCTGAGATCTCGCCTGCCCTGCGCCCAAGTGCCGAGTCCTCTCACTCTTCAGACAGTGCCCGTACGTACTACCGAGTCCAGTCACTCAGCTCCGGTACGTGCGGGCGGCACTTACTGACATCACACGCCTGCTCCTCCCACTAGGCGTGTGATGTCATACAATGAGTGAGTGAGCGCCGCACTGCCTGCCTGTTACCGCCAGCCCTGAGCCCCTGAGCAGTGCTGATGCGGAAAAGAAGCCTGCTGTGAGGCGAGTGATGGTCTGTGGGGGGGAGAATTAATTACAATGGGGGCGGGGGCCACTGTGGGAGACATGAAAATGGGGGCCACTGTCACTGTGTTAAGTTTAATAAGGATCACTATGGATATTATTTAGAATGGAGGCTGCTGTGGGTGTCATTACTCATTATAACTGTATAATGTCTGATAGGCCTAGTCCTGAGCTGAGTTATATTACCCTGCCCATGCCCTGTATAATAATGTACCCATCCCTGATCCCCAGCGGGATAATATAACTAAGGGGTATCAGGGTACATTATTATACAGGGCAGGGTAATATAACTCAGGACTAGGCCTATCAGACATTATACAGTTATAATGACACCCACAGCAGCCTCCATTCTAAATAATGTCCTTAGTGATCCTTATTAAAAATAATGTCCCCCCACAGGCATGCTCTGCGGGCGGCGGCGCTCACTCACTGTACGTCACGCGCCGCGTGACGTACAGTGAGTGAGGTGAGCACCGCCGCCCGCAGAGCCTGCCTGTTACCGCCCGGAGCAGTGCTGAGAAAGAAGCCTGCTGTGAGTGAGAGCCTGAGTCTGTGGGACAGTGGGTCACTGGGTGCGTCACTGTGACCGTCCGTGCAATGTGGTGACACATTTTTTACAATGGGGAGACACTTATTTCATTGAGCAGTTTTGAGGGGGGGGGGAGTTTTTTTTTGACCCTCGCCCTGAGAGAAATTTTACCTAGAAACTGCACTGCTGAGAGGGTTACTGCTATACAGCAGCACCCCCTGCCAAGTACTCCAAGGGCTCTGCGTGCATTTATTGGACTTGTCAGTTACCTTTGTACTAACATTAGGAGCTGTGAGTGCATTTCATGCATTACAACTAACTCTCACCACAATACCAGCATTGGGCATCCCCAATTACAAACAAAACTTCACATTGTATTGTCACGAGCAAGGGGGATTTGCCTCAGGTGTACTGACGCAGAAACACGGGGACCGTATGCGGCCCATAGCATACTATTCTGCCAGTTTGGATTGTATTGCCAGAGCACTACCCACATGTTTCAGAGCTGTCGCTGCAGCCTCTGAATTAGTGCTAAAGACGGAAGACTTGGTACTACAACACCCTCTTACCTTACAAGCACCACATTCAGTTGCTGAATTACTACACTCCACCAAACTGAAACATTTGTCTCAAGCCAGAATCACAAAATATGAGATGACACTCCTCAGTCCCCACATTACCTTGCAGCGATGAACTGTTCTAAATCCAGCTACTTTGATGCCGGTGGATTTAGAAGAGGAGGGGGGAGTGGGAGTAGTAGAAATGTCTGATCCAGTTGCAAATCATAACTGTCATGAATTGATGATTGCAGAAACAAAAGGGTTATCAAATGTTACTGAAACACCATTAACTATTCCTGATGCTGAGTATTTTAGTATTTTGTAGATGGCTCCAGATGGTGGAATGATGAACAAGGACACTTTGTCACCGGGTATGCGGTAATCCAGGATGGTAAGGTAATCATACAAAAACCACTCCCATCCTGTGCGTCTGCACAGGAGGCGGAGTTGAAGGCACTCACTGACGCATGTACAATGGGTAAGGGACTGAGAATAAATTGTTATACTGATTCCAGGTATGCTTTCGGGGTAGCACATGACTTTGGTGTTATCTGGAAAACTAGGGGATTTCTGACTTCATCGGGCAAACCAATCAAAATTTCAGAAGCAGTACAGAGCCTCATAGAGGCC
This sequence comes from Bufo bufo, assembly GCF_905171765.1. NCBI lineage: Eukaryota > Metazoa > Chordata > Amphibia > Anura > Bufonidae > Bufo > Bufo bufo. Next base: position 38,270,791 of record NC_053397.1, on the reverse strand, counting down.
CTAGAGCTGCCCACAGAGGTAGCCATTGTTAAAGTGCCAGCCCATGTGAAAGGTATGGATGGAGGCGGGGGCTACGAAGACAGGAGAGCTCTGGCAGGTAAATGGCAGAACATGTTTGCCTCGGAGTTTGTATCCGATGATGGTCAATTTAGCACATGACCCTACTCATTTTTCGAAAGGAGCTATGAGCGCACTAGTGTTAGAACATTGGTTTGCACCTGGAATTCAGACCCTCTTTGAAAAGTTTGTTCAGGGTTGTCTTACATGTGCCAGACATAACCCTGGGAGGTTTGTAAAGACCCCCAAGAAACACACTCCCAAACCCTTGTACCCGTTTCAAAGAGAACAGGTGGATTACATACAGCTACCCAAGGTGAGCACATATGAGTATGTCCTTGTAGCCATTGATGTATTCTCAGGCTGGTCAGAAGCCTGGCCAGTAACTACGGCTACAGCCAAAAATACTGCTAAGAAAATATTGTCAGAGGTAGTCTGCAGATATGGGATTCCAGAAGTGATAGAATCAGACAGAGGTACCCACTTCACTGGGGAGATAAATGGGACACATACTGAAGACCCTAGGGATCGCACAAGCTCTACATTCTCAACAGTATGGAGTCATTATAGTGGTGGTCCCAGATGGAATCACTCATGTTGTACGGTTACTGCGTTTATTACTTTCTGTTCTGTATTAAGTAGCTCTAGGTCCTAAGTGGAAGTTCGGATGGAGACACATCTTTGGCAGGAAGGAAATGTCCATTCCAGGTTTCCCATCACCGAAGTGTCCATAACATTGACTAGAGGAGGTGGACTTTCAAGGCGGTTCCAGGCCTACTTACCATATTGGTCAAGGGATATGCTATGATTGACAGCACTGTCCAACCAAGGGACAGCAACGCCCAAGATGATGTTCATCTTCCTGATTCTACAACAGAGGACCACAGCTACACAGAAACTTTTAGGCTTACTGCTGATGCTCCTAGCAGGTATAGATGATCGACCAGCTCCTAGAGATTCCAACACAGGAGCAGAAGAAGGTGTATCCAGAACTATGGACAATGATGCATGGAACAACAATGCTGCACCTACATCCACTTAGTGTGTTTGTGTGTCGTATGTGGTTTTAATAAAATGTATGTATGCTTAATCGAATGACAACTACTAGACAGACTGGAATCGATGCTTGCATCGCATGGTCTATGCAGCTTATCTGTATACTCTGTGAAGTACGGTCTGTCTAAGGGGTCATTTGTTTGTCCAGGCAGGTCAGTAGTTAGCAGGACACACACACATGATACAATGAAGCCTTCAGAACAAAATGTCTACCACGTGAACAGAAAAATTGAAAAAAAGGAGGGAAATGTTAAGGAAATTATCCAGCTTTTCTGAAAGTGGATATAAAATTCATAAGATGTTTTAATTTTTTCTGTATACTTGATACAATGTGGTGACATTTGAAAAAGAACAAGCATAAGCTAAAAAACCAGTAGAAGTGAACTATGTGTGTTAAGATAAGATAAGATTTGTACGTACTACTAAGCAAAAATCTGCATCTCTTGCTAGAAAATCTAAACTCATTCGTTAACACATTTTTGTAAAAGTGAAACTTGAAAAATACTAACCAATCAATAGATGGATTCAAAAGCCATTATTGAAATGTCTGTAAACCAATCATGTTTTACTTTGAGGGGTTACACCCTTTTGAACTGTGTATAAATAAAGGGTGCAGGACACATTATGTTGGGATCCTGACAAGGTTTTGAACTAAACTCAGACTTCTGTCATTTTCCTCCGTCGACGTCATTCACCTGAACACGAGGCAACAATCATCACGTGGCTGACCCTTGGTCTGCCACAACAATTGCATGTGGGGGTTGGGCGAAAAGGGGGCATCATCATAATCAGGGGCGTGGGTGGCAGTGTTTCCGTGAGACAGCAGGGTGAAAGCACACCTATGAGACAGCAGGGTGGAAGTGTGCCCTTGAAACAGCAGGGTGGAAGCATGCCCATGAGACAGCCGGGTGGAAGCAGTGGGAGATCGACAGCCAAACGCAGGGGGTGTACAGCGTCTGCTACTCGGGAGACTACCTGTGAGGAACAAACTAGCAGTGCCCGGGTTTATAAAAGCAGCGGCAGGCAGGCATCACACAGTGTTGGATGGAAAATACCATACTCGCCACTGTGGGGATTTTTCACTAAGTTGCTGGGGGCTGTTAGCGTGGTGGTATGCAGGATGTGTGGGCAGAAGGTGAGGCAGAGCCAGGGATGCTAATGTTGGCACTCCAGCCCTGTGTCAACACATGGAGAGTCACCATAAAGTGGCGTGGGAAAACCGTGCAACTCGTTTAGTGTTACAGCCTGATGCAGCTGCCACACAGAGATGATGGAACCACATCGGAGATGAACTGCGCAGCGTTATCAATAAAAAAATCGAACACAGGCTGTCTCCTCATCAGGCCTCATGCACAAGACCGTATGTATTTTGTGGTCCGTAAAAAATGGATCCGCAAAAAATATGGATGACGTCCGTGTGCATTACGTATTTTGCGGAATGGAACAGCTGGCTCCTAATAGAACAGTACTATCCTTGTCCGTAATGCGGACAATAATAGGACATGTTCTATTTTTTTGCAGAACGGAAATACGGAAACGGAATGCACACAGAGTAACTTCAGTTATTTTTTTGCAGACCCATTGAAACGAATGGTTCCATATATGGTCCTCAAAAAAAACGGAACAGACACGGAAAGAAAATACGTTTGTGTGCATGAGCCTTCAACTGGAGATAGGAACCATGGTTACTGATAACATGTAGAAAATGTTCTCTGCGCTGCGTCAGGGAGGGCTGACCCATGCGCCCTGCATGGCACACGTTTCAATCTCATTGTCACCTGGATCCTCAAGTCTTTCACTGAGCAACTGCAAGAGCTGTCTAGCAAACTGTGCATGCACTTCAGCCACTCTTACTGTGCAAAACACGCCCTCCTTTAGCTGCAAAGGCAAAATACTGTTCCCTAACAACACCTGATGTGCGACATTTCCACATGTTGGTACTCCATGCTCCATATTTTAGACCGCTTGTGTGGGCAGAGAAAGGCGGACAACAATTTCTTAATGCTGCAGACGAACATGTCTACTCCCTGTTGTAACTTCCGCGTTAGCTCATGCGTCAGACGTGCTATTTAATCATGTCCTTTCAGGAGTCGACTTTATTTGTCATTCAGATGAATGATGTCATTCTGTGGCGGCAGTGGCGTAGCGTGGGTTGCCAGCACCCGGGGCGAGCCATGTATTGCACCCCCCCTCCCAACCTGTGGACACGCCCCTTTTACAGATAATATAGCAGTCCTATATAACACCACAGATAACATGGTGTTAACTCTCTAAGTACAGATGATGTAGTAGATGGGTATAAGGCCCCAGAATTCAGAACACGCACAGTGTGACCTGAAGTCTGGGGCCAGGATGCGGCAGGGTGGGCCAAATTCTCGATCCACCCCCCAACCCTACCGTATAACAAATATGTGTTTGGACATTATATACATCACTCCAAAATATACAGGAGAATACAGCACCACATACCTCATCCATCCAGTGACATCTCCTGTGATGTAGACTTTCCTCAGCGTCTTCATTCGGAGATAAGACCGCCATGACACCTTCTTTCAGCCGCGTCTCATCTATGCAGAGTTTTATTATTATTAGTTATTATTATATATAATGACCCACTCTGTATAATATATAATGGCCCCTCTGTAATATTTGGATATATAATGGGCCATTATATATCCTAATAATACAGAGGGGGCCATTATATATTATAATAATACAGGGGGGTCATTATATATAGTAATTATACAAAGGGTCCATTAGATATCCTAATATTACAGAGAAGTCATTATATATAATAATTATACAGAGGGGCCATTATATATCCTAATATTACAGAGGGGTTCATTATATATTCTAGATATACAGAGGGGCCATAATATATAATTATTATACAAGGGGGCCATTATATATTATACAGAGGGGCCATTATATATTATAGTTATACAGAGGGGCCATTGTATATAATAATTATACAGAGAGGCTATTAATAATGGGCCCTCTGTATAATTCTAATATATAATGGCCCCCCTGTATAATTATTATATATTATGGCCCCCCTGTATAATTATTATATATTATGACCCCGTCTGTATAATTTTTATATATTATGGCCCCCGCTGTATAATTATTATATATTATGGCCCCACTGTATAACTATAAATTATAGTTATACAGTGGGGCCATAATATATAATAATTATACAGGGGGGCCATTATATATAATAATTATACAGGGGGTCATTATACAGGGTGGGCCATTTATATGGATACACCTTAATAAAATGGGAATGGTTGGTGATATTAACTTCCTGTTTGTGGCACATTAGTATATGTGAGGGGGGAAACTTTTCAAGATGGGTGATGACCATGGTGGCCATTTTGAAGTCGGCCATTTTGAATCCAACTTTTGTTTTTTCAATAGGAAGAGGGTCATGTGACACATCAAACTTATTGGGAATTTCACAAGAAAAACAATGGTGTGCTTGGTTTTAACGTAACTTTATTCTTTCATGAGTTATTTACAAGTTTCTGACCACTTATAAAATGTGTTCAATGTGCTGCCCATTGTGTTGGATTGTCAATGCAACCCTCTTCTACCACTCTTCACACACTGATAGCAACACCGCAGGAGAAATGCTAGCACAGGCTTCCAGTATCCGTAGTTTCAGGTGCTGCACATCTTGTTTCTTCACAGATAGTGAAGATACAAAGATAGTGGGGCCATTCTTCATCAATGGAAACCTTAAGGCCACTGGATATGCGAAATTTCTACATGATGATGTGTTTCCCTCTTTATGCACTGAAGGTGGCACGTTCCTTGAGTTTTTCCAGCAAGATGGTGCACCACCACATTATGGGTGTCAGGTCCGAGCATTCCTAGATGAACAGTTTCCTGGAAAGTGGATTGGTCATCGTGGGCCAGTTGAATGGCCCCCAAGGTCTCCCGATCTGACCCCCTTAGACTTTTATCTTTGGGATCATCTGAAGGCAATTGTCTATGCTGTGAAGATACAAGATGTGCAGCACCTGAAACTACGGATACTGGAAGCCTGTGCTAGCATTTCTCCTGCAGTGTTGCTATCAGTGTGTGAAGAGTGGGAGAAGAGGGTTGCATTGACAATTGTGAAATTCCCAATAAGTTTGATGTGTCACATGACCCTCTTCCTTTTGAAAAAACAAAAGTTGGATTCAAAATGTCCGACTTCAAAATGGCCGCCATGGTCACCACCCATCTTGAAAATTTTCCCCCCTCACATTATTAAAAGCCTCTCTGTATAATTATAATATATAATGGCCCCTATGTATAATATATGATGGCCCCCTTGTATAATTATTATATATTATGGCCCCACTGTAATAACTATAATATATAATGGCCCCCTGTATTATATATCATGGCCACCCTGTATAATATAAAATGGTGACCATTCTTTCTAAATATACTGGCCTCCTTTGTATCTCCACCTCCATAGTACCCCCAGTATGGCCCCCAGTACTTACATAAAAAAAAAAGAATAATAATACTCACCTCTCTTCATCACTTCTTGTTTTCTTTGCTTGGGCATCCCGGCGCAGGCGGTCAGGAACACATCACTCTGCCCTCCTGTGCCGCGTCATCACGTCATCTCGCGAGACCCGGCGCAGGAGTCCAGGAGATCGCGATTATATCATCGAGACCTCCTGCGCCGGGTCTCGCGAGATGACGTGATGACGCGGCGCAGGAGGGCAGGGTGATGTGTTCTTAACGTTTCAAGCCAGGCGGATCGGAGGGGATGGGAGCCATGGGCTTCCATCACCCTCATTTTACTGCCTTCTGCCTGGTGCCCCTTACAATTTGGCGCCCGGGGCAACGGCCCCCCTGGTTCCCCCCACGCTATGCCCCTGTGTGGTGGGCTTCACCCCAGGGGCTATCGAGTCCCAGTGTTTAGGAATGAGGAGTTTTATGTTGTGACCCTAATAGTTTGTGTCACAGTGCTCCTACCTGGATACTGTCGCTCCCTGGGGTCAGGCTCTGTTGCAACAAAGGAGTTATAGTTGGTGGAGTAAGTAGAGTCCAGACTTGGTAATGTTCAACGGTTTTACTTGAATAAACTTGCAATAAACTTGTGTCATCCAAACAATACTTGATATTTCTCTTGGATCCAGCAGGCTAATGGTAAACTGGCAGGTAAACTTTAATGCTTTGCTTTCCGTCTCTGCTGCTGTGCTAATCTCTGGCATCAGTCGGGTTCCTATCAGCTTCAGTTACTGTTTCTCATGAGAGTGAGGAATCCTGTGACCCGTTTTGCTGAGTAGGGTTTTTTGGCTCTGTTTTGCCTCTCAGGGGTACAAAGTCATTTTATATATCAGGAGTGGTCTGCTCTCTTAGCTACTTTCCCAAAGCTCCTGCAGTAGTGAGTTGAAACCCTCCCTCACCACACCATGCCACTTCACTTTCTCGCTCCAGCTCTTAACTCCACACTTAACTCCCCAACTAAACTACAGCTTCCTTTGACCACTGCTTTGGTAGGAATCATGATTCGCCCACTTATGCCCAAAAAGGGGAGAATGAAATGGTAAATTCCATTCTATCTAAAGGTACTCTTCCAGATACACTGCCACCTGCTGGACAGCCAGGCACAGTGCACGTAATAACAATTACATAACAATATTATTAAGGCACAGTATCAGAGGACCTGGAATTAAATACACAGATTACATTCTTTGCTAGCCATTAGAGAGAGTAGTTAGGTGTAAAAAATTGTAGTGCCCATTCTGGGGTACTACAATTCCACTCTTTTACATCCTGTAGGAGGAGGATATAAATGTCCAGGAATTTTATACATAACTAGATGCTATATCAGCCCAGACATTAGGAGAGGAGCAGGAGGAGCATGAAGAACTGGAGGATGACAGCAAAGATGCAAATGTACCCACCAGACCATGGCAGTATGAAGTGGAGATGAGGCAGACAGACCCTCTAAGTCCCTTGTGAAAATGGCCAGAGGAATGCTGTCATGTTTGTGTAGCGACAGCTGCATTGTCAGGATTCGGCATAGGAATGACTACTGACTATCCACATAGTTAGACCCTCACTACTGGTCAAAAATGGGATGCATTTTTTAGACCTTCTGAGAGGGATGCAAAAATGGACTACTGTAGAGACAGGCTGTGTAGTTAGTTGGTCGCTGAGTACATGAGCCATATCTCGTCCTCATAAAGGTCTGACCGGGGGGACCCTCTGCACACATGCTCCACTGCCATGACTGGTGGTGGTGATGGTGGTGGGAGGGGGCAGAAGCAGTACCAGCTCCATATACAGAAACTTCAATCAGGAGTCTCTGATGAGCAGTTTTCTTCTGCCGCCTACTGAAGCAACCACCCAGCAGCAGCAAGAGATCCAGCAGAACCTCAACCAGCAAGTGGTGGCATACTTGGATTGCACCCTGTCACCCATGATCTAAGATCCCCTAGACTACTGGGCATGCAAACTTGAACTGTGGCCGCAACTATCCGAGTTTGCCATGGGCATGCTTTCCTGCCCGGTCTGTAGTGTGGTATCAGAAAGGGCGTTCAGTGCGGCGGGGTGCATGGTTACCTCTAAAAGAATTCGCCTTTCCTTCCAAAATGTTGAGAGACTAACTAAAGATGAATCAGGAGTGGATCAACCAGGATCTCCAGACACTGATGCAACAGAATAAATCATTCTGCCACTAATGATCATACTGTAGTGTGCTGTCACACTGGAATATTGTGCAAAATGGGCCGTTACTTCAGGCCACGTCCTTCTGCCACCATTCTGATGCTATAAGAAAAGAAAGGGAGAGCAGCGCATCAGTAGGACCATACGATGCTTATGGAAGAACGCTAATGGAGGGCTATTGGATGGGTTGCACTGGAAGCGTAACTCCTAAGATAGTGATGAATCAATTGGTAGTTGGTGCAGCCAAACTTCTCCCTTCAAGACATGCAGAGCCAGGTAGGTAAATGTGGAGGTAATAGTATACGCGTTTCAGGGCTGGTCCAACCCGTTCTTCAGACCAAGAGACGTGATACAAGAAGAGGTAAGTATAAGAATTTTCCCAGTACATGGCAAGTGCATAAATGAATATTAATTAGTCACATGATTGGAATCAATACATAAATACATGCATCAATAAATATTAATTTAAAGTTTGAAGATAAATAAACTGAAAATACAGTAAAATATATTAAAATAGACATGTTTAGGACAACACTAAAACACCTGCAAATATATATATCACTGCAGGGGTCCGGCAGTCCCTGATAGCCGGGCCCCTGCTGGATCCGCCGGCATCACTGTTAATAGCGATGCCGGCGGATTAAACTGCACTGCCGGGTTTGCTGCCGGTGAAGGAGCCCATTGAGTCTCCGCGCTGCTGTGGCGGGGACCCGATGGGTCACAAGACAGCTCGATGCCGTGCATAGGCTGCCCAATGCCTTGCACGGCATCAGGACCTGACTTCTAGGGGTGCCCAGGAGATCCAGCCTCATGCTGGGTCTCCTAGGCAACCTGTTAGTGCATTACTCAGTGTAATACACTAACAGGCAATGCATTACAATACAGATGTATTGTAATGCATTGCAGAGGGGATCAGACCCGCAAAAGTTGAAGTCCCAGAGTGGGACAGAAATAAAGTTGAAAAAAAAGTATTTTTAATTAAAAAAAAGAAAGTTTCATGTAAAAAAAAGAAAAAGAACGCCCCTTTCCCCAGATTTCATAATAAAAAAAATAATAAAAAAAAGGAAAAACACAGATATTAGATATCACCACGTCTGTAATGATCGGCTCTATAAATATATCACATGATCCACCACGTCCATTAAACAACATAAAAAAATAAAAATAAAAACTGTTTAAAAAAAAAGCCATTTTTGTCAACTTACATCACAAAAAGTGCAAGACCAAGCGATCAAAAAGGCGTATGTCGAACAAAATGGTACCAATAAAACAGTCATCTCATCCCGCCAAAAATGAGACCCTACCTAAGAAAATCGCTCAAAAAATAAAAAAAACTATAGTTCTCAGAACATGGAGACACTAAAACATATTTATTTTTTCTTTCAAATATGCTATTATTATATAAAGTTAAATAAATAAATAATAAAAAGTACACATTCTGCTCTATAAAAATAACAATCTGCTCTATAAAAATATCACATGACCTAACCTCTCAGGTGAACGCTGTAAAAATAAATAAATCAAAACGTGCCAAAATTAACCATTTTTTGGTCACCTTGCCCCATAAAGTGTAATAATGAATGATCAAAAAATCATATGTACCAAAAAATGGTACCAATAAAACTGGCACCTTATCCCCTAGTTTCCAAAATGTTGTCACTTTTGGGGATTTTCTACTGTAAGGGTGCATCAGGGGGGCTTCAAATGGGACATGGCATCTAAAAACCAGTCCAGCAAAATCTGCCTACCAAAAACCATATCGCGTTCCTTTTCTTCTGCACCCTGCCGTGTGCTCTTACATCAGTTTACGACCACATGTGTGATGTTCCTGTAAACCCCAGAATCAGGGTAATAAATATTGAGTTTTGTTTGGATGTTAACCCTTGATGTGTTAAAGAAAAAAATGGATTAAAATGAAAAATCTGCTAAAAAAGTTACATTTTTACATTTCATCTCCATTTTCCTTTAATTCTTATGGAACACCTAAACGGTTAACAAAGTTTGTAAAATCAGTTTTGAGTAACTTGAGGGGTGTAGTTTCTACAATGTGGTCATTTATGGGGGGTTCTACTATGTAAGCTTCACAAAGTGACTTCAGACCTGAAATGGTCCTTAAAAAGTGGGTTTTGGAATTTTCTTAAACATTTTAAGAATTGCTTCTAAACTTCTAAGCCTTCAAACGTCCTAAAAAATAAAATGACATTTACAAAATGATGCCAACATAAAGTAGACATATGGGGAATGTTAATGTTTATTCGATTGTATTAAAAAATCAGAGTCCATAGTACAGTTCCTCCTGGTACATTTAAATTGGCTGTAGGGGACGTAGTTCAGCCATTTCTTGTAATGCAGATGTTTGTGTTGCCTAATCATAGCTCACAAAGTGAACCGTTTCTCCTCCACCACTTACGGCACCACCTTTCCCATCAGATTTCACCTTAACTGTAAATCAGACCATGTAATATATCTTGTACAGTGCTCCTGTGGACTGCAATACATCCGGAAGGCCTTTTTCACACGGCCCTTATTTGGTCAATATTTGATCAGTATTTGTAAGCCAAAAGCAGGAGTGGGTTTAAAACACAGGGAGATGCAAATATTTCCATTACATTTTATCTCTGTTTTGGACCCACTCCTGGTTTTGGCATAGAATTACTGATCAAATAATCAAATACTGACCTTCTAAAAGAGGCTTTATGGAGGCTCAAAATGCAGGCTTAATTTTATTTTATTTTTTTCCGTTCTTCTGACTGATCAGAAGAACAGAAAAATAAGCAGTGATGTGAACACAGCCTTACTGTCACTGCTGCTGCCCCCCCTCCCCACTCTGTCATGGGGCCACTATTGTCACTGTTACTGCCACTGCTGCCATTGCCACCCTTCCCACTCTGTCATGGGGCCAAGCACGGTAAATCTACAGCTAACAGAAGGGATTAAAAAGCATGTGTTTGGACTGCCACAACATGCATTAAAATAACTTTTTTGTTCTCCACTAGTGTTGATCACGAATATTCGAATTTCGAATTTTTATCGCGAATATAGGTACTTCGAAAATTCGCGAAAATTTCGAATATAGTTATATATATTCGAAATTTCGAATATTCGGTTTTTTCCCGATTTTTTTTTCCCCGATTTTATCAGTACACATGATCCCTCACTGCTTCTAGCTTGTGGGCCAATAAGAAGGCTGCAATATACTTGACTTTAGGAGTAGTAGTGTTTGCGAATTTTGCTCTATATTCGTTTTTTTTGAATATTCGCTATATTGCTATATATTCTTGTTTTAGAATATTACGAATATTCGAAAAAACGAAGTTATAGCATTATAGAGAATATTCGAAAAAAATCGAATAGAGCAATTTAGCTAATAGAGTGATATAATCTTCTTTGTCTAATAGTTGTAAGTTGAAAAATTCGCAATAAAAAATTTGAATCCGAAAATTCGAATTACGAAAATTCGCATATTACACAATCATTACCTTTCCGATTTTGTGAGTAAAAAAAAAATCGCGAATTTTCGAATTTGCGAATTTTCAACGAATATTCTACAAAATATTCGCGAAATATTGCGAATTCGAATATGACCCCTGCCGCTCATCACTATTCTCCACTACTTTATTGGCGCTGCCTCCATGTCTTTATTTTGTTCCACTAAGGAACCGTATGGACACAGCTCCTGCAGGAGCGCCCATGGGTTTTTGACTTTATTGAAGGGTGCTGTATGCTATTCTTTTTGTTTAACAGATGGGATTAGCTATGAATTTTGGTGCAGACTGTTACTGCCACTGCTGCTGACTACTTGAATCTTGGTGCACTGTACAGGGATGTAGACAGTGATAAATTACACCTATAATACTGACGGCACAGTACCTACAGAATGGGATTAACTATGAATGTGGGTGCGCTAGAATGCAATGCACACAGCTATCCTGTCAGCAGACCTCCCAACTTAACTAAGCCACGCCTCTAACTCCTTCCAAAACATAACTAAACACCTAATCCGACCCAGTCCCCAAAGTGCCCCCACATAGTAATTATTCCCCTTTATGCCACCACATAGTACTTATGCCAGCATTGTGTCACCTTCACAAATTATGCCCAGATATGTGCCCCCTCACAGTAGTTATATCAGATATGTGCCCAGTCACAGTAGCGATGCCCAGATATGTGCCCCCTCACATTAGTTATACCTAGATATCTTAGATATCTGCCCCCCCCACAGTAGTGATTCCAAGATATGTGCCCCCTCACAGTAGCAATGCCCAGATATGTGCCCCCACACAGTAGAAATGCCCAGATATGTGCCCCCTCAAAGTAGTTATGCATATATATGTGCCCCTTCACAGTAGCAATCCCCAGATATGTGCCCCTTCACTGTAGCAATGCCCAGATATGTGCCCCTCACAGTAATATGCCCAGTTATGTGCCCCCTCACAGTAGCAATGCCCAGATATGTGCCCCTTCACAGTAGTGATTCACAGATATGTGCCCCTTCACAATAGACATGCCCAGATAAGTGCCCCCTCAAAGTAGTTATGCCCAAATATGTGCCCCTTTACAGTAGCAATGCCCAGAAATGTGCCTCCTCACAGTAGAAATGCCCAGATATCTGCCCCCTCACAGTAGCAATGCCCAGATATGTACCCCCTCAAAGTAGTTATGTCCAGATATGTGCCCCCTTACAGTACCAATGCCCAGATATGTGCCCATCACAGTAGCTATGCCCAAATATGTGCCCCTCACAGTAGTTATGCCCAGATATGTGCCCACTCACAGTAGTTATGCCAGATTTGTGTCCCCTCACAGTAGCAATGCCCAGATATGTGCCCCCTTCACAGTAGTTATGCCAGATATGTGCCCCATCACAGTAGCATGCCCAGATATGTGCCCTTTCACAGTAGAAATGCCCAGATATGTGCCCTCTCAAAGAAGTTATGCCAAGATATGTGCTCCCTTACAGTAGCAATGCCCAGATATATGCCCATCACAGTAGCTATGCCCAAATATGTGCCCCCTCACAGTAGTTATGCCCAGATATGTGCCCCCTCACAGTAGCAATGCCCAGATATGTGCCCCCTCACAGTAGCAATGCCCAGATATGTGCCCCTTCACAGTAGCAATGCCCAGATATGTGCCCCTCAAAGTAGTTATGCCAAGATATGTGTTCCCTTACAGTAGCAATGCCCAGATATGTGCCCATCACAGTAGCTATGCCCAAATATGTGCCCCCTCACAGTAGTTATGCCCAGATATGTGCCCCTCACAGTAGTTATGCCAGATATGTGCCCCCTCACAGTTGTTATGCCAGATATGTGCCCCTTCACAGTAATATGCCCAGTTATGTGTCCCCTCACAGTAGTTATGCTAACATGTGCCCCATCACAGTAATATGCCCAGATATGTGCCCTCTCACAGTAATATGCCCAGGATCATGCCCTCTCACAGTAATATGCCCAGATATTTGTCCGCTCACAATAATATACCCAGTTATGTGTCCCCTTACAGTAATATACCCAATTATGTACCCCCTCACATTAATAGGCCCAGATATGTGCCCCCTCACAGTAATATGCCTAGTTGTTCCCCCCCTCACAGTAATATGCCCAGGATTGTGAACCAATCACACGGCAGTAAAAAAAAAAAACTCCACATACTCACCCCGTCCCCAGCAGCAGGATACACTGAGCTCCTGGCCGGCCCCGCCCTCTGCTTCATCATTACAGGCCACTGTCTCTGCTTCCTATGGAAACAGAGACAGCTGCCTGAGAGCGGGACATTCATCCTTCGTACCGGGACACTGGACAGCCACTGAAATCCGGGACTGTCCCTGTTTTAAATTTCAGCATGATAAAACATGGCTATGCAGCACTATTATCAATCTATTGCTGTGCACTATTAGGAGGCATTAGTATACAGTTTGATCAAAGAGCATAGGCCCACTTACCACGACAAGGTTGCCTCTTCAAGTGGGGACCTACTCTAACTTTGGCGCGGCACTGTGCGGCGACCATCGCGCCCCCACACCGCTCCAGCAGGCAATGGGACCCAGCAGCCACACAGCGCCCTCACTGTGCGGCAAAGCCACCTAGGCCCTGGGACCCATCACTCCACCAGCACAGCACAAAAGCAGCGATGGCCACCGTCCAGCACCGCATAATGTGAACAGGTGCTAAGAGCTCACCTGTTCACAGCCTCTCAGGAACACCAACTGAGAGGTGGTAGGAATTTATAAACCCTTTGCAGACTTCTGCTAATTTAGCCATGTTTTATCATGCTGAAATTTAAAACAGTTGTTATATCAAAAACATAGTAATGAGGATGTGCGATTTAGATTCTCTCTCACATATTGAATATGCTTTAGTTTAAGTTCCAAGCCTTCAAAATGAGATTGGACAACAAGCGGGATGAATATGATTAGGCAGAATGGCCTGGGTATACCTGATCTATTACGATTTATGACAAATTAATTCACAACAAATAATTTTTCTTGTCGAAGTTCGGCATATCGGCCAAATCAAATTTTTCGAAATCTTTGCTAATCTCTTTCTGTGGCACCTGCAAAAATATAGAACATGTCCTTTTCTTGTCCACATTATGGACAAGGATAGGGTACTTCTATTATGGGCCGAACATTTAGTTCTGCAAAATATGGAACACACACTGCTGGTATCTGTGTTTTGGGGATCCGCAATTTGAAGACCAAAAAAGGCTACTGCTTTGTTCATGAGGCATAATTTACAGAGATATATAGAAAACAGCTTTGTACACCGATCCATTGTGTTCATTTATTAGGATTGGCATTTGTATGTTGGTTTTGTGTTCACCTCAGGATAGGTCATCAATAGAGTTGAGCGAACACCTGGATGTTCGGGTTCGAGAAGTTCGGCCGAACTTCCCGGAAATGTTCGGGTTCGGGATCCGAACCCGATCCGAACTTCGTGCCGAACCCGAACCCCATTGAAGTCAATGGGGACCCGAACTTTTGGGCACTAAAAAGGCTGTAAAACAGCCCAGGAAAGAGCTAGAGGGCTGCAAAAGGCAGCAACATGTAGGTAAATCCCCTGCAAACAAATGTGGATAGGGAAATGAATTAAAATAAAAATAAAAAAAATAAAAATGAACCAATATCAATTGGACAGAGGTCCCATAGCAGAGAATCTGGCTTCACGTCAGCAGAGAATCAGTCTCTTCATGCCATAGCAAAGAATCTGGCTTCATGTCAGCAGAGAATCAGTCTCTTCATGCCATAGCAGAGAATCTGGCTTCATGTCAGCGCAGAATCAGTCTTCATGTCATAGCAGAGAATCAGGCTTCACGTCACCCACCACTGGAACAGGCCACTGTCACACATTTAGGCCCCGGCACCCAGACAGAGGAGAGCGGTCCCGTAACAGAGAATCTGGCCTTATGTCAGCACAGAATCTGTCTTCATGTCATAGCAGAGAATCAAGCTTCACGTCACCCACCACTGGAACAGGCCACTGTCACACATTTAGGCCCAGGCACCCAGACAGAGGAGAGAGGTCCTGTAACAGAGAATCTGGCCTTATGTCAGCACAGAATCTGTCTTCATGTCATAGCAGAGAATCAGGCATCACGTCACCCACCACTGGAACAGGCCACTGTCACACATTTAGGCCCAGGCACCCAGGCAGAGGAGAGAGGTCCCGTAACAGAGAATCTGGCCTTATGTCAGCACAGAATCTGTCTTAATGTCATAGCAGAGAATCGGGCTTCACGTCACCCACCACTGGAACAGGCCACTGTCACACATTTAGGCCCAGGCACCCAGGCAGAGGAGAGAGGTCCCGTAACAGAGAATCTGGCCTTATGTCAACGCAGAATCAGTCTTCATGTCATAGCAGAGAATCAGGCTTCACGTCACCCACCACTGGAACAGGCCACTGTCACACATTTAGGCCCCGGCACCCAGACAGAGGAGAGCGGTCCCGTAACAGAGAATCTGGCCTTATGTCAGCGCAGAATCTGTCTTCATGTCATAGCAGAGAATCAGGCTTCACGTCAGCCACCACTGGAACAGGCCACTGTCACACATTTAGGCCCAAGCACCCAGGCAGAGGAGAGAGGTCCCGTAACAGAGAATCTGGCCTTATGTCAGCGCAGAATCTGTATTCATGTCATAGCAGAGAATCAGGCTTCACGTCACCCACCACTGGAACAGGCCACTGTCACACATTTAGGCCCCGGCACCCAGACAGAGGAGAGCGGTCCCGTAACAGAGAATCTGGCCTTATGTCAGCGCAGAATCTGTCTTCATGTCATAGCAGAGAATCAGGCATCACGTCACCCACCACTGGAACAGGCCACTGTCACACATTTAGGCCCAGGCACCCAGGCAGAGGAGAGAGGTCCCGTAACAGAGAATCTGGCCTTATGTCAACGCAGAATCAGTCTTCATGTCATAGCAGAGAATCAGGCTTCACGTCACCCACCACTGGAACAGGCCACTGTCACACATTTAGGCCCCGGCACCCAGACAGAGGAGAGCGGTCCCGTAACAGAGAATCTGGCCTTATGTCAGCGCAGAATCTGTCTTCATGTCATAGCAGAGAATCAGGCTTCACGTCAGCCACCACTGGAACAGGCCACTGTCACACATTTAGGCCCAGGCACCCAGGCAGAGGAGAGAGGTCCCGTAACAGAGAATCTGGCCTTATGTCAGCGCAGAATCTGTATTCATGTCATAGCAGAGAATCAGGCTTCACGTCACCCACCACTGGAACAGGCCACTGTCACACATTTAGGCCCCGGCACCCAGACAGAGGAGAGCGGTCCCGTAACAGAGAATCTGGCCTTATGTCAGCGCAGAATCTGTCTTCATGTCATAGCAGAGAATCAGGCATCACGTCACCCACCACTGGAACAGGCCACTGTCACACATTTAGGCCCCGGCACCCAGACAGAGGAGAGCGGTCCCGTAACAGAGAATCTGGCCTTATGTCAGCGCAGAATCAGTCTTCATGTCATAGCAGAGAATCAGGCATCACGTCACCCACCACTGGAACAAGCCACTGTCACACATTTAGGCCCCGGCACCCAGACAGAGGAGAGGTTCATTCAACTTTGGGTTGCCCCGCAATATAATGGTAAAATGAAATTAAAAATAGTATTGAATGAGGAAGTGCCCTGGAGTAGAATAATATATTGTTAAGGGGAGGTAGTTAATATCTGATCTGCACAAGGGATGGACAGGTCCTGTGGGATCCATGCCTGGTTCATTTTTATGAACGTCAGCTTGTCCACATTGGCTGTAGACAGGCGGCTGCGTTTGTCTGTAATGACGCCCCCTGCCGTGCTGAATACACGTTCAGACAAAACGCTGGCCGCCGGGCAGGCCAGCACCTCCAAGGCATAAAAGGCTAGCTCTGGCCACGTGGACAATTTGGAGACCCAGAAGTTGAATGGGGCCGAACCATCAGTCAGTACGTGGAGGGGTGTGCACATGTACTGTTCCACCATGTTAGTGAAATGTTGCCTCCTGCTAACACGTTCCGTATCAGGAGGTGGTGCAGTTAGCTGTGGCGTGGTGACAAAACTTTTCCACATCTCTGCCATGCTAACCCTGCCCTCAGAGGAGCTGGCCGTGACACAGCTGCGTTGGCGACCTCTTGCTCCTCCTCTGCCTTCGCCTTGGGCTTCCACTGGTTCCCCTGTGACATTTGGGAATGCTCTCAGTAGCGCGTCTACCAACGTGCGCTTGTACTCGCGCATCTTCCTATCACGCTCCAGTGTAGGAAGTAAGGTGGGCACATTGTCTTTGTACCGGGGATCCAGCAGGGTGGCAACCCAGTAGTCTGCACACGTTAAAATGTGGGCAACTCTGCTGTCGTTGCGCAGGCACTGCAGCATGTAGTCGCTCATGTGTGCCAGGCTGCCCAGAGGTAAGGACAAGCTGTCCTCTGTGGGAGGCGTATCGTCATCGTCCTGTGTTTCCCCCCAGCCACGCACCAGTGATGGGCCCGAGCTGCTTTGGGTGCCACCCCGCTGTGGACATGCTTCATCCTCATCCTCCTCCATCTCCTCCTCATCCTCGTCCTCCTCGTCCTCCAGTAGTGGGCCCTGTCTGGCCACATTTGTACCTGGCCTCTGGTGTTGCAAAAAACCTCCCTCTGAGTCACTTTGAAGAGACCGGCCTGAAAGTGCTAAAAATGACCCCTCTTCCTCCTCTTCCTCCTGGGCCACCTCCTCTTCCATCATCGCCCTAAGTGTTTTCTCAAGGAGACATAGAAGTGGTATTGTAACGCTGATAACGGCGTCATCGCCACTGGCCATGTTGGTGGAGTACTCGAAACAGCGCAACAGGGCACACAGGTCTCTCATGGAGGCCCAGTCATTGGTGGTGAAGTGGGCCTGATCCGCAGTGCGACTGACCCGTGCGTGCTGCAGCTGAAACTCCACTATGGCCTGCTGCTGCTTGCACAGTCTGTCCAGCATATGCAAGGTGGAGTTCCACCTGGTGGGCACGTCGCATATGAGGCGGTGAGCGGGAAGGCCGAAGTTACGCTGTAGCGCGGACAGGCGAGCAGCGGCAGGGTGTGAACGCCGGAAGCGCGAACAGACGGCCCGCACTTTATGCAGCAGCTCTGACATGTCGGGGTAGTTGCGAATGAACTTCTGCACCACCAAATTCAGCACATGCGCCAGGCAAGGGATGTGCGTCAAACCGGCTAGTCCCAGAGCTGCAACGAGATTTCGCCCATTATCGCACACCACCAGGCCGGGCTTGAGGCTCACCGGCAGCAACCACTCGTCGGTCTGTTGTTCTATACCCCGCCACAACTCCTGTGCGGTGTGGGGCCTGTCCCCCAAACATATGAGTTTCAGAATGGCCTGCTGACGTTTACCCCGTGCTGTGCTGAAGTTGGTGGTGAAGGTGTGTGGCTGACTGGATGAGCAGGTGGAAGAAGAGGAGGAGGAAGCTGAGTAGGAGGAGGAGGAGACAGGAGGCAAAGAATGTTGCCCTGCGATCCTTGGCGGCGGAAGGACGTGCGCCAAATAGCTCTCCGCCTGGGGCCCAGCCGCCACTACATTTACCCAGTGTGCAGTTATGGAGATATAGCGTCCCTGGCCGTGCTTACTGGTCCACGTATCTGTGGTTAGGTGGAACTTGCCACAGATGGCGTTGCGCAGTGCACACTTGATTTTATCGGACACTTGTTTGTGCAGGGAAGGCATGGCTCTCTTAGAGAAGTAGTGGCGGCTGGGAACAACATACTGTGGGACAGCAAGTGACATGAGCTGTTTGAAGCTGTGTGTGTCCACCAGCCTAAATGACAGCATTTCATAGGCCAGTAGTTTAGAAATGCTGGCATTCAGGGCCAGGGATCGAGGGTTGCTAGGTGAGAATTTACGCTTTCTCTCAAATGTTTGTGAGAAGGAGAGCTGAACGCTGCCGTGTGACATGGTTGAGATGCTTGGTGACGCAGGTGGTGGTGTTGGTGGTACATCCCATGTTTGCTGGGCGGCAGGTGCCAACGTTCCTCCAGAGGCGGAGGAAGAGGCCGAGGCGGCGGCAGCAGCAGCAGAAGAGGCCGAGGCGGCAGCAGCAGAAGATGTAGCAGGGGGAGCCTGAGTGACTTCCTTGTTTTTAAGGTGTTTACTCCACTGCAGTTCATGCTTTGCATGCAGGTGCCTGGTCATGCAGGTTGTGCTAAGGTTCAGAACGTTAATGCCTCGCTTCAGGCTCTGATGGCACAGCGTGCAAACCACTCGGGTCTTGTCGTCAGCACATTGTTTGAAGAAGTGCCATGCCAGGGAACTCCTTGAAGCTGCCTTTGGGGTGCTCGGTCCCAGATGGCGGCGGTCAGTAGAAGGCGGAGTCTCTTGGCGGCGGGTGTTCTGCTTTTGCCCACTGCTCCCTCTTTTGCTACGCTGTTGGCTCGGTCTCACTACTGCCTCTTCCTCCGAACTGTGAAAGTCAGTGGCACGACCTTCATTCCATGTGGGGTCTAGGACCTCATCGTCCCCTGCATCGTCTTCCTACCCAGTCTTGATCCCTGACCTCCTGTTCAGTCTGCACACTGCAGAAAGACGCAGCAGTTGGCACCTGTGTTTCGTCATCATCAGAGACGTGCTGAGGTGGTATTCCCATGTCCTCATCATCAGGAAAAATAAGTGGTTGTGCGTTAGTGCATTCTATCTCTTCCACCCCTGGGGAAGGGCTAGGTGGATGCCCTTGGGAATCCCTGGCAGCAGAGTCTTCAAACAGCATAAGAGACTGCTGCATAACTTGAAGCTCAGACAGTTTCCCTGATGTGCATGGGGGTGATGTGACAGACCGATGGGCTTGGTTTTCATGCGCCATCTGTGCGCTTTCTGCAGAAGACTGGGTGGGAGATAATGTGAACGTGCTGGATCCACTGTCGGCTACCCAATTGACTAATGCCTGTACCTGCTCAGGCCTTACCATCCTTAGAACGGCATTGGGCCCCACCAAATATCGCTGTAAATTCTGCTGGCTACTGGGACCTGAGGTAGTTGGTTCACTTGGACGTGTGGCTGTGGCAGAACGGCCACGTCCTCTCCCAGCACCAGAGGGTCCACTAACACCACCACGACCATGTCCACGTCCGCGTCCGCGTCCCTTATTAGATGTTTTCCTCATTGTTCCCGTTCACCACAATTTTGAGAATGGCAAATTTGGGAATGCTTTTTCAACCCAGAACAAAAAGTCTGCTTTGACGGTCACTACAAATAACTTGACCAGCTAAAACTGTGCAGATTTGGTTGAATAGAGATGTGAGACCTGTTTTTTTTTGCGCTGTGTGACAGTTATAGGTTTAATCACAGAATGACACTTCTATCAGCACGCTAGCGTGTGTCTTAGGTTTTTCTGAATGATACTATCAATAACTTCAATGTAAGATTTTCTTTTTGGGATAGATTTCAAGTAGGCTTGAAATACCACAAACTAGTTATTTTCAGAATGGCAAATTTGGGAATGCTTTTTCAACCCAGAACAAAAAGTCTGCTTTGACGGTCACTACAAATAACTTGACCAGCTAAAACTGTGCAGATTTGGTTGAATAGAGAAGTGAGACCTGTTTTTTTTGCGCTGTGTGACAGGTATAGGTTTAATCACAGAATGACACTTCTATCAGCACGCTAGCGTGTGTCTTAGGTTTTTCTGAATGATACCATCAATAACTTCAATGGAAGATTTTCTTTTTGGGATAGATTTCAAGTAGGCCTGAAATACCACAAACTAGTTATTTTCAGAATGGCAAATTTGGGAATGCTTTTTCAACCCAGAACAAAAAGTCTGCTTTGACGGTCACTACAAATAACTTGACCAGCTAAAACTGTGCAGATTTGGTTGAATAGAGATGTGAGACCTGTTTTTTTTTTGCGCTGTGTGACAGTTATAGGTTTAATCACAGAATGACACTTCTATCAGCACGCTAGCGTGTGTCTTAGGTTTTTCTGAATGATACTATCAATAACTTTAATGGAAGATTTTCTTTTTAGGATAGATTTCAAGTAGGCCTGAAATACCACAAACTAGTTATTTTCAGAATGGCAAATTTGGGAATGCTTTTTCAACCCAGAACAAAAAGTCTGCTTTGACGGTCACTACAAATAACTTGACCAGCTAAAACTGTGCAGATTTGGTTGAATAGAGATGTGAGACCTGTTTTTTTTTGCGCTGTGTGACAGTTATAGGTTTAATCACAGAATGACACTTCTATCAGCACGCTAGCGTGTGTCTTAGGTTTTTCTGAATGATACTATCAATAACTTCAATGTAAGATTTTCTTTTTGGGATAGATTTCAAGTAGGCTTGAAATACCACAAACTAGTTATTTTCAGAATGGCAAATTTGGGAATGCTTTTTCAACCCAGAACAAAAAGTCTGCTTTGACGGTCACTACAAATAACTTGACCAGCTAAAACTGTGCAGATTTGGTTGAATAGAGATGTGAGACCTGTTTTTTTTGCGCTGTGTGACAGGTATAGGTTTAATCACAGAATGACACTTCTATCAGCACGCTAGCGTGTGTCTTAGGTTTTTCTGAATGATACCATCAATAACTTCAATGGAAGATTTTCTTTTTGTGATAGATTTCAAGTAGGCCTGAAATACCACAAACTAGTTATTTTCAGAATGGCAAATTTGGGAATGCTTTTTCAACCCAGAACAAAAAGTCTGCTTTGACGGTCACTACAAATAACTTGACCAGCTAAAACTGTGCAGATTTGGTTGAATAGAGATGTGAGACCTGTTTTTTTTTTGCGCTGTGTGACAGTTATAGGTTTAATCACAGAATGACACTTCTATCAGCACGCTAGCGTGTGTCTTAGGTTTTTCTGAATGATACTATCAATAACTTTAATGGAAGATTTTCTTTTTAGGATAGATTTCAAGTAGGCCTGAAATACCACAAACTAGTTATTTTCAGAATGGCAAATTTGGGAATGCTTTTTCAACCCAGAACAAAAAGTCTGCTTTGACGGTCACTACAAATAACTTGACCAGCTAAAACTGTGCAGATTTGGTTGAATAGAGATGTGAGACCTGTTTTTTTTTGCGCTGTGTGACAGTTATAGGTTTAATCACATAATGACACTTCTATCAGCATGCTAGCGTGTGTCTTAGGTTTTTCTGAATGATACTATCAATAACTTTAATGGAAGATTTTCTTTTTGGGATAGATTTCAAGTAGGCCTGAAATACCACAAACTAGTTATTTTCAGAATGGCAAATTTGGGAATGCTTTTTCAACCCAGAACAAAAAGTCTGCTTTGACGGTCACTACAAATAACTTGACCAGCTAAAACTGTGCAGATTTGGTTGAATAGAGATGTGAGACCTGTTTTTTTTTGCGCTGTGTGACAGTTATAGGTTTAATCACAGAATGACACTTCTATCAGCACGCTAGCGTGTGTCTTAGGTTTTTCTGAATGATACTATCAATAACTTTAATGGAAGATTTTCTTTTTGGGATAGATTTCAAGTAGGCCTCAAATACCAGAAACTAGTTATTTTGAGAATGGCAAATTTGGGAATGCTTTTTCAACCCAGAACAAAAAGTCTGCTTTGACGGTCACTACAAATAACTTGACCAGCTAAAACTGTGCAGATTTGGTTGAATAGAAATGTCAGGTCTATTTTTTAGGCGCTGGGTGACAGGCTCAACTTGCCCCTGATGTAATATATGGCCAAAAAATAACCAGACTGTTGATGGTTAAATGCACTTCGGTGACACAGGCTCAGCCTGCAGCTGATGTAGTATATGGCCAAAAAATAATCAGACTGTTGATGGTTAAATGCACTTGGGTGAAACAGGCTCAGCCTGCAGCTGATGTAGTATATGGCCAAAAAATAACCAGACTGTTGATGGTTAAATGCACTTCGGTGACACAGGCTCAGCCTGCAGCTGATGTAGGATATAGCACAAAATAACCACACTATCGATGGTTAAATACACTTGGTGATAGCTCGTGCTGGCGCACCACAAGTCACAAAATGGCCGCCGATCACCCCAGAAAAAAAGTGATCTAAAAACGCTCTGGGCAGCCTCAAAAAAGTGAGCAAGTCAATAATAGCACTTCAATGATCCTGTCACGAGGGTATCAAGAGCCACGTCTGACTCCGTTATACCCGGGGTCAGGAAGTCGCAGTGGGTGGCTGCGCGCTCTATAGCTAAAGATCATGGGGTTTCTTAGTTATTGTTTTCTGTGTTTGCCTTGCTATCCTTTTTGTCTCTCTCAGGGATCCGTAGCTTCTCCTCCTCAGCTGTTTCGTGTCTGCCACTCCCTACCTCCTTATATTCTCCCCTCACACTTCTCTAGTTGCCAGTTATAGAGCTTCCTGCCTGGACATCTATACTGACCCACTGGAGTGGTTAATCCTGGTTGTTGTTCCTGTGTGCTACCCTCCGGATCCCTGTTGGGCTTATTGTTGTCTCCTGTTGTCACCCACCTGGGATTATATGTTGAGTCTGTGTTGTCTGTCCTTCCCTTGGTGTTTTCCCTTAGAGCTAGTGGTGCGGACTAGTGTTCCCATCGCCCTGTTCACTACCTAGGGCTCAGCTCAGGGAAAGCCAGGGCTTTAGGCACGTGATCGGCGTACGGGTGAGGAACCCGTCTAGGGACGTCAGGGCAGCCAGGTGCCAGCCGCCAGGTGAGTCAGGGGTCACCATCTTCCCTCTCACTTGGGCAGGGCCTTCCTTGTTCCCTCCCTCTGTGTCACGTATGTGATAGCCACGCCGACCGTGATATTATAACTGGCCATTACTTTTTGAAAAAAAAAAAAAATTATATAATTTTTTATTTGTTGTTTTTTTTTCTCTACTTAGAATCCAATATGGATCCTATTGATGCCTTGGCAGAACAGCTTCAAAGCCTGTCTTTGGAGGTGGCAGGATTGAAGGCGTCTGTTCTCCAACAACAGCAGCAAATGCAGCAGACCGCACCCCCAGCGGTTGCTATGGGTAACCAGGTTGTCACTGAACCCAAGGTTGCTCTTCCCGACAGATTTTCTGGGGGAAGGGACAAATTTGCAACGTTCCGTGAGGCCTGCAAATTATATTTTAAGTTGCGCCCTTACTCCTCAGGTCATGAAGAACAGCGGGTTGGGATTGTCATTTCCCTGCTTCAGGGGGATCCGCAATCCTGGGCGTTCTCGTTACCCCCTGGTTCTCAGGCTCTTCGGTCAGTGGAGGGATTTTTTTGGGGCTTTGGGTCTCATATATGATGACCCTGACCGAGTCGCCCTGGCTGAGTCAAAGTTACGGAGACTCCTACAGGGAGATCGGTCAGCAGAGGAATATTGCTCAGAGTTCCGTAGGTGGGCTACGGATACTCAGTGGAACGACCCGGCTCTCAGGAGTCAGTTCTGCTCTGGGTTATCTGAAAGGGTTAAGGATGCACTGGCGCTGTATGAGACCCCCCTTTCCCTTGATGCTGTTATGTCCCTCTCTATCAGAATAGATAGACGTCTTAGGTAAAGATCGAAAATCCCGGAGCAATTGGTTTCCTCTCCCAAGCAACAGTCAGTCTGTACTGACTTAGATGAGCCTATGCAGCTAGGCGGAACTTCTCGTCAGGTCCGTCCTCCCGAGGTTCGCCGTAGGAAGGGGGCTTGTTTTTTCTGTGGGGGGAGGGGTCATTTCATTAATGTCTGTCCCTCCTTTCTCAAAAACAAAAGACCGTCGGAAAACTACTAACCCCGGGCTGTGCGGAGGATGTCAGCCGGGGGGTATACGTTTCCTCCATACGAACATCTCAATTTGTGTTACCAGCGGTCATTGTTTTTGGTGTTAAGACGGAGTCTATTTCTGTTTTTCTAGACAGTGGAGCAGGGGTAAACTTTAATGATGCCCATTTTGCCCGCACTATGGGTTTGTCTCTCTGTACGCTGCAGAGACCTATTCCCGTATTCGCTATAGATTCTGCTCCTCTGTCTCAGAGAAACCTCACCCACATTGTTCGTAATTTACACCTTCGGGTAGGGGACCACCATAATGAGTGTCTTTCATGTTACGTTCTGGAGGGCCTTCCCTCTCCGGTGGTATTGGGTCTTCCCTGGTTGGTAGCGCACAATCCAGTGGTGGATTGGCAGGCCAGGGAGATATTGGAGTGGAGTGAGCATTGCAGAGAGAATTGCTTAAATAACAATTGCTTAATCGCCTCCATAGCTTCCCTACCTACATTTATTTCGGACTTTGAGGACGTTTTTTCTGAAAAGGGTTGTCAGAAACTACCACCTCATCGTCCTTATGATTGCCCGGTTAACCTGTTTCCCGGGGCAAAATTACCCAAGTCCAGGTTGTATAATCTTTCGGGTCCCGAGAGACAAGCCATGAAAGATTATATCTCCGAGAGTCTGGCTAAGGGACACATCAGACCCTCTTCTTCACCCGTGGCTGCAGGGTTTTTCTTTGTTAAAAAGAAAGATGGGGGCCTGCGTCCTTGCTTAGATTTCCGTGAGTTAAACCAGATAACCATCCGTGACCCATACCCTCTTCCTCTCATTCCTGACCTTTTTAATCAGATTGCGGGTGCTAAGTGGTTCTCCAAACTTGATCTTAGGGGGGCCTACAATCTGATTCGTATCAGGGAAGGGGATGAGTGGAAGACAGCTTTTAACACCCCTGAGGGGCATTATGAAAATCTAGTTATGCCTTTCGGTCTGACCAATGCCCCTGCTGTCTTCCAACATTTCGTTAATGATATTTTTAGTCATCTCATCGGCAGGTTTGTAGTCATATACCTAGATGATATCTTAATTTATTCGGCTGATCTGAAAACACATGAGGTGCATGTCAGGCAAGTACTGCAGGTCCTACGGACGAATAAATTATATGCGAAAATTGAAAAATGTGTCTTCGCTGTTCAGGAATTACAGTTCCTGGGATATCTATTATCTGCTTCAGGTTTCCGCATGGATCCTGGGAAGGTCCAAGCAATTTTAGATTGGGATCTTCCTGAGAACCTTAAAGCCCTACAACGGTTTTTGGGTTTCGCTAATTTCTATAGAAAGTTCATTAAAAATTATTCAGTGATCGTTAAACCCCTTACCGACATGACTAGGAAGGGGACGGATTTTTCCAAATGGTCTGACGCCGCTAAAGATGCATTTTCCTCTCTAAAGGAGAGGTTTACCTCGGCACCTGTTCTAATTCAACCTGATGTCTCCCAGCCTTTTATTGTCGAGGTAGATGCGTCAGAGGTGGGAGTGGGAGCTGTATTGTCTCAGGGTCCGTCTCCTGGCAAATGGCGTCCTTGCGCTTTCTTTTCCAAAAAATTATCTTCTGCAGAGAAGAATTATGATATTGGAAATAGGGAACTGTTGGCGATTAAACTGGCGCTTGAAGAGTGGCGTCACTTCTTAGAGGGAGCAGTCCACCCCGTCACGGTGATTACGGATCACAAGAACCTTCTGTACCTAGAATCGGCTAAGCGTCTCACCCCTAGACAAGCTAGGTGGTCGCTATTCTTTACCAGATTTAACTTTGTAATCACCTATCGTCCTGGGGCAAAAAATACCAAGGCAGACGCATTATCTCGTAGTTTCCCTGGAGGGGGTAATGTTTGTGATCCGGTACCTATTTTACAAAGAGGAGTGGTTGTCTCTGCTGTACACTCTGTTCTAGAGGGAAAGGTGTTAGAGGCTCAGGGGGACGCCCCGGCCTCTTGCCCCTCAGAGAAATTGTTTGTACCGTAAACCTGCGTCTTGAATTATTAAAAGAACATCATAATTCGGCACTTGCTGGACACCCGGGTAGTAAAGCAACCTTGGAGCTTTTATCTCGTCGTTTTTGGTGGCCAAGGTTGCGTCAGGATGTAATGGATTTCGTGTCTACTTGTTCTACTTGTGCACGCGCGAAAGTCTCTCATACACGTCCAGCAGGGTCTTTATTGCCACTTTTCATTCCCAATAGGCCATGGACACATCTGTCTATGGATTTCATCACTGACTTACCGTTGTCGGCGGGTAAAACAGTTATCTTGGTAGTAGTAGACAGGTTTAGCAAAATGGTACACTTTATTGCGTTACCCGCACTTCCTAATGCTAAAACTCTTGCTCAGGTGTTTATCAGTGAAATCGTGAAGCTTCACGGGGTCCCTTCCGATGTGGTTTCGGATCGGGGAACCCAGTTTATTTCTAAGTTTTGGAAAGCTTTTTGTTCCCGTTTGGGGGTTCACTTGTCCTTTTCCTCAGCTTTCCATCCTCAGTCGAATGGACAGACTGAGCGTACCAACCAAAACCTAGAAACATATTTAAGGTGTTTTGTGTCTAAAAAACAAGAGTTGTGGTCATCATACTTACCGTTAGCTGAGTTTGCCATAAATAATCATTATCAGGAGTCCACCGGCAAGTCACCATTCCTTGGTGCATACGGTTTTCATCCCCAATTTTGTACTTTCAAAGAGGGGGGGTCTTCTGGGGTTCCCG
This sequence comes from Bufo bufo, assembly GCF_905171765.1. Lineage (NCBI taxonomy): Eukaryota > Metazoa > Chordata > Amphibia > Anura > Bufonidae > Bufo > Bufo bufo. The sequence goes on along the minus strand of NC_053397.1, from coordinate 38,243,076 downwards.
AAGAGGAAAGGTTTTCTTCATCTCTTTCATCGGTATGGCAGAAGGTGCAAGTTAACTTGAAAAAGATGAGTGGTAAATATAAATGCATGGCCGATAAGAAACGGTCGCCAGGTCTGGACCTAGGAGTGAATGACTATGTGTGGTTGTCTACTAGGAATATTAAGTTGAAGGTTCCTTCTTGGAAACTGGGTCCTAGGTTCATTGGTCCCTATAAAATAGTAACCGTCATTAACCCTGTGGCTTTTCGCCTGGAGCTACCTCAGACTTTTAAGATCCATAACGTCTTCCATAAATCGTTACTCAAGAAGTATGTTCCACCTCTAGAACCATCGCCGCTGCCACCTCCTCCTGTTATTGTGGATGGTAATCTGGAGTTTCAAATAGCCAGAATTGTTGATTCTCGTCGGGTCCGCCGCTCTCTTCAGTATCTTGTGCATTGGAGGGGTTACGGTCCCGAGGAAAGAATGTGGGTTCCAGCGTCAGAGGTAAACGCCAACAGGTTAATTCAGACTTTCCATGCCTCTCATCCGGAGAGACCTGGTCCTGAGTGTCCGGAGGCCCCTCGTGAAAGGGGGGGTACTGTCACGAGGGTATCAAGAGCCACGTCTGACTCCGTTATACCCGGGGTCAGGAAGTCGCAGCGGGTGGCTGCGCGCTCTATAGCTAAAGATCATGGGGTTTCTTAGTTATTGTTTTCTGTGTTTGCCTTGCTATCCTTTTTGTCTCTCTCAGGGATCCGTAGCTTCTCCTCCTCAGCTGTTTCGTGTCTGCCACTCCCTACCTCCTTATATTCTCCCCTCACACTTCTCTAGTTGCCAGTTATAGAGCTTCATGCCTGGACATCTATACTGACCCACTGGAGTGGTTAATCCTGGTTGTTGTTCCTGTGTGCTACCCTCCGGATCCCTGTTGGGCTTATTGTTGTCTCCTGTTGTCACCCACCTGGGATTATATGTTGAGTCTGTGTTGTCTGTCCTTCCCTTGGTGTTTTCCCTTAGAGCTAGTGGTGCGGACTAGTGTTCCCATCGCCCTGTTCACTACCTAGGGCTCAGCTCAGGGAAAGCCAGGGCTTTAGGCACGTGATCGGCGTACGGGTGAGGAACCCGTCTAGGGACGTCAGGGCAGCCAGGTGCCAGCCGCCAGGTGAGTCAGGGGTCACCATCTTCCCTCTCACTTGGGCAGGGCCTTCCTTGTTCCCTCCCTCTGTGTCACGTATGTGATAGCCACGCCGACCGTGATAGATCCACAGCTGCAGATCGATCACAGAATGAAGTCTTTTGGAGGAGTTAATCTGCCTAATCTCGCCCTAACGTCGCAGCTGCAACCTCTCCCTATACTGATCATAGCAGAGTGACGTGCGGCGCTACGTTACTCCAGATTAAATAGAGGCTGGGTCACATGGTGCACTGGCCAATCACAGCCATGCCAATAGTAGGCAAGGCTGTGATGGCCTCTTGGGGCAAGTAGTATGACGCTTGTTGATTGGCTGCTTTGCAGCCTTTCAAAAAGCGCCAAGAAAGCGCCGAACACCGAACCCGAACCCGGACTTTTACGAAAATGTTCGGGTTCGGGTCCGTGTTACGGACACCCCAAAATTCGGTACGAACCCGAACTATACAGTTCGGGTTCGCTCATCCCTAGTCATCAATATCAGATCGGCTGGGGTCCAACCCCTGCCTCTCCGCCGTTTGAAGAGAAGGCATTGCTCATACAAGATGGAGCTATCCCATATAAGCGAATGGGAACGCCCTACTTGTAATTACACTGCTCACCACTGCAGTTGATACAGCGAACAGGTAAACAGAGTAGAGATGAGCGCTGTTTTCTCTTCATACAGCTGGTTGGCGGGTGTGCCGGGTGTCGGACCCCGCCAATCTGATATTGATGACCTATCCTGAGGATAGGTCATCAATACTAAAAATCGGACAACCCCTTTAACCTCTCGCCGCCACAACCAGTTTTGGCCTTCCTGACAATACTACATAGCTTGATCGCTGATATAATACACTGCAATACTTCTATATTGCAGTGTATTATGCCCGTCAGTGCAACACTCTCAAGCAGCTTATTGGGCCCTGCCATTGCAGTGAGAGATTGACTCTATATATTCTAATATAGATGGCTCCGAGCTAGCGCGTTATAACTGCATTTAGAAATTTGGTGGATGGCAATCTTTTTTTTTATTTTTTAAATATTTTATTATTATAATAGAAAATTTTATCCATAATACATTTATGATATTATAAAATCCATAAGTCCGTCAATTCTGTTTCATAGACATGATTAACAATAATTGCATACAAGTGACCATAATTATGTGAGCACTTAAAAATCAAGTGAGGATCTCTTACTGAGGAGGATAGAAGTATTCACCCGACATCCAAAGCTTAATAAAGCAGATGGACAGAGCATCTCATTTAGCGTAATATAATCTATAAGGGGCAGGGATATGAGGCCCGCAGCCCAGACGGCCGCCAAACAGCGAGCGCGCATCGCGCACGCCCTCCCCCAGACCCGGGTAAGCACGATCGGCAGGATTGACACTCATGTGGCCAATCACTTGATACTCACATGCTCCATACGAGGCGGGCTTACGGCGATCTTTAATCACAAACATTTCATAGAGCAGAAAATGGGAAAAGGGGGTCCAGCAGTCCTCTATCACAGTGGTAGAAAACCCACTCGCATATTTTACTGCCTCATCCCCATGTGGTTAAGTTAAATATTAGTACCGTAATTAACCGTATCTCGCATATATTCACATTGGTATCTCATGTGCCAAAGAACTCAAGTCGAGTATCGCTCGGCAGTCACCAGCAATTGAAGAGGATGTAGATAAAAAACACAGCCAGAGATCCACTCTGTCCCATTAAAAGAGCACATAGTAGCACGCCTACCACATGTGTCGTATCACTGCCTGCAGTCGAACCTCATGTCTGTCAGGAAGAGCCGCACCCCGAGTCGCGCCCGATGCCCAGGTGCCCGAGGTCCCGAGCCCTGATCCCCCGCCCATATGCCGCTCAAAATAAAAATTTCAACTATTATTTAATGGCGGAAAATCCTCCCATCCTCCAACATTCCTAGAGATACTCCTGTGCTCCAGTATAACTTCACATTATTCACCAATACAATACATATAGAAGAGACCAGACTAATAGAATTTTCCCCAGCCCACCCCCCCCCCACCCTGCAGGAAAAAAAAAAAAAAAAGGGAGAAGAAGGGTCCTAATTAATTAACCGTGTCCATATCTTTCCATAAATTATTCCACTTTAAGTAGGATCCTCTTTGTTTGTGCAGAATCTTCTCGTAGCTTTTCACTTTCTCAATCAAGCCCAGCCAATTATTACAGTCTGGGGCGGAAGAGCAAAACCATGATCTAGAAATAAGGAGCCTAGCTAAGAACATAACCTTGATCAACAGATGAAGTTTTATAGGCTGATAATTAACCTCCGATAAATCTCCCAGGACCCATATCCTGGGGGACAAAGGAAAAACAATATTAAGTTTACGAGCCAGGTTCTTTTGGACCAAGCTCCAATACCTACTCACCATTGGGCAGTCCCAAAACAGATGTAAAGGATCTGCCTCGGAATCCCCACAACGTGGGCAGTCAGAGGAGGCCCTAAATCCTCTTCTATGTAGCCATATAGGTGTCACATAAATTTTGTGCAAAATATTAAATTGTACAACAGTGTGATTAAAATTATGTGAAACCAACTTTAAACTTTCCCCTATGTTCTCCCAGTTTGGAGGGCCCACCTGTGAAAGAAGAGAAGACCAGGCTCTCTGTCCTGGAGAAAGAACATCCAAAAAAAAATTATCCATTAAATGTCTATAACAATGTGATAGTTTAATTCTCGTGTCAGTTTTCTTACAAATTAAGTCATGTAGAAATACAGGAGTATCTATAATAAAAAAGTGACTATTTGAAGTGCTAGAAAGTGCTGACCTCAATTGAAAGTATGCATACCAAGCCACCTCACCTAAATTTGCCCTTAATTCCATGAGGGGCAAAATTTGTCCACCACTGACTACTTGATGTAGGTACTGAACATTTTTGGTCCTCCAATACTGTCAGCAGTTTTGGGTTATGCCATAATGGGGTGCAGATAAGTGATGCCTTAACTACGCACCAACTCCTTATGGCCAACCAAGTCTTTATAGCCATTCTGCAGAAAAATGTGTAACCACTCAGTGAATTTGATAAATAATCAGATTCCATTACGGTAAAAAAAATCAGAGAAGCCTGAATCTTTCACCACTTTGCTGCAGAAGGGGCTATTTTCCCAGTCATTAAAAAGGCAGAGTTGGGAGGCCACAAAATAGCCCCTAAAATAGGGGAGGTTGAGACCTCCTCGATTGTAGGGCATGGAAAAGTAAAGTAACTACAGTCTCACGCGCTTCCTCCCCCATAGTAAATCATTGAGCAACCGCTCTATCAATCTAAAGTACTTATCTGTGATCCATACAGGCGAGTTGCGCAAAACGTAAAGAACCTGGGGCAGCACTACCATTTTTATTAATGAAATTCTGTCCGCTCTTGCTGGCAGAATTTTTTGCCATATCTTAATTTTAGCTCTCAACTTCGTCAGCAAGGGAATCAGGTTGAGTTGTAAATATTCCTGAGGTTTGGCAGAGACTGTTATCCCCAGGTACTTTATAGAGTCAGAGATCGTTAACTGATTTTCCCATTCGCCCCGCAACTCGTCTATAGGGAGGAGAACGGTCTTCTCCCAGTTGATCTCCAATCCAGACGGATCGGAAAAAAGACCAACCAGGTCCATTATGCGAGGGAGAGTGGAGTCTGTTTGGTGAATAAAAACCAGGATGTCATCTGCGTAAAGGGATACACGGTCATGCTTCCCCATTATGCCAAAACCGACCACCTTCGGGTCCTGTCTTATCATAGCCGCTAAAGGTTCGATATAAATATTAAATAGGAGAGGGGAGAGGGGACAGCCTTGACGGGTGCCTCTTCCTAGAATAAAACTCTCTGTCGTCGAATCATTGAGCCTAATCCTGGCAGCTGGAGAATTGTAGAGTAACTGGACCATCGCCATGAATCTAGGACCAAAGCCCATTTTTTTCATTACCTCCCAGAGAAAAGTCCACTCCACCCTGTCGAAGGCTTTAGTAGCATCCAACGACAGGATGGAGCGGGCACCACACCCCGGGGACTGAATATTCATAAATAGCCTATGCAAATTGTGGTGGGTACCCCTTTTTGGCATGAAGCCATTTTGATCTGGGTGGATAATGGTGGGTATAACCCGCGAAAGCCTCCTAGCCAGAACTTTTGATAGTAACTTAGCATCAGTATTTAATAAGGAAATTGGTCTATAGGAGCTCAATTCTGCCGGGTCTTTATCCTTTTTTAGAATTAAAACAATGAGAGCCTCCATCATAGAGAATGGTAGTTCCCCTCCCTGTATTGCTTGGGAGAAAACCTCTAACATCTGGGGGAGAATCACATCGCTATACTTACGATAGACCTCGTATGGAAGGCCATCTAGTCCTGGCGATGAGTTCCCCGAGATGGACCCAAGGGCCTCTTGCAGCTCCGTAAGAGACAACTCCCCTTCCAGGAATTCTATTTGAGCTTCATTTAAGGTGGAAAGTGGGATTTTCTCCAGGAACCGCATGGCCAGTTCAGACGACAAACCAGGAGAGGATCTATATATCTGAGCAAAGTATTGTAGAAAGGTATTCCTAATTCCCTCTAAATCTGTTATGGTTTCCCCCTCTGCATTACGAATCGAAATGATAGATTGATTTTTCTTGTCTTGTTGTGTAATTATTCTGGCTAAAAGCTTCCCCGGACGTCCAGACTCGAAAAAATAATTAAGCCCCTTAAAAAATACCCTATGGTTTGCCTTCTCTGTTACATATTTCTCCAGAGAACAGCTAGCCTTTTGCATCTCTTCCCTGTTATACTCGGTGGGGTGACTAGTGTATCGCTCAGTTGTAAGTGCAGCGATCTTGGTCAATTCCTCCTCTTTCTTCTTAAATGTTCTCTTTGCTGCAGCAATCTCACTTATGAAAACCCCCCTCAGATATGCTTTCAGAGCATCCCATACTATATTGATGTTGGCAGAGGGAAGATTCACCTCCCAAAAGGAGGATATCAGTGATTTGATAGACTGAGGATTGTCCATAATAGTGAGCCAATATGGATTCAACTTAAATCCTAGCCCCCTAGTGTCCTTATTCTCCCCGGTGCGAACCTCAACTAGTATGGGTGAGTGATCTGAAACTGTTCTTACTCCATATCGCATCTTCCGGATGTTACTCAAGTTGCTCTCATTGGTGAATGCTAGATCAATCCTAGACATTGCTCTGCCGCCCCTGCTAACGCAGGAATATACTCTCTTTCCTCCGCCAAGATGTTCCCATATATCCACCACTCCCATCTCTGAACAAAACTGAGGCAACAGGGAATTACAAAAATTCCTCCCCCTTTCTGCGTCTGATGTAAATCTATCTTTGTTGGGGTCCATAACCGCGTTAAAATCCCCCATCAGGATTAGGCGACATTCTGATCTCTTTTAAAAAAAAAGCACTAACTGGAGCAGTGGGTACATTGAGAATGGCGGAGGTATGTAAAAAAAAGCGAGGATATAACTATAGCCATGCAGCTTACCATGCAGAAAGATGAATCTACCCTGATCATCTATATGGGATTTTATAAGGATAAAATCTATGGAATTGTGAATAAGAACTGAGACACCCCTAGCAGAGCCGCTAAAGGTGGAATGATACGATTGGGACTGCCATCCCGTTGTCAGACGGGACAAGGTTTCATTAGTTAGATGAGTTTCTACTATACAAATAATTGCTGGAAGATATCTTTTTAATGCATCCATAATCGCTTGCCTTTTAAACCTTTCCCCGAGCCCTCTGACGTTCCAAGCTACAATTCTAGTGGACATCAATCACAAAAAAACAAAAAAAAAACAAGCCCCATTCCTGCAAAGTGGGTTCCCCCCCCTTCCCTCCCACCCCCCCCTCTCCCTTGGTCCGCCCAAGCTAATCAGCGAACCTCTAACCTCCAGCCGTTCTCCCCCAGCCTAGCCCCACCTCCCATCCATCCCATCAATCATGATAGTGCACAATTTCAAATGCCTATTTGGTCCATCCAATCTAACGCTTGTTGTGGTGTCTCAAAAAAAAGGAGAGTCCCGTTATGAATCACTCTTAGTTTCGCTGGATAATGTAGAGAATAATTAATCTCCTTAGCCGCCAAGCGTTTCTTTATCTCTATAAAGTTTCTTCTTTTTTCCTGGGTCTGCCGCGCAAAATCCGGAAAGAAGAGCAATTTAGTACCCTGATATTCAATGGGAGTGCATTCTCTTGCTCTTCTCAATATCATGTCTCTATCAGCGGACAATAATAATTTCATTAAAATTGCGCGCGGCGGCCTCCCTGGGGTAGGTTTCCCTCCTGGGATTCGGTGGGCTCTTTCAATTTGAAACATAGAGGAGAAATTTTCACTGCCAATGCTGTGCGTAACCACCTCTTTAAGTTGTTCCTCTAGGTGTCGACCTTCAACTCCCTCTGGAAAACCAATTATGCGGACGTTGTTACGCCTTGACCTATTTTCTAGGTCCTCTAACTTATTTTGAAGTGCTTGATTTTCTGAAGCGAGAAGCAGCGTTTTAGATTTTAGCATGCCCATGTCAGTTTGCAAGGAGTCAACAGTTTTTTCCACACTGAGGACTCGATCCCGGATCTTTGCCAAGTCTTCTCTTATTAGAGAAATGTCGCTCTGCACTGACCCCAGTTGAGTGGACATTCCTTGCACTAAAATGCCATTGTTTTCCACAGCGCAAAGGATTTTATCCAGAACAGATGGGTCATAATCAGTTCGCATTTGTGCAGAGAGACCTTCCTCGCCTATCTCCTGGTCTACGTCCTCTAATCCGTCCTCAGACGGTTCATCATTTTGGGGAGTTTTAGCAAATTTTCTCAAATTGGCAGAGAGTTTAGTTTTAGCTGGATTCTTTTCATTTAAGAAGGGCGATTTCAAAAACTTGTCAATTTTGTTCTCTGGGGTCTTAGCCCCCAACTTAGTTGCAGAGGAGTCAACTGAGCGTCGCTTTGGGGCCATTCTCCACAGTTTTTTGTTTTTTCCCTTTTCCTTTTCTTTACTTGAGTTTTTTTTTTCCTTTTATTTATTTCTTTTTTTTTCTTGCCTCTTTCCCCTCCCTTGATTTTTTTTTTTTTTTCCACCGTTTTATTATTTTTATTTTATTTATTTTTTTCCCTGTTTCTTCGCTTGTTGCCCCCTTTTCTTTTCTTCTCCTCTTGATTTCTTTCTGTCCCCCACCCCTTATATTATTTTTTCTTTCTTCCCCTTTTTCCCTGCTTCCCTACCTCCCGCTCTCACTCCCTCACCCTTCTTTATCCTCACCCTTTTTTTTTTTTCTTTTGATTTATGCTCTCCTTAATATCTCCCTTTGTTTTCTTTTCTTTCTTTTTTTTTTTTCCCCCCTAACGTTCTTCCAACCCTTTAACCCTTTTCCTCTCCCCCCCCTTTACCTCTCTCTTCTCTCTCTCCTCCCCGTTTGCCCCCTCGATTCCCCCCTCAACAAGCACCGCAAAAAGAGAAGACAAAAGACAAAAGAGAAGCAAACCAAACACAAAAATTCCAGCAGGAATCTATGCCCTCATGCAGCAGTGTAGGGGGAGAGCCAGCAATACGATAGATATAGAATGAACAAGAACTATGTTCTCACGTGTCCAAAGAGGTCTTAGTCCCGGTACGCGCCGTAGCTGTGGCAGCAGATCGAAGCCGAAGGAGGGGAGACGGCAATATAGAATACGGGGTGGCGGCGGAGTGTCCGACGAGATAGCAGACTATCCAGGCAAGATAGCAGGTAGTCCGGTGGCAGGGGAACAGCAAGGTAGCAAGCAGGGGGAACAGGCAATACTGTAGAAGGAAGAGCAGCAGGGCGGCAGGCAGTCCAGATGGCAGGGGGAAAAAAAAACAAGCAGCCGAGGCACCCGCACCCAGGCACCTAGACAAAGCCAGACGATCGGGACCAGTGGAGAGGAGCGGCAAGCAGGAGCGGCAAGCAGGAGACCCTCCAGACAGCAGCAGACGAGGGACGAGAGACGGAGCAGCGAGGCAGCCGGATCCAGGGGCAGAAGAGGAGAATGGCACCAGCAGCAGAGAGAGGAGACAGGAGATCCCGGGGAGACCCAAAGCCAGACGTGGAGACGAAGCACCCGCAGCAGCAACCAGCAACAGCCAGGCGTCCTCCAGCAGCGGTCGAGACAAACCAGCGACTGGATCAGGTGCATTGCAGCGCAGCGTTACAGCTGTTCGGCATCAGCTGTTCGGCATCAGCTGTTCGGATAGAGCCGAGAGCTTGGGAGGAGAAGGTCAGCAGAAGGGGAGAACGAGACGTGACGTGCTCACGTCATCACGCCGACCGCTCCATCACGACGTGCACAATTACACCAAATTGTGGGAAGGGGTTAACTAAAAATGTCCCATTTAAAAAGTACAAAATAATATTTGCTGTGCAAACTTATGGCAGGTGCTGATTGTTTTGCCAAGTTTTGATATATTTCCGCAAGGAAGTTGCCAGAGGCGAAAACAAGTTGCCATCTGTATACTGGGTGGTAAACTATGTCACAGATTTTTGCTATAAAAGGGAGTAGGATCCACATTTGTGCCAATCTCAGCCATCTACACAATGAAGATCATCATACTTTTTGCATTGGCTAGTGTCGGTGTCTGCACAGGTAAGTATAGTCAGCAGCACGTTTTATATATGTACCATAAGATTTGTATGGGGTTACTTAACGGTGTCTTTTGCGTGTGTTTTAGAGTCTGGGAGCTTTGTTTCCCCGCCACCAGAGGAATGCTCAACATGTGAACCATATGTTACCACATTTGATCGCTGTGATGGCTTTGAAAATGAATACGCGAATGATGAAAACTGTTTGAAACATGCGTTGGAGGTAAAAAAATACTTTCTAATATCTAAAAAAAAAAAACATACAACTAGAGGTTTCCATAAAATGTATCAATAAACCTGGTGAAGGCTATAACAAGACAGCACCTTAATTGACATTTGTCAGCAGATTTGTCCCTATGACACTGGCTGACCTGTTACATGTGCGCTTGGCAGCTGAAAGCATCTGTGTTGGTCCCATGTTCATATGTGCCTTCATTGCTGAGGAAAATTATGTTTTAATATATGCAAATGAGACTCTAGGAGCAATGGGGGCGTTACTGTTACACCTAGAGGCTTTGCTCTCTCTGCGACTGCCGCACCCTCTGTACGTTGATTGGCAGGGCAGGAAGTATAAATGTGATCACACCTAGCCCTGTCTTCTCCTAAAGTCAATCAAAGTGCAGAGGGCACAGCAGTTGCAGAGAGAGCAGAGGCTGTAGGTGTAGCGGCAATGCCCCCGTTGCTCCTAGAGGCTCATTTGCATATATTAGTATTTGCATCATAAAACATCTGCCATTTTAAAAGTACATCTTATGGAGCAAAAAATATGGTGTTTTACTATATTTGTGCATCTGTATGCTTGATCCATATTGTATAAGTATGTACAGTATATATAGTGTATTAAGATACTGCGTTAAAGGACATATTATGATAGGTATTACTGTACAGGTGTTGTAAATATATAGTGACTAGCACACGAAGATATATCACTATACAGGTACTAAGCTGGTTAGAGACCATGTACCTGTAGTGAAGGCTTCTGTTTGCGTGCTTCTGTCCGCGTCCCCGTACTTGGTAAGGCGATATTTTCTTCTTTACTTTTGTTTCTATGTTCGGTTTTTCTTAATGTTCTGATTCAGAGAAGGAAATCCAGATGCAGAATAGTTCGGCGTGCTGCCTCGTGCCCCGGCCGGTGGCGCGCTGCTGCCGCAAGTGGAGGTGTGTGCAGGGGAGTGGTTGGCGCTCACTTGGAGCTTGTGAGTGACGTCACTGACAGCGGTCATAAAATGACCAACAGGTACCAGGTATCTTTCTCCAACGCGTTTCGAACAGACGCTGTTCTTCCTCCCTGAGGAAGAACAGCGTCTGTTCGAAACGCTTTGGAGAAAAAGATACCTGGTACCTGTTGGTCATTGTATGACCGCTGTCAGTGACGTCACTCACAAGCTCCAAGTGAGCGCCAACCACTCCCCTGCACACACCTCCACTTGCGGCAGCAGCGCGCCACCGGCCGGGGCACGAGGCAGCACGCCGAACTATTCTGCATCTGGATTTCCTTCTCTGAATCAGAACATTAAGAAAAACCGAACATAGAAACAAAAGTAAAGAAGAAAATATCGCCTTACCAAGTACGGGGACGCGGACAGAAGCATGCAAACAGAAGCCTTCACTACAGGTACATGGTCTCTAACCAGCTTAGTACCTGTATAGTGATATATCTTTGTGTGCTAGTCACTATATATTTACAACACCTGTACAGTAATACCTATCATAATATGTCCTTTAGCGCAGTATCTTAATACACTACATTGTCTCCCCTGTGCGGCAGATTTTTGTGGTTCTGCCGCGATACCGCTGCTCTTTACATATAGCACCCACTGAGCGCCACCTTTGCAACTTCTCATCTCTTATGTACAGTATATATATGAGTAGAAGGAAATCAAGGAAGTTCAGAGAGATAGTTTATTTGCAAGTGAAGCAATCCAAAGTTAAGCGGGTCATACACATTAGATTTTGGCAGGTTTGGCCAACCGTCTAATATCTATGGTAGCTTCCTGACTGTCCCCCGAGAGCTGATATCCGCGGAGATATCGACTGGACACATTGGATTCAATTGCCCGATCCTTTTGGTAGCAGGAGATAAACCGCTGCCAGAGGAGTGTGTGTATGGTGTGTGGTAAATTTGGACTTGTACATATAAAATGATCACTTTGAACTTCTTTGGAGTTCCTTCTACTTGTATGCATTGGTTTGGAGTCCTGCTCCTGCACTCTTCAGAACTCAGCAAGGGTACACTTAGTATAAGAACTTACTGTGAGTGTATACACTGTACATATATAGCGGGTGTAATTGTCTGAATATGTGCACGTCTTTTACAGTATATGTTATTTGCATATTCCACTTCATTGTTATCATACATCAACTGTTTATTACTATTTTATGATTTATTCATTTTGCATAAGTCAATTAGACGCTCAGTGCTGCTCATCAGTGACTGCCATGTGATTGTGTTTTGTTCACAGAGTGTCCCGAAACTGCTGGAAATTGTAAAGAAATTGATCTGTAAGGGAAGAAAGTATAAGGTACAGTAAATGTAATGTAAAACACGTTAAAGGGGTTATCCCATGATCAAAGAAAAAATAAAAATCAGACATCACCTAGTACATGTCAGTCTCTTTCTAACAAACTTAGAACCAGCCCGGTACCTCACATGGATCCAGAGATCTCCCCATTCATTGCTCCAATTAATCTGCTAGATTTATTCCAAGCTGGCAGCTTAGGGGCGTGCACTTTCTAGAAGGGCGTGTCCCATCTACTGCAGCTGGTAGCAGTTGAGGGCTGGAACTGAGCATGTGCTTCCATCTCAGTGAGCAGGACAGAGAAATTAGAAAAAGAGCAAACAGCAGGTGGCGCTATGCAGATACTTTTTACTCAGTGGTTATGTAAAATGTTTAATTACATGCAGTTATAAAAGTATTCAGATCCAAGTGCTGGTTCCTGAATCCTGGCTGTGGGACAGCATCTGATCAGTTTAGCATTCATGGACTCCTTTAGCGAAATGGAATTGTCTCAAGAAAATCCTGTTACATTGTAAAAAAAATACCCTGTAACTTGACTTGCAGAATAAATGTGCTGTTTTCTTGCTATCTGCCATGTGAACTGACTGTTAATGTATTTTTTGACCTTGCAGTTGGATAAGAGATTCGAATACTACGAAGCATTTGAAAAAGAAATGAGGGATTTTATGGTAAGAAGAGCAAACAGCTATTATTAATTATTAGAATTAGGGCTGAGTTCACACTTCAGTTATTTGGTCAGTTATTTCCATCAGTTATTGTGAGCCAAAACCAGTAGTGAAGCCTACTGAGAGATCAGGTGTAATGGAAAGATTGGCAAATGTTCTGTGTTTTTGACCTGCACCTGGTTTTCGCTCACAGTAACTGACCAAATAACTGAAGTGTGAACTCAGCCTAAGCAGCACATTTACATTTCAATCTCTTTATGGTTTATGAAACTGTATCGAATCCTCTATTATCTATAAATCCAAAATTACTTTTTGGGCTCTGTTGTTATTTCTGTTTCTTCAGGCTTTCGTTGTTTTTGACTGTCAGAATAGATAGAAAGGTTCAGTACTGCATTCAGCACAAAAGAAATTCTGATACCTGACTAAGTCTTGTCTGACCCATTATAACTCAATGGAGAAAGCAACAGGTTCTGCCCAATGAGTTATCGCTGATCACAGACTTTACCCCCAGTATCTGTTGTTTAAAACGGCAATATAATCACTTTAAATTGAGAATCCATACCGGTGTCCATTAGTGTTGGGCACGAATATTCGTATCGCGAATATTAATCGTGAATTTAGCAGTTTCGAGAATTTGCGAAGATTTAGAATATAGTGCTATATATTCGTATTCGAGAATATTCTAGATTTTTTTCTTTTTCATTTGAACCCATGATTCCTCCCTGCTTCTTGCTTCTATGTTTCTATTTAGAGGGGCAAAGGTTTAAAAGTAATATCAGGAAGTATTACTTTACTGAGAGAGTAGTGGATGCATGGAATAGCCTTCCTGCAGAAGCGGTAGCTGCAAATACAGTGAAGGAGTTTAAGCATGCATGGGATAGGCATAAGGCATTTTATATATATATATATATATATATATAATTTGAGAAAATGAGGAGGCAGCACACTGTGTAAACGCGGGGTGCACGTCCGGCGAATGTGGACCCCCACCTAGGTCCAATAAGCTAGAAGAAAAAATAGCCAGCAGCACTCCAGGAGATAAAGGCAAACGGTGGTTTATTGACCCAAAATCAGACAAGCGACGTTTCGACAGCTTATTGCTGTCTTTGTCAAGCATAGTGCACATGTGACTCCAACAAAATATAAATAGGAGTGTCAATCCAAAAACTTATTAACATCAATCATAATTATTATGGTATCAAAAGACATCTTACATTCTGAAGATGATTACACAATATACATGTATTGAAGTGCCAATATCCGGCAGGCATAGTGCATACATAAAAATAAAATACAACTGTAATGTGTCCTGTAAAAAGTGAAGGAGAACATAATTAGTGCAGGTGGCAGTGTTGATTAAGTAAATTAAAAAACTCACTGTCCGGTGGGGAGCTGTATTGTGCATGGATCATATGCAGTGGCGTCCCGATTCTCGCAATGCGCATGCGCGAGAGCGATAAATCTCGCGATAGCCGCGGTGGTCAAAGGCCGGGAGACAGCCTTTTCCAAAATGGCCACAGCGGTCTCATATGAATGTGCGCATGTCCGGTGTATGTTTGCTACCACCCAGGTAAATGCTGGGTACCGCCCAGCAATCTCATAAAGATAAATAACAAATGAATAATAAACACTGACAGGGAATAAAGCGAACAGAGAAAGGAATCGGCGATACTGTCCAGAGGTCCACCAAAAAATTCAGTGTGTTTTTCATTGAGTATTGGAAGTCTACCCACCCAGTTAATACATTTATATCTTTCACTTTTGTGATATTCATCATATTTTTTGTTGAGAGATTATAGCGCCCCTTGAGGAGGGTTAGATGATATTCCGTGGGTATTACCCAGGGACGTTCATCTTTCTCCCCTATACTGGTGGCCTCCACCATGATCCATCATTATTTGAGGACACATTCTCTCTATTTTTTGCGAACGCATTATGGGTCGGCATCTGCCCAGTGATCACACTGAATTTTTTGGTGGACCTCTGGACAGTATCGCCGATTCCTTTCTCTGTTCGCTTTATTCCCTGTCAGTGTTTATTATTCATTTGTTATTTATCTTTATGAGATTGCTGGGCGGTACCCAGCATTTACCTGGGTGGTAGCAAACATACACCGGACATGCGCACATTCATATGAGACCGCTGTGGCCATTTTGGAAAAGGCTGTCTCCCGGCCTTTGACCACCGCGGCTATCGCGAGATTTATCGCTCTCGCGCATGCGCATTGCGAGAATCGGGACGCCACTGCATATGATCCATGCACAATACAGCTCCCCACCGGACAGTGAGTTTTTTAATTTACTTAATCAACACTGCCACCTGCACTAATTATGTTCTCCTTCACTTTTTACAGGACACATTACAGTTGTATTTTATTTTTATGTATGCACTATGCCTGCCGGATATTGGCACTTCAATACATGTATATTGTGTAATCATCTTCAGAATGTAAGATGTCTTTTGATACCATAATAATTATGATTGATGTTAATAAGTTTTTGGATTGACACTCCTATTTATATTTTGTTGGAGTCACATGTGCACTATGCTTGACAAAGACAGCAATAAGCTGTCGAAACGTCGCTTGTCTGATTTTGGGTCAATAAATAGTGTTGAGCGAACAGTTCGAGCATAGTTCGGGTCCGTACCGAATTTTGGGGTGTTCGTGACACGGACCCGAACCCGAACTTTTTCGTAAAAGTTCGGGTTCGTCGTTCGGCATGTATTTTGGCGCATTTTGAAAGGCTGCAAAGCAGCCAATCAACATGCATCATACTACTTGCCCTAAGATGCCATCGCAGCCATGCCTACTATTGGCAAGGCTGTGATTGGCCAAGTGCAGCATGTGACTCAGCCTCTTTATAAGCTTGTGCGCACGTCGGGACGTGCTCACTCCCGATGTGAATAGAACAGGGATAGACGCAGCTGATGCTAGGGCGAGAATAGGCAGGGATAATTGAATAACTGGAAGCAAATTTCTCTCCTCCACCTGTGATTCATCTGAACAACTGCAGCTGAGCTGCTTTTTTGATAGGGATTGGCTATTTTTAGAGTGGCCAGAGTGATTTTTCCATCCACATGTACCTGGGCTGACCGCCGGCCGCCATTTTGCGACTTGTAGTGCTGCAGCAGAAGCTGCCACAGTGTGCATTCCAAAGCTCCAAACAAGTCAGACATCTACACCTGGGATTCAGACCAATAGCGATTTAGCAGCACAGTCCAAGGCTATTTTTTTTAAAGGTTGTGCAGACCATTTTGTGGCACATGTTACTGGGCTGATAGGCGGCGGCCATCTTGGGACTAGTGCTGCAGCACAATCTCTCCCAACGTCCATTAATCACTTGTAATAGTGGTCTGTGCCATAGAAATCCTACATCAGGGACTTGGGTGTGCTTGTGTCACCCCTACTAATACCAGTCCACCTGTAATCCATACAGTGAAAAGCCATAAAGTATTCCAGTGAGGGAATTTTTTTTTTATTTAAAAAAGGCCAAGTTAGTTTATCTGGCGTTCAATATACTAGATACAGTTAGGCCTGCGTTTCATACATCTGGAATTAGCAAACTAATGTGCTGGGGTTGGGAAAACATATATGTACCCATACTAGAATCTGTCAAAGAAAGCGGTACTCACATATAACAGTCATTCCATCTGTAATCCATACAGTCAAAAGACTGAAAGTATTCCAGTGAGGGAATTTTTTTTATTTAAAAAAGGCCAAGTTAGTTTATCTGGCGTTCAATATACTAGATACAGTTAGGCCTGCGTTTCATACATCTGGAATTAGCAAACTAATGTGCTGGGGTTGGGAAAACATATATGTACCCATACTAGAATCTGTCAAAGAAAGCGGTACTCACATATAACAGTCATTCCATCTGTAATCCATACAGTCAAAAGACTGAAAGTATTCCAGTGAGGGAATTTTTTTTATTTAAAAAAGGCCAAGTTAGTTTATCTGGCGTTCAATATACTAGATACAGTTAGGCCTGCGTTTCATACATCTGGAATTAGCAAACTAATGTGCTGGGGTTGGGAAAACATATATGTACCCATACTAGAATCTGTCAAAGAAAGCGGTACTCACATATAACAGTCATTCCACCTGTAATCCATACAGTCAAAAGCCATAAAGTATTCCAGTGAGGGAATTTTTTTTTTATTTAAAAAAGGCCAAGTTAGTTTATCTGGCGTTCAATATACTAGATACAGTTAGGCCTGCGTTTCATACATCTGGAATTAGCAAACTAATGTGCTGGGGTTGGGAAAACATATATGTACCCATACTAGAATCTGTCAAAGAAAGCGGTACTCACATATAACAGTCATTCCATCTGTAATCCATACAGTCAAAAGACTGAAAGTATTCCAGTGAGGGAATTTTTTTTATTTAAAAAAGGCCAAGTTAGTTTATCTGGCGTTCAATATACTAGATACAGTTAGGCCTGCGTTTCATACATCTGGAATTAGCAAACTAATGTGCTGGGGTTGGGAAAACATATATGTACCCATACTAGAATCTGTCAAAGAAAGCGGTACTCACATATAACAGTCATTCCATCTGTAATCCATACAGTCAAAAGACTGAAAGTATTCCAGTGAGGGAATTTTTTTTATTTAAAAAAGGCCAAGTTAGTTTATCTGGCGTTCAATATACTAGATACAGTTAGGCCTGCGTTTCATACATCTGGAATTAGCAAACTAATGTGCTGGGGTTGGGAAAACATATATGTACCCATACTAGAATCTGTCAAAGAAAGCGGTACTCACATATAACAGTCATTCCATCTGTAATCCATACAGTCAAAAGACTGAAAGTATTCCAGTGAGGGAATTTTTTTTTTATTTAAAAAAGGCCAAGTTAGTTTATCTGGCGTTCAATATACTAGATACAGTTAGGCCTGCGTTTCATACATCTGGAATTAGCAAACTAATGTGCTGGGGTTGGGAAAACATATATGTACCCATACTAGAATCTGTCAAAGAAAGCGGTACTCACATATAACAGTCATTCCATCTGTAATCCATACAGTCAAAAGACTGAAAGTATTCCAGTGAGGGGATTTTTTTTATTTAAAAAAGGCCAAGTTAGTTTATCTGGCGTTCAATATACTAGATACAGTTAGGCCTGCGTTTCATACATCTGGAATTAGCAAACTAATGTGCTGGGGTTGGGAAAACATATATGTACCCATACTAGAATCTGTCAAAGAAAGCGGTACTCACATATAACAGTCATTCCATCTGTAATCCATACAGTCAAAAGACTGAAAGTATTCCAGTGAGGGGATTTTTTTTATTTAAAAAAGGCCAAGTTAGTTTATCTGGCGTTCAATATACTAGATACAGTTAGGCCTGCGTTTCATACATCTGGAATTAGCAAACTAATGTGCTGGGGTTGGGAAAACATATATGTACCCATACTAGAATCTGTCAAAGAAAGCGGTACTCACATATAACAGTCATTCCATCTGTAATCCATACAGTCAAAAGACTGAAAGTATTCCAGTGAGGGAATTTTTTTTTTATTTAAAAAAGGCCAAGTTAGTTTATCTGGCGTTCAATATACTAGATACAGTTAGGCCTGCGTTTCATACATCTGGAATTAGCAAACTAATGTGCTGGGGTTGGGAAAACATATATGTACCCATACTAGAATCTGTCAAAGAAAGCGGTACTCACATTTAACAGTCATTCCATCTGTAATCCATACAGTCAAAAGACTGAAAGTATTCCAGTGAGGGGATTTTTTTTATTTAAAAAAGGCCAAGTTAGTTTATCTGGCGTTCAATATACTAGATACAGTTAGGCCTGCGTTTCATACATCTGGAATTAGCAAACTAATGTGCTGGGGTTGGGAAAACATATATGTACCCATACTAGAATCTGTCAAAGAAAGCGGTACTCACATATAACAGTCATTCCATCTGTAATCCATACAGTCAAAAGACTGAAAGTATTCCAGTGAGGGAATTTTTATTTTATTTAAAAAAGGCCAAGTTAGTTTATCTGGCGTTCAATATACTAGATACAGTTAAGCCTGCGTTTCATACATCTGGAATTAGCAAACTAATGTGCTGGGGTTGGGAAAACATATATGTACCCATACTAGAATCTGTCAAAGAAAGCGGTACTCACATATAACAGTCATTCCATCTGTAATCCATACAGTCAAAAGACTGAAAGTATTCCAGTGAGGGGATTTTTTTTATTTAAAAAAGGCCAAGTTAGTTTATCTGGCGTTCAATATACTAGATACAGTTAGGCCTGCGTTTCATACATCTGGAATTAGCAAACTAATGTGCTGGGGTTGGGAAAACATATATGTACCCATACTAGAATCTGTCAAAGAAAGCGGTACTCACATATAACAGTCATTCCATCTGTAATCCATACAGTCAAAAGACTGAAAGTATTCCAGTGAGGGAATTTTTTTTTTATTTAAAAAAGGCCAAGTTAGTTTATCTGGCGTTCAATATACTAGATACAGTTAGGCCTGCGTTTCATACATCTGGAATTAGCAAACTAATGTGCTGGGGTTGGGAAAACATATATGTACCCATACTAGAATCTGTCAAAGAAAGCGGTACTCACATATAACAGTCATTCCATCTGTAATCCATACAGTCAAAAGACTGAAAGTATTCCAGTGAGGGGATTTTTTTTATTTAAAAAAGGCCAAGTTAGTTTATCTGGCGTTCAATATACTAGATACAGTTAGGCCTGCGTTTCATACATCTGGAATTAGCAAACTAATGTGCTGGGGTTGGGAAAACATATATGTACCCATACTAGAATCTGTCAAAGAAAGCGGTACTCACATATAACAGTCATTCCATCTGTAATCCATACAGTCAAAAGACTGAAAGTATTCCAGTGAGGGAATTTTTTATTTATTTAAAAAAGGCCAAGTTAGTTTATCTGGCGTTCAATATACTAGATACAGTTAGGCCTGCGTTTCATACATCTGGAATTAGCAAACTAATGTGCTGGGGTTGGGAAAACATATATGTACCCATACTAGAATCTGTCAAAGAAAGCGGTACTCACATATAACAGTCATTCCATCTGTAATCCATACAGTCAAAAGACTGAAAGTATTCCAGTGAGGGAATTTTTTTTTTATTTAAAAAAGGCCAAGTTAGTTTATCTGGCGTTCAATATACTAGATACAGTTAGGCCTGCGTTTCATACATCTGGAATTAGCAAACTAATGTGCTGGGGTTGGGAAAACATATATGTACCCATACTAGAATCTGTCAAAGAAAGCGGTACTCACATATAACAGTCATTCCATCTGTAATCCATACAGTCAAAAGACTGAAAGTATTCCAGTGAGGGGATTTTGCTTATAAAAAATAATATATTTCATTGTGGTGCGAGTTGAATCGCAACAATGAAGAAAAATACTATTAAGGGAAGAGGACGCGGTCGTGGTGGTGTCCGTGGAGCCTCTGTTGCTGGTAGAGGACGTGGCCGTTCGGCCCCAGGCGCACACAGTAGGGAACGAACTCCCTCAACTAGCCGGCAGAATGTACCGCAATATCTCGTGGGGCCCAATGCCGCTCTTAGGATGGTAAGGCCTGAGCAGGTACAGGCATTAATCGATTGGGTGGCCGACAGTGCTTCCAGCACGTTCACCACATGGTCTTCCACCCAGTCTTCTGCGGAAAGCGCACAGGTGGCACCTGAAAACCAAGCCCATCAGTCTGTCACATCACCCCCAAGCATATCAGGGAAACGGTCTGAGCCACAAGTTATGCAGCAGTCTCTTCTTCTGTTTGAAGACTCTGCTTCCAGGGTTTCCCAGGGGCGTCCACCTAGCCCTTCCCCAGTGGAGGAAGACATACCATGCACTGACGCACAACCACTTATGTCTCCAGATGAAGAGGACATGGGAATACCACCACAGCAGAGTCACCGACTCTCTGATGATGACGAAACACAGGTGCCCACTGCCGCGTCTTTTTGCAGTGTGCAGACTGAACAGGAGGAGGTCAGGGAGGGAGACTGGGTGGAAGACGATGCAGAGGACGATGAGGTCTTAGACCCCACATGGACTGAAGGTCGTGGCGATGACTTTCACAGTTCAGAGGAAGAGGTAGTGGTGAGACCGAGACAACAGCGAAGCCAAAGAGGGAGCAGGGGGCCAAAGCAGACGAGCCGCCGCCCCCAGAGTTCGCCTGCTACTGGACATCGCCAACAGGGACCCAGCCCCACAAAGGCAGCTTCAAAGAGTTCCCTGGCATGGCACTTCTTTAAACAATGTCCTACCGACAAGACCCGAGTGACTTGCACGCTCTGCCATCAGAGCCTGAGGCGAGGCATTAACGTTCTGAACCTCAGCACAACCTGCATGACCAGGCATCTACATGCAAAGCATGAACTGCAGTGGGGTACACACCTTAAAAACCAGGCACTCGCTGAGGCTCCCCCTGCTCCCTCTACCGCTGCTGCCTCGGCTTCCGCCTCGAGAGGAATGTTGCCACCTGCCGAGCAGCAAACAGAGGATGTGCCACCGACACCACCACCACCGCCACCGTCAACTAGCGTCTCCACTATATCACACAGCAGCGTTCAGCTCTCAATATCTCAAACCTTAGAGAGGAAGCGCAAATTCCCCCCGAGTCACCCTCGAGCCCTTGGCCTGAACGCCAGCATTTCTAAACTGCTGGCCTTTGAAATGCTGTCATTCCGGCTGGTGGACACAGACAGCTTCAAACAGCTGATGGCCATGGCTGTCCCGCAGTATGTGGTTCCCAGCCGCCACTACTTCTCCAAGACAGCCGTGCCTTCCCTGCACATGCAAGTGTCCGATAAAATCAAGTGTGCACTGCGCAACGCCATTTGTGGCAAGGTCCACCTAACCACAGATACGTGGACCAGTAAGCACGGCCAGGGACGCTATATCTCACTAACTGCACACTGGATGAATGTAGTGGCGGCTGGGCCCCCGGCGGACAGTTCCTTGGCGCACGTCCTTCCGCCCCCTAGGATCGCAGGGCATCATTCTCTGCCTCCTGTAGCCTCCTCCTCCTACTCGGCTTCCTCCTCCACTGCTTCCACCAGCTCATCCGGTCAGCCACACACCTTCACCACCAACTTCAGCACAGCCCGGGGTAAACGTCAGCAGGCCATTCTGAAACTCATATGTTTGGGGGACAGGCCCCACAGCGCAAAGGAGTTGTGGCGGGGTATTGAACAACAGACCGACGAGTGGTTTCTGCTGGTGGGCCTCAAGCCAGGCCTGGTGGTATGCGATAATGGGCGAAATCTCGTGGCAGCTCTGGGACTAGCCGGTTTGACGCACATCCCTTGCCTGGCGCATGTGCTGAACTTGGTGGTGCAGAGGTTCATTCACCACTACCCCAACATGTCAGAGCTGCTGCATAAAGTGCGGGCCGTCTGTGCGCGCTTCCGCCGTTCACATCCTGCCGCTGCTCGCCTGTCTGCGCTACAGCGGAACTTCGGCCTTCCCGCTCACCGCCTCATATGCGACGTGCCCACCCGGTGGAACTCCACCTTGCACATGCTGGAGAGACTGTGCGAGCAGCAGCAGGCCATAGTGGAGTTTCAGCTGCAGCACGCTCGCCTGTGTGCCCTGCTGCGCTGTTTCGAGTACTCCACCAACATGGCCAGTGGCGATGACACTGTTATCAGCGTTACAATACCACTTCTATGTCTCCTTGAGAAAACACTTAGGGCAATGATGTTAGAGGAGGTGGCCCAGGTGGAGGAGGAGGAGGAGGATGAGGGCTCGTTTCTAACACTTTCGGGCCAGTCTGTTCGAAGTGGCTCAGAGGGAGGTTTGTTTAAGCAGCAGAGGACAGGTTCACAAGTCGCCAGCCAAGGCACTGTACTGGAGGACGAGGAGGATGAGGAGGAGGAGGTGGAGGGGGACGAGGATGACGCAAGTTCACAGCGGGGTGGCAGCCCAGGCCCATCACTGGTGCGTGGCTGGGGGGATACGGTGGACGATGACGATACGCCTCCCACAGAGGACAGCTTGTCCTTACCCATGGGTAGCCTGGCCCACATGAGCGAATATATGCTCCAATGCCTGCGCAACGACAGCAGAGTTGCCCACGTTTTAACGTGTGCAGACTACTGGGTGGCCACCCTGCTGGATCCCCGGTATAAAGACAATGTGCCCACTTTAATTCCTGAACTGGAGCGCGACCGTAAGATGCGCGAGTACAAGCGCACGCTGATAGAGGCGCTCTTGAGAGCATTCCCACATGTCACAGGGGAACAGGTGGAAGGTGAAGGCAGAGGAGTGGCAAGAGGTCGCCAACGCAGCTGTGTCACGGCCAGCTCATCTGAGGGCAGGGTTAGCATGGCAGAAATGTGGAAACGTTTTGTCTCCACGCCACAGCTATCTGCACCGACACCTGATACGGAACGTGTTAGCAGGAGGCAGCATTTCACTAACATGGTTGAACAGTATGTCTGCACACCCCTCCACATCCTGACGGATGGTTCGGCCCCATTCAACTACTGGGTTTCGAAATTGTCCACGTGGCCAGAGTTAGCATGTTATGCCTTGGAGGTGCTTTCCTGCCCGGCGGCCAGCGTTTTATCTGAACGCGTATTCAGCACGGCAGGGGGCGTCATTACTGACAAGCGCAGCCGCCTGTCCACAGCCAACGTGGACAAGCTGACCTTCATAAAGATGAACCAGGCATGGATCCCACAGGACCTGTCCCTCCCTTGTGCAGAGTAGTCCTTATTAACTGCCTAAAACATGTCTTGTTGTGCTACGGGCCACTTCTTTATTTGATACAAATTTTATGAAACCCACAGTTGAATGAAACTCTTCTCTGTCTGGGCGCCGGGGCCTAACCAGATGAAAGTGGCCGGTTAAACTAACGGGTGACATGAAGCCATAACCTCTGCCATGCTACCTCTGTCTTCTGTCTGGGTGCTGAGTCCTAAGTCAAATAAAGCGGTCTTCTGCTGTGCTGGGGGATATGAAGCTAATCTCTGACCTCTCTCCTCTGTCTGGGTCCAAAGGCCTAAATCACTGAAAGAGGCGTTCTCCTGTGGTGTGTGATATGATGCCAGAATATGTGCTGTGGGGCCTCTCTCCTCTTCCTGGGTGCAGGGGTCAAATAAACTAAATTGTGGCCTACTCCTGTGGTGGTTGATATGATGCCTGATTCTCTGATGTGGAACCTCTCTCCTCTGTTTGGGTGAAGGGGTCAAAGTAACTAAATGGTGGCTTCTCCTGTGGTGGCTGATATGATGCCAGAATATGTGCTGTGGTGCCTCTCTCCTCTTCCTGGGTGCGGGGGTCAAAGTAACTCAATGGTGGCTTCTCCTGTGGTGGCTGATATGATGCCAGAATATGTGCTGTGGTGCCTCTCTCCTCTTCCTGGGTGCGGGGGTCAAAGTAACTCAATGGTGGCTTCTCCTGTGGTGGCTGATATGATGCCAGAATATGTGCTGTGGTGCCTCTCTCCTCTTCCTGGGTGCAGGGGTCAAAGTAACTAAATGGTGGCTTCTCCTGTGGTGGTTGATATGATGCCTGATTCTCTGCTGTGAAACCTCTCTCCTCCATCTGGGTGTAGGGGTCAAAGTCTTTCAAAGTCGCCTTCTCCTGTGCTGATTGATATAAAGCTGATGGTTGTGCCATCTGACATGGTTGCCAGGGTCTGATTCAATGGGGGCCTACTCCTGTGGTGGGTGATCTAAATGCCTGATTCTCTGCTTTGAAACCTCTCTCCTCCGTCTGGGTGTAGGGGTCAAAGTCTTTCAAAGTCGCCTTCTCCTGTGCTGATTGATATGAAGCTGATGGTTGTGCCATCTGACATGGTTGCCGGGGTCCCATTAAATTGGGGCCTACTCCTGTGGTGGGTGATCTAAATGCCTGATTCTCTGCTTTGAAACCTCTCTCCTCCGTCCGGGTGTAGGGGTCAAAGTCTGTCAAAGTCGCCTTCTCCTGTGCTGATTGATATAAAGCTTATGCTTGTGCCATCTGACATGGTTGCCGGGGTCTGATTCAATGGTGGCCTACTCCTGTGGTGGGTGATCTAAATGCCTGATTCTCTGCTGTGTAACCTCTCTCCTCCGTCTGGGTGTAGGGGTCAAAGTAACTAAATGGTGGCCTACTCCTGTGGTGGGTGATATGATGCCTGGTTCTCTGCTGTGGGACCTCTCTCCTTTGTCTGGGTGCTGTGGTCAAAATAATAGTAAGTGACCTTCTCCATTGGTGGGTGACTTGAAGCCTGATTCTGTGCTATGGGACCTCACTCCAATTAATATTGTTTAATTTTTATTTATTTTATGTTAACTCATCATTTCCCTATCTACATTTGTTTGCAGGGGATTTAACTACATTTTGCTGCCTTTTGCAGCCCTCTAGCCCTTTCCGAGTGTGTTTTACAGCCTTTTTAGTGCCCAAAAGTTCGGGTCCCCATTGACTTCTATGGGGTTCGGGTTCGGGATGAAGTTCGGGTCGAGTTCGGATCCCGAACCCGAACATTTTTCGAAAGTTCGGCCGAACTCGTCGAACCCGAACATCCAGGTGTTCGCTCAACTCTATCAATAAACCACCGTTTGCCTTTATCT
The DNA here is from genome assembly GCF_905171765.1 of Bufo bufo. NCBI lineage: Eukaryota > Metazoa > Chordata > Amphibia > Anura > Bufonidae > Bufo > Bufo bufo. Next base: position 38,217,575 of record NC_053397.1, on the reverse strand, counting down.
CCTGGAGTGCTGCTGGCTATTTTTTCTTCTATATATATATATATATAAAACATAAATAATCAAACATATATAAAATAGTATATAAAACATACGATGCTGTATACATCAACTGAAATAGGATCTGGAGAAATACGCAAGGTCACACAGTAACCTGCCAAAAAAACACACCAAAAACGCATAGGTGTAAACCTGCGTTTCTTGTGCGATTTGTTCCTTTATCAAACGGGGTGCCGTGTGTGAATAGATTCATGCTTCCCCATGAAGGTAGCTATCCTGTAGACACTGAGAGGACACATCAATATTCAGCCAGCATGTCGGTATAAGGACCCCAAAATGAAATATGGTCCCAACTATACGTTGTTTGACAGGGACCCTCTGAACATGGAGATCCCCGGTCCCCAGAAGAGGGAGAGGAGGGAACCATATAGCGCACATGTCTAGACAGGAATCGCGAAGGATCTTTGAATATGACACGATTGTTCTGAGGGGCTTGAACGCTGAAATGGAGGTCTTTGGTTTACTGTGAGGAGTGGGGGGGTTGCCCGGTGGTGATGGGACATCGGAGTCTGGTCGTCTATCGACACTCTGATCTCCCCTCCCTGTGGGACAGCTCTCCCTTCTACATCATCCTCATTCTCTTCTGGGGACCGGGGATCTCCATGTTCAGAGGGTCCCTGTCAAACAGCGTATAGTTGGGACCATATTTCATTTTGGGGTCCTTATACCCTTATATCCTTCAGTTGTTTTGCAATGCCGGATCCGGCACCTATGCAAGTCAATGGGAATTAATGCTCGGCATTCCGGTGACTGATCCGGCATTCCGGCGACTGATCAGACATTTTGTATTATGTCCGGCCAAAATGCCTGACAGTGACTGAACGAAATGCATACTGATGCAAACTGAACGGATTTCTATCCATTCAGATTGCGTTGGGATTTGACTGATCAGTTATTTTCCGGCATAGAGCCCTTTTAATGGAAGTCTATGCCAGAAAAGAATAACGCTAGTGTGAAAGTACCCTTAGCTTAGCTAAATTGCTCTGCTTGTATTTTCTCGGATATTTGCTATATTGCTATATATTCTTGATTTAGATTATGATGAATATTCTTAAAATGAATATATAGCACTATATTTACTGCTATATATTCTTTTTTGATTAACTTCGCATTACGCGATTTTTACAATTAGTTTAATCTCAATCGCGAAAATAATCTCGAATACGAATATTCGCAAATATGAAACGAATATTCTGCCGAATATTCTCAAAATATTGCAAATTCGAATATGGGACCTGCCGCTCATCACTAATGTTCATACACATTAGCCACTTGTTGACCAAACAAGCTATTTCACCTAGTGCCCCAGGTCTGCTCGGCTTGGCCAAGAATCCATGTGTTCTAAACGAAGAGAGGAGAGAAAGCAGCTGCCAGACTCCTCTGGTGGATCTCCTTGAGAAAGAAAGGATCAGCAAGTTGAAATCCAACTGCCCAATCCTTATGGCCTTTGGGGTACAGTCGGGAGACCGCTATACACCTTAGATCAGGGGTCAGCAACCTCTGGCACTCCAGCTGTTGTGAAACTACAACTCCCAGCATACTCCATTCACTTCTGTGGGAGTTCTGCGAACAGCCAAGTTAGTGTGCATGCTGGGAGTTGTAGTTTGACCACACCTGGAATGTCGAAGGTTGCTGATCGCTGCCTTAGATGGTCGTCTGGTCCCACCAAAATAACTGGGTTTGACTGATGTACATCTATGTATGCCCAGCATAAATTGTAAAGTGAATTTGTATTTAAAGATGACCTTTTATCCCTCCTGACGGGTCTGGTTACCCAACAACTGTGGAACACATTTATGACTGGGTGTTATCATTTCTCTTCATCCATTGGGTGTATCTCTACACAGTCTAGCACTGTCAGCAAGGATTGGACAGTGTCAATGTGCAGGGACACACCCACAACTGGTAACACCCAGTTATCTATTTATTTATACAATTCAATGTGGAATAACAGAGGAACGGTGGACTGTACTGTAGTTACAAACATTAGATTCTCCAGAATTGTTATTTAATAGGAACTACAATTGCAGCGTTTACTAAAACAGACGTGTCGTGAGAGGTGAGAGGTCCTCTTTAACCTTATGACTAGTGCACTTTTCAATGTAGTGAGATTTCTAGATTTGATACAGTTGAAACCAGAAGTTTGCATACACTATATAAAAAGACGCATATGCAGGTTTTTCTCAATATCTGACATGAAATCAGAATAAAACTTTCCTGTTTTTTGTTAATTAGGATTACCATAATTATTATTATTTGCCAAATGCCAGAATAATGAGAGAGTGAGAATGTTTTAAGGCATTTTTATCACTTTCTGCAAAGTCAAAAGTTTACATACATTTCATTAATATTTCGTACTATTGCCCGTAAACTGTATGACTTGGGTCAAACGTTTTGGATATCCTTCCACAAGCTTCTCACAATAGTTCGTTGGAATTTGGGCCCATTCCTCCTGACAAAATTGGTGTCATGTTTGTTGGTCGCCTTGCTCGCTCCTGCCTTTTCAGCTTTGCCCATAAATTTTCAATAGGATTGAGATCAGGACTTTGTGATGGCGGCTCCAAAACATTGACTTTGTTATCCTTATGCCACTTTGTAACCAGTTTGGCAGTGCGCTTTGGGCATTGTCCATTTGGAAGACCCATTTCCGCCCAAGCTTTAACTTCCTGGCTGATGTCTTGAGATGTTGCTTCAGTATTTCCACATAATCTTCTTTCCTCGTGATGTCATCTATTTTGTGAATATTTTGTTTCTCCCTTTTTCCTCCAAACGTAACAATGGTCATTATGGCCAAAAAGTTAAATTTTAGTTTCGTCAGACCACAGGACATGTCTCCAAAAATGTAGGTCTTTGTTCCTGTGTGCATTTGCAAACATTAATCTGGCTTTTTTATGTTTCTTTTGGAGTAATGGCTTCTTCCTGGCAGAGTGGCCTTTCAGCCCATGTTGATACAGTACTCGTTTCACTGTGGATATTGACACAATCTTACCAGCTTCCGCCATCATCTTCCCAAAGTCTTTTGCTTTTGTCGGACCAAAGCAAGTTCATCTATGGGGCATCTCCTTCCTGAGCGGTATAATGGCTGGACATTCCCATCTTGTTTGTACTTGCGTAAAATAGTTTGTACAGATGAACGAGGCACCTTCAGGTATCTTGAAATTGTACCCAAGGTTGAGCCAGGCTTGTGCAAGTCCACAATTCTCTTACTGATATCTTGGCTGATTTCTTTAGACTTTCCCATGATGCTACACAAAGAAGCAGTGTGTTTCAGGTGTGCATTTAAATACATCCACAGGTGTGTCTCTAATTAACTTAGATGTTGCCAACAAACAGAAGCTTCCAAACACATGTGTAATGACCGGCGTCACACACAGGGAGGGAAAAGGGAAAGCCCTGCCCAAGGGAGAGGGTAAGGTGGTGACCCCTGACTCACCTTGCAGCTGGCACCTGACTGCCCTGACGTCCCTAGACGGGTTCCTCACCCATGCGGCGATCACGTGCCTAAACCCTGACTTTCCCTGAAATGAGCCCTAGATAGTGAACGGGCCGGTGGGATCGCTAGTCCGCACCACTGAACTAAGAAGGAAACACCAGGGAGAGGACAGACAATACAGACAAACACATACACCCAGGTGGGCGACCACAGAAGTCCACAAAGGTCCAACAGGGATCCAGAGGGTAGCGTTCTGGATCAACAACCAGAGAACGCAGCAACACAGCTCCAGAGGGTCAGAATAGATGCCCAGGCAGGAAGCTCTATATCTGGCAACCAGAGAAGTGTGAGAGGGGAATATAAGGAGGTTTGGGATTGCTGGACAAGGAACAGCTGAGGAGAAGGAGCTACGGATCCCTGAGTGAGCCAAAAGGGTTTGCAAAGCAAACCCAGAAAGCTACCATAAGGAAACAGCCCTATCTTACACAGAGCGCGCAGCCAACCGCTGCGACTTCCTGACCCCGGGTATAACGGAGTCAGGCGTGGTTCTTATCACCCTCGTGACAGTACCCCCCTCTCTACGAGGGGCCTCCGGACACTCAGGACCAGGTCTCTCAGGATGAGATGCATGAAAAACCCGAACTAGCCTGTTGGCGTTTACCTCAGACGCAGGAACCCACATTCTTTCCTCGGGACCGTAACCTCTCCAATGCACCAGATATTGAAGAGAGCGGCGGACCCGACGAGAATTAATAATTTTGGATATCTGAAATTCTAGATTACCATCCACGACAACAGGAGGGGGTGGCAGCGGTGACGGTTCTAGAGGTGGAAGATATTTTTTGAGTAATGACTTATGAAAGACATTATGCATTTTAAAAGTCTGAGGTAACTCCAGGCGAAAAGCCACGGGGTTGATGATGGCTACAATTTTGTAAGGACCAATAAACCTAGGACCCAGTTTCCAAGAGGGAACCTTCAATTTAATATTTCTAGTGGACAACCACACATAGTCATTCACTCCTAGGTCCGGACCTGGCGACCGTCTCTTATCAGCCATGCATTTGTATTTACCTCCCATATTTTTCAAGTTAGCTTGCACCTTCTGCCATACCGATGAAAGAGATGACGTAAACCGTTCCTTTTCGGGAACCCCAGAAGACCCCCCCTCTTTGAAAGTACAGAATTGGGGATGAAAACCATATGCACCAAGAAATGGTGACTTGCCAGTGGATTCCTGACGACGATTATTTATGGCAAACTCAGCTAATGGTAAATATGATGACCACACCTCTTGGTTTTCAGACACAAAACATCTTAGATATGTCTCCAGGTTTTGGTTGGTACGCTCAGTCTGTCCATTCCACTGAGGATGGAAAGCTGAGGAAAAGGACAAGTGTACCCCCAAACGGGAACAAAAAGCTTTCCAAAATTTAGAAATAAACTGGGTACCCTGATCCGAAACAACATCGGAGGGGACCCCGTGAAGCTTCACGATCTCACTGACGAATACCTGAGCAAGAGTTTTAGCATTAGGTAGTGCGGGTAACGCAATGAAGTGTACCATTTTGCTAAACCTGTCCACTACTACCAAAATAACTGTTTTACCCGCAGACAAAGGTAAGTCAGTGATAAAATCCATTGACAGATGTGTCCATGGTCTATTGGGAATGACGAGTGGTAATAGAGACCCTGCAGGACGTGTATGTGAAACTTTTGCGCGCGCACAGGTAGAACAAGAAGACACAAAATCCAATACATCCTGACGCAACCTTGGCCACCAAAAACGACGAGACAATAGCTCCAAGGTTGCTTTACTACCCGGGTGCCCAGCAAGTGCCGAATTATGATGTTCCTTTAATAATTCGAAACGTAGGTTCAACGGTACAAACAATTTCTCTGAGGGGCAAGAGACCGGGGCGTCCCCCTGGGCCTCTAACACCTTCCCCTCCAGAACAGAGTGTACCGCAGAAACAACCACTCCTCTTTGAAGAATGGGCACCGGATCACTCACATTACCCCCTCCAGGGAAACAACGAGATAGTGCATCAGCCTTGGTATTCTTTGCCCCAGGACGATAGGTAATCACAAAGAACCTGGTAAAAAATAGCGACCACCTAGCCTGTCTAGGGGTGAGACGCTTAGCTGATTCGAGGTACAGAAGATTTTTGTGGTCCGTAATCACAGTGACGGGGTGGACTGCCCCCTCTAAAAAGTGACGCCACTCCTCAAACGCAAGTTTAATAGCTAACAGTTCCCTATTGCCAATATCGTAGTTCTTTTCTGCTGCAGATAGTTTTTTAGAAAAGAAAGCACAAGGACACCATTTGCCAGGAGACGGACCCTGAGACAGTACAGCCCCCACTCCCACCTCTGATGCATCGACTTCAACAATAAAAGGCTGAGAGACATCAGGTTGGACTAGTACAGGTGCTGAGGTAAACCTCTCTTTTAGAGAGGAAAAAGCAACTTTAGCGGCGTCAGACCATTTAGAAAAATCAGTCCCCTTCCTAGTCATGTCAGTAAGGGGTTTTACAATAAGTGAATAATTTTTAATGAATTTCCTATAGAAATTCGCGAAGCCCAAGAACCGTTGTAGTGCTTTGAGGTTCTCAGGAAGATCCCAATCCAAAATTGCCTGGACCTTCCTAGGATCCATACGGAAACCTGAAGCAGATAAAAAATAACCCAGGAATTGTATCGCCTGAACGGCGAAGACACATTTTTCAATTTTAGCATATAATTTATTCGTCCGTAGGACCTGCAGTTCTTGTCTGACATGCACCTCATGTGTTCTCAGATCAGAATAATAAATTAAAATATCATCTAGGTATATTACCACAAACCTGCCGATTAGATAACTAAAAATGTCATTAACGAAATGTTGAAAGACGGCAGGAGCATTGGTCAGACCGAAAGGCATAACTAGATTTTCATAATGCCCCTCAGGGGTGTTAAAAGCTGTCTTCCACTCATCCCCCTCCTTAATACGAATCAGATTGTAGGCCCCCCTAAGATCAAGTTTGGAGAACCACCTAGCACCCGCAATCTGGTTAAACAGGTCAGGAATGAGAGGAAGAGGGTATGGGTCTAGGATGGTTATCCGATTTAATTCGCGAAAATCTAGGCAAGGACGCAGGCCCCCATCTTTCTTTTTAACGAAGAAAAACCCTGCAGCCACGGGTGAAGAAGAGGGTCTGATGTGTCCCTTAGCCAAACTCTCGGAGATATAATCTTTCATGGCTTGTCTCTCTGGACCTGAAAGATTATATAACCTGGTCTTGGGTAATTTTGCGCCGGGAATACGGTTAACCGGGCAATCATAAGGACGATGAGGTGGTAACTTCTGACAACCCTTTTCAGAAAAAACGTCCTCAAAATCCAAAATAAATGTAGGTAGGGTAGTTATGGAGGCGACTAAGCAATTGCTATTTAAGCAATTTTCTCTGCACTGCTCACTCCACTCCAATATCTCCCTGGCCTGCCAATCCACCACTGGATTGTGCGCTACCAACCAGGGAAGACCCAGCACTACCGGAGTGGGAAGCCCCTCCAGAACATAACATGAAAGCATCTCGTTATGGTGGTCCCCTACCCGAAGGTGTAAATTATGAACAATGTGGGTGAGGTTTCTCTGAGACAGAGGAGCAGAATCAATAGCAAATATGGGAATAGGTCTCTGTAGCGTACAGAGAGACAAACCCATAGTGCGGGCAAAATGGGCATCTATCAAATTTACCCCTGCTCCACTGTCTAGAAAGAAAGAAATAGTCTCTGTCTTATCACCACAAACAATAACCGCTGGCAACACAAATTGCGATGTACGTATGGAGGAAACGTATACCCCCCGGCTGACATCCTCCACACAGCCTGGGGTTAGTAGTTTTCCGACGGTCTTTTGTTTCTGAGGAAAGAAGGACAGACATTAATGAAATGACCCCTCTCCCCACAAAAAAAAAAAACCCCACGCCTACGGCGAGCCACAAGAGGACGGACCTGACTAGTAGTTCCTCCTAGCTGCATAGGCTCGTCTAAGTCCGTACAGACTAACTGCTGCTTGGGAGGGGTTACCAATGGCTCAGGTTTTTTCAATCTGTCCCTAAGGCGTCTATCTATACGGATAGAAAGGGACATAACCGCATCAAGGGAAAAGGGGGTCTCATATAATGCAAGCGCAACCTTAACCCTTTCGGATAACCCAGAGCAGAACTGACTCCTGAGAGCCGGGTCGTTCCATTGGGTATCCGTAGCCCACCTACGGAAGTCAGAGCAATATTCCTCTACCGGCCGCTCTCCTTGTAGGAGTCTCCGTAATCTTGATTCAGCCAGTGCGACTCGGTCAGGGTCGTCATATATGAGACCTACGGCCCCGAAAAACTCATCCACTGACCGAAGCGCCTGGGAATCAGTAGGTAAAGAGAACGTCCAGGACTGCGGGTCCCCCTGCAGCAGGGAAATAACAACCCCCACCTGCTGTTCTTCATTACCAGAGGAGTAAGGGCGCAGTTTAAAGTATAATTTACAGGCCTCACGGAATGTCAAAAACTTGTCCCTTCCCCCAGAAAATCTGTCAGGGAGAGGGACCTTGGGTTCCGCAACAACCTGGTTACCAGTAGCAACCGCTGGGCTTGCGGTCTGTTGTAATTGCTGCTGTTGCTGGAGGACCGACGCCTTCAATCCTGCCACCTCCAAAGACAGGCCATGAAATTGTTTGGACAGAGCAGCAATTTGATCCATACTGGATTCTAAGTAGGTAAAAAAAAAAAAACTTTTTTTTACCTACACAAAAATAAGGGCCAGATATAATGTAATGACCGGCGTCACACACAGGGAGGGAAAAGGGAAAGCCCTGCCGAAGGGAGAGGGTAAGGTGGTGACCCCTGACTCACCTTGCAGCTGGCACCTGACTGCCCTGACGTCCCTAGACGGGTTCCTCACCCGTGCGGCGATCACGTGCCTAAACCCTGGCTTTCCCTGAAATGAGCCCTAGATAGTGAACGGGCCGGTGGGATCGCTAGTCCGCACCACTGAACTAAGAAGGAAACACCAGGGAGAGGACAGACAATACAGACAAAAACATACACCCAGGTGGGCGACCACAGCAGTCCACAAAGGTCCAACAGGGATCCGAAGGGTAGCGTTCTGGATCAACAACCAGAGAACGCAGCAACACAGCTCCAGAAGGTCAGAATAGATTTCCAGGCAGGAAGCTCTATATCTGGCAACCAGAGAAGTGTGAGAGGGGAATATAAGGAGGTTTGGGAGTGCTGGACAAGGAACAGCTGAGGAGAAGGAGCTACGGATCCCTGAGTGAGCCAAAAGGGTTTGCAAAGCAAACCCAGAAAGCTACCATAAGGAAAACAGCCCTATCTTAAATAGAGCGCGCAGCCAACCGCTGCGACTTCCTGACCCCGGGTATAACGGAGTCAGGCGTGGTTCTTGACACCCTCGTGACAACATGCCATCATATGGGCAGTCCAGAATTGTTTAAAGGCATAGTAATCTTAGTGTATGCAGACTTTTGACAATGCAGAAAGTAATAAAAATGCCTTAAAACATTTTCTCTATCATTATTCTGGCATTTGGCAAATAATAATAATTATGGTAATCCTAACTGACCAAAAACAGGAAAGGTTTATTCTGATTTCATGTCAGATATTGAGAAAAACATGAATATGTGTCATTTTATATAGTGCATATAAACTTCTGGTTCAACTGTATATGTTACTTTGTAACGATGAATGACGTATTTCTTTCCCTTGGCAGGGATGTACTGGCTGTTTTCCTGACAAGATGCTTGGTGTCGAAGAGATACTAGTAAGTGACTAAGGGTTGTTCACATATGAGTTGTACATTCCGGTATATCGTTCCGTTATAACAGGGTTATAATGGAATATAACGGAATTTATGGACGAAATGCAAAACAGAAGCCTTTAGAGGCATTCCATTTTGATCCATCCTAATATGGGCACAAGTAACGGTTCCGTCTTGTTCTGTAATGTAAGACGGAAAAAAAGTCCTGCCGAGGGATACTTGTAAAATATCTATTATCTGTTTGTCCTTGAAGTAGGCCTAATTGGTTTAGGACAGGGATGTCCAACCTGTGGCTCTCCAGCTGTTGCAAAACTACCACTCCCAGCATGCCTGGACAGCCTATAGCAGGGATGGCCATCCTGAGGGTCTCCAGCTGTTGCAAAACTACAACTCGCAGCATGCCCAGACTGCCTACAGCAGGGCATGGTGGGAGTTGTAGTTTTACAACAGCTGGAGAGCCGCAGGTTGGCCATGCCTGGCCTGTAGCTATTAGGGCATGCTGGGAGTTGCAGTTTTGCAACAGTTGGAGGGACACAGGTTGAACATCCCTGGTTTACGACATGAAAATTGGGAATTCTGCTATAGATTAAAAAAAAAAATGTTTTAACTTATATAGCACTGACATATTCCAGAGAGCTTTACAGACATCATCACTCACTGTCTCCAGTGGAGCTTACAATCTACATTCCCTATCAGTATGCCTAGGCTAGTGGTGGCGAACATATGGTATGGGTACCAGAGGCGGTACTCAGAGCCCTCTCTGTGGGCACCCGCATCCTGGAAAAAGTCTATGGTGTACCAATATGCCTTAGACGATTCCTGCCATTCATCAGCGCAGGGCGCACTATGAACGGCACAGGCAGAGCACAGAATGTAGACAGGTTATTATAGCTACAAGATAAAGTACATGGAAGATATACTATGTTGGACTCAGGGTAAATTGCTGTGTTGGCACACTGGCCTAGGTTCGCCAACACTGGCCTAGGGTATGGGAGGCAGTGGCGTGCCCAAAGTGTTTGGCACCCGGGGCGGGTCATTTCTCTGGCACCCCTCCCCCCCAATAGTTGACCACATACCTCTTACATCCAGGGACATCTCCTGTCATGTAGACCTTCTCTTTCCTCTTCTCCTCCGTTAGACCGCCATTCTTTCAGCCACATCTAGTCTCTACAGAGTTTGTAACACAGACACGTTAGATTTCTCAATTTTTCCATCAACCTCCCCATCCTGGTGTCCCCACAGTGTCAACCTGCTGTCACCCCCAATACTGTGCCCGTTGTGCCCCCCAATGCCCCTGGTACTATACTGCTGAAAAAATTTTGACCCTAAAAGACATAATTGGAGTCCTTTATCAAACTGGTGTAAAGTAGAACTGGATTTCCAAAAGAGCTGTCAAATATGAAAGGTGGAATCTGATTGGTTGCTATGGGCAACTAAGCCAGTTCTACTTTACACCAATTTGATAAATTACCCCAAATGTCCCTATAGTGTCCACAGCAGCTATAATGTCCCCTAGAGTGCCCCCAGTAATAATAACACCTTATATTGTGCTCCAGGTAATAATCCCTGTATAGTGTCCCCAGAAATAATAGAATGGCCCCTAAAGTGCCTCCTTAATAGCAAGGCCCCCATGGTGCCCCCCACACAGTAATTTCCCCCATACTGCCCCCCATACAGTAGTGTCCACCACACAGTAATTTCCCCCACACTGCCGCCACACAGTAGTGTCCCCCATGCTGCCCTCCACACAGTAGTGTCCCCCATGCTGCCCTCCACACAGTAGTGTCCCCCACACAGTAGTGTCCCCCACGCTGCCCCCACACACAGTAGTATCTTCCACGCTTCCCCCATACAGTAATTTCCCCGACACTGTAGTGTCCCCCCACGCTGCCCCCCCACACAGTAGTGTCCCCCCACACAGTAGTGTTCCCCACGCTACCCTCCACACAGTAGTGTCCCCCACGCTGCCCCCACACAGTAGTGTCCCACACACTGCCCCCCCCACAGTAGTGTCCCACACACTGTCCCCCACACTGTAGTGTCCCCCACATTGTCATCCCTCCCATAATAAAGTGCCCCCCCACTGTGTCACACAGTATCCCACCATATTCCCCCCACGTCCTCCTGTGTGCAACCCCCTTATGTCCCCCAAAGTTGCCACATTATAAAATAAAAGTTTGCCCCCACACGTCCTCTGTCCACCCCGGCCCCCTCATGTCCCCTAAAGTTGCCACATAAAAGAAAAAAGAAAGAAAGAAACCCTAAAAGCTAAATACTTACCTGCACTTGCTTGCAGAGTCCCGGCACTGTGCTGCTGAGTCCCGCACAGGGGCGCGCGATGACGTCATCACGCGCGTCTGCTCCCGGATTTCACTACCGCATAGGCTTCAGGCCTACTAGGCCTGAAGCCTATTGCGGTGATCGGCGGCGGGGCAGGGAACTATGCACTCCGCTCCCTGTCCTGCCGTAGTATGTGGGACTGGGTCACAGGTGTCAGCGCTTCAGCAATGAGCGCTTCCATCTGTATTGATGGAAGCGCTCATTGCTTCTGGGCCTGCTAGCGCCCCCATCAGAGCCGGCACCCGGGGCGCACCCCCCCCCCCGCCCCCCACTGGGCACGCCACTGATGGGAGGAAACCCACGCAATCACGGGGAGAACACACAAACTCCATGCAGATTCAAATCCAGGACCCCAGAGCTGCAATGCACCAGTGCTAACCTCAGAGCCGCTATGCTGCCCATTTTCTTAAAGGGAATTTGCCACCAAAATTCATAGACAGATGTTTCGTTACAGAGTAGGATTCTGGGTGACTGGGTGTGGTGCTTTGGAATCATTGGCCAGCACCCTGAAACAGATGTCTATGGATGTATCTCTGGCTTGGCTATTTTCCCTTGTTATGTCCAAAGGCTTGAGCCACTTCCCCAATGTGGCGCTGGCAAGGCAGTCCTCTTTCCTTGGGAAACACCTCTTTGCATTTGTTTTCCCACAGAGCAATAAGAGCTAATAAGTCAGAGCCAGAGCCAATACGTCTCCATAAGTCTCTCTGCAGAGGTCAGGATGGAGTAGATAAGCTGTGATATCACCTATTGTGAATGGTGGATCCTGTATTATTTATACACATATGTGATATCTGTCATGGTACTCCTGAGAGTAATGATAAGCAGATAACTGAAGTAAAGTGATCTGTACAGACCAAGAAGTGGTGCCTATTTTTAGGCTTAGTGGCCATTGTGAAAACTGAAGTATTATAGGATTATAAAAAAATAGATATTAACATGTTATGACAATTAAAAATAATCACCAGATATTCTTTAAAATATGTCCAATATAAAAACATGAGTTAAAAACAACAGTAAAACACTTCTCACAAACACTATTTAAAACAAGTCACAAGACATGAAATAACATACACTTGGTATCATCATACCCATAGCAAATTATACAGTAAGCTTACAACTTGCTTACTAGGGCAGCACAGTGGCTCAGTGGTTAGCACTGGTGCCGTGCAGCGCTGGGGTCCTGAGCTCAAATCTGACCAAGGACAACACCTGCATGGAGTTGTATGTTGGTGTATGCTGAAAAAAATAAAATAAGGTTGACTGCATTTTTTCTCAAATAAAAAAACTAATATAAAGTGAATGCTATTGTATATGTAGCTACATAAAGAGCCACCTGTCTTATATAAGAAACAAAACTATGGCTAGGGCCACAGGGAAGTCGTACGACATTGCAATGATTGGCAATGGAGTCGCAGTACGACATTCTGTGACAGATGTGACAATTGCAGAAAATCCAACACTGCTGGAATTTTGGTCGCAATCTGCATGTGACTTTGCCATCAGGGACCCCAGTGTAAGTTGTGTGTGACATAGGACGCCCCTGTGACCTGGCCATGTTGTGTACAGCCAGATTGCAGCTCTAAAGTAGCCACGGGATAGCAAGTTGCAGACAAATCACTATTAACCTTGCCGAGGATATACATGTAATATACTTGTCTATTCCTGCATTATACTCGACTGGATCACAGTAGGCACGAATAAAACGTAACTTTTAATATTTAATGTTAATAAATCCATCCACTTCAAAGAAAAAATAATAATAAACAGACATATACATAACAAAAATAGCCTTGATGGTATCTAAGGGGGAGAGCTGATAGAGAAAAGAGAGCACGCGAGGGAACCACACTAATGCCTCAACCCACAGGAACACCCTGGTGGTGGGTGGCCTGTGGTCCCGTACCTGCCCTGACTTTCCCTCAGTACGACCCTAAAACCTCCCAACGCGTTTCACCTAGTAAAGGTTCATCAGGGGAGAGATAGTGGGTAAAGTAATAAATCACAACATAAAATAACATTTAAGTCTTAGATATACTGATAGATATCATAAAATTGATGTGTCACCGACAGCTGGGTACAAAAGGTTTGACTAGTCCAAGGCCACAACAGCCATGTCAATCACCAATAATATTAATTATGCGACAAGCTCATTCATCCGTGACCAAAAGTTAGTATATGTTACACATACTGTATAAGATAAATCCAGGAATCATAACCAGATAACAAAAACACTTATTGGCCATAGTTCTACAGACCACTTAATTACTTAGATGATATGAACTACTCCACCATGTATGTATTCATCACAACCACGTGTATGAAACAGTCCATACCACATACCACAGGTTATTTACTAATGTACTTAGATAATGAAAAATGAGTACATATTAATTCAATTCATCCATTATAAAATCCATATCAATCTCCATATAGAGCTTCACAGAAAAGAATTGCGCTCAAAAGACCTCTTACATATCCTTTGGTGGAGGGGCTGATATATATACGTTACATGGCTGTAGTCAGAGGCACCTATGTGGGGGTGAGCGTCTTGGTAGCAATAGCGCAGACAAGTTACCTGAATTCTTTTTGGTGCATGACTTTTCTGAGAAACATGTCGCTTTGAACAGCTATGTTAAAAAAAAGTTCTAAATATGTTGTGAAGCTTGAATGTTAATAGGCAAAATAAAAATATATTCATGTGCTCAGGGCTACAATTGGCCCAGTCCTAAAGGTGTTAAAAATAATGTTGTGGATTTCATTCTTATATTTATTTTAGGGGCATCTTGGAGCTGCAGTTGGCAGTGTTGTCGGAATTTCAGATAAAACAATTGGGGAAATTATTGTAAGTTTTTGTTATAATTGTTTTATATTTGACTGTTTAGTTTGAAGTCAGAGACAATTTAGAAGAAATAGGAAACAGGAGCGTACACAGGAAACAGAAGTGTACATAGGAAACTGGGGCATACACTTGAAACAGGGGCATACACAGGAAACAGAAGTGTACATAGGAAACCGGGGCACACACAGGAAACAGGGGCATACACAGGAAAAAGAAGAGTACATAGGAAACAGGGGCATACACAGGAAACAGAAGCATACACAGGAAACAGAAGTGTACACAGGAAACAGGAGCACACACAGGAAACATGAACGCACACAGGAAACAGGGGCACACACAGGAAACAGGAACGTACACAGGAAACAGGAACGTACACAGGAAACAGGAACGTACACAGGAAACGGGAACGTACACAGGAAACGGGAACGTACACAGATAACAGGGGCATACACAGGAAACAGGGGCATACACAGGAAACAGGGGCATACACAGGAAACAGGGGCACGCACAGGAAACATGAACGCACACAGGAAATAGGGGCACACACAGGAAACAGAAGTGTACATAGGAAACTGGGGCACACACAGGAAACAGGAGTGTACATAGGAAACAGAAGTGTACACAGGAAACAGAAGTGTACATAGGAAACTGGGGCATACACTTGAAACAGGGGCATACACAGGAAACAGAAGTGTACATAGGAAACCGGGGCACACACAGGAAACAGGGGCATACACAGGAAAAAGAAGAGTACATAGGAAACAGGGGCATACACAGGAAACAGGGGCATACACAGGAAACAGGGGCATACACAGGAAACAGGGGCACACACAGGAAACAGAAGTGTACATAGGAAACAGAAGTGTACATAGGAAACAGGGGCACACACAGGAAACAGGGGCATACACAGGAAACAGAAGTGTACATAGGAAACCGGGGCACACACAGGAAACAGGAGTGTATATAGGAAACATGAATGCACACAGGAAACAGAAGCATACACAGGAAACAGAAGTGTACACAGGAAACAGGAGCACACACAGGAAACATGAACGCACACAGGAAACAGGGGCACACTCAGGAAACAGGAACGTACACAGGAAACAGGAACGTACACAGGAAACAGGAACGTACACAGGAAACAGGAACGTACACAGGAAATGGGAACGTACACAGGAAACGGGAACGTACACAGATAACAGGGGCATACACAGGAAACAGGGGCATACACAGGAAACAGTGGCATACACAGGAAACAGGGGCATAAACAGGAAACAGGGGCATACACAGGAAACAGAAGTGTACATAGGAAACAGGAATGTACACAGGAAACAGGGGCACGCACAGGAAACATGAACGCACACAGGAAACAGGAACGTACACAGGAAATAGGGGCACACACAGGAAATAGAAGTGTACACGCGAAACAGTGGCGTACACGGGAAACAGTGGCGTACACGGGAAACAGTGGCGTACACGGGAAACAGTGGCGTACATGGGAAACAGTGGCGTACACGGGAAACAGTAGCGTACACAGGAAACAGTAGCGTACACGGGAAACAGTGGCATACACGGGAAACAGTGGCGTACACAGGAGCAAATGGGGTAGAGCCTACGGTTGAAAATCAAATAGCAAGAAACACATTTGTCATGTCACAAATAATCAAAGAGGACTTGTAACTTGTTTTTCTGCACAACCTCCTCTCTTCTTTGCAGTCATATTGTGGTGCAAAGAAACTGAATCTTTTACCCCATTAATTTTTTAATGCTAACACATACCTGCATTTTTTAATTATTACGTTTTCCTCTGTTTATTTTTCAGCACGGCACAGGCCTTATTAATCCAGCTTTAGACTTGCTGTGTGATGTGGTAAAAACGGTTACCCGCCCCTTCCCTCAAATCTATTTATTTTCAGCGCATTTGAACAAAAGCCATAAAACTGATCCTATAACTAAGGCCTCATGTACATGACTGTGTCCGTATTGCAGTCCTCATTTTTCTCACTCTCATCACTAGAAATAAGGACAGGAATAGGACATGTTCTATAATTTGTGGGAAGGAAACACAGATGCAGACCCATATAAATGAATGGGTCCGTGTGCAATCTGCAAAAAATGCAGAACGGACACGGATATAAAATCCGGTTGTGTGCATGAGGCCTAAGGGAGTCATTTCGGTAGAGCAGAAAGAAACATTTGTACAGAACTATTATGGTTGGAGCTATATTCCAGTGATGAAATGTATCCCTGCAGAGTAATATTTGTAAATATTAAAATGTCTCATCTTCCCTTGTTGTCCATTTGTGTCTGATAAATTAGCATAATTGATAAATCCATATAGGCAGTGCTAGAAAGTGGAAGATCTGGAAGAATGGAGAGTCTTTTTTGCGTCATTGCTGCTTGTTATATAACACTATAATAATAGTGTAATATTTTTTTTATATGACAGTTAACTGGGGAACTCATGTCCAAGTGGGCGGAAATGCTATCCAATGTAAGTGTCCTCCATAGACATACTCATTGTTAGGGCTCATTCACACGGAACGCGTGTGGACGCATTCACTTAAATGAGGCCACAAAAGATGCAGACAGCACCCAGTGTGCTGTCCGCATCCGTTGTTCCGTTCCGCGGCCCCGCAAAACATATGGAGCATGACCTATTCTTGTCCGCAATCGCAGACAAGAATAGGCATTTCTATAAGAGGCTGCCCATTCCGGTCCGCAAATTGCAGAATGCACATGGGCGGCATCCGTGTTTTGCGCATCCGGTAAAACATGGCGCAGTCATGTGAATGTGCCCTTAGGGTGTATTCACAAAGCAGAAATTTCTGCAAGAGAATATCAGTTTCAGTTCCGTTCGTTTGAATGGGTTTGTTTAGGCAGCAAACAAGGGGATTTCTGCTCGAGCCATTCATATGAATAGGAAATTTCTGCAACCATTCTGCTGTGTGCTAATATGGCCTTATAAATACAAAGTCGGACATTAAAGTTGCTGACACGCTATAAAGGTACGACTACATGGCTTGTTGGGACACGGCAGTGCTGTGATCAAGTATCACGTGGTCAAACAGGCCTTAATTAAACGAAAGAGACCGCACTGGTTAATTCTTAATGGGCCGTGCGACCCCTATAATACAGAGCGGCCATTAACAATGCAGACCTGCTTAAACAAGCCGCTTTCATTATAGCCAGGTGTGGCTTGTTTGGCCGCCGACCACGCCGTGTGGTATTACCCTAACTGTCCACATCATAGTGACAACAAATATGGCTTCCAGTACAAATATCAGATGAACGTTTACAACGGTGCAGATTTTCCATCTAAGAATGTGCAAAGTTTAATGATCGCCCCCCTATGAGCGCTGTAAGGAAAACTGTCTGTGTATTTATAAGACTTGTATTTCTAAAAGTACCGTAGATCTTAAAGGGCTTCTGTCACCCCACTAAACCTTTTTTTTTTTTGTTGCTTACTTATAATCCCCACACTGCGATTTATGCCTACATAATCAAATTAATCATTTTGGCCCTGTAGTATTTGTTTAAAACATGCTTTTAAAATATGCAAATTACCTTGCTACCAGCAAGTAGGGCGGCTACTTGCTGGTAGCAGCCGCATCCTCCGATCCTAAAGACGCCCCCTCCACATTGTGATTGACAGGGCCAGGGAACGGAATCGTTCTCTGCTGGCCCTGCCTGTTTGCATTCAAATTCTGGCGCCTGCGCCGCGGCCGTACCTGTCTTCAATTGGCGCAGGCGCACTGAGAGGCGGCCCCTTGCTCGCTCGTTCCATCCTCAATGTGCCTGCGCCGGGTGTAGATGTGACGTCATCGGCGCAGGCGCATTGAGGATGGAGCGGCCGAGCGAGGCGCCAGATTTTGAATGCAAACAGGCAGGGCCAGCAGAGAACGATTCCGTTCCCTGGCCCTGTCAATCACAATGCGGAGGGAGCGTCTTTAGGATCGGAGGATGCGGCTGCTACCAGCAAGTAGCCGCCCTACTTGCTGGTAGCAAGGTAATTTTCATATTTTAAAAGCATGTTTTAAACAAAATCTACAGGGCCAAAATGATTAATTAGATTATGTAGGCATAAATCGCAGTGTGGGGATTATAAGTAAGCAAAAAAAAAAAGTTTAGTGGGGTGACAGAAGCCCTTTAAGCTGACACTGTGTCTGTGTGTTTTCTTTAGAGAGATCTTACGTCAAAGACTGGCTCCTTGAAAAAACCCGCCTGCATGGTAAAAAAAATCAGTAATGAAACCACTGAATTGTTTAATAGCACTGTAGTATTGTGTCACTGTAACCGTGTCGGACTGGGTTTCCTTGGGCCCACCAGTGGAAATTATTCTCAGGGCTCAACCCCTGTATCATCAATAAAGTCTAATAGATTTTTAATCAAAGAAACACACCCTAGAGGCATGTGATTGGCTCCAAAGGCAGCCAAATATTATTTTTCTATTGAACCTTTGGAGCCCACTATAGTATCAGAGACTGGGCCCACCGGAGGATCCTGGTTCTCATTTGCTGCATTCAAATCAACATGAAAAGATCTAGCAGAGCTAAACAGCATCTTCTACCACCCGTAGACTATTGCACTGATATATCCTCTATATGATATTCATCATCCAACAGATGATCCTCCAGGGTGGACGGTACCAATCCTCTTCTATTTTACTCAGAACTTGTATTAATATCCCAAAGGCTTTTTCCCCCACAAACTGAAGATTTTTATTCTAGATTTAAAACCTTTTATTTCAATCTTTTTAAAACATATTCAAATCAAAATTCAAAAATATGCCAAAAAAATCCAAAATATTTGTATTAATATAAAAATATACTCATGGGATTTTTGCTGTTTTATTCCTTACTTGCCATATTTATACAGTTAGGTCCCTTTCACACGAGCGATGTTTCCGCGCGGGTGCAATGCGTGATGTAAACAAAATTGCGCCTGCACGGAATCCGGACCCATTCATTTCAATGGGGCTGTGTACATGAGCGTTGGTTTTCACGCATCACTTGTGTGTTGCATGAAAATCGCAGCATGTTCTATATTCTGCGAGTTTCACACAACGCTAGCCCCATAGAAGTGAATCACATCGCATCCGCAAGGAAGTGCGCATGCGATGTGTTTTTCACTGATGGTTGCTAAGAGATGTTGCTTGTAAACATTCAGTCTTTTCTCACACGCGTGAAAAATGCATCAATGCGCATTTCACCAAAGCGATAAAAACTGACCACTGAACGCAATCGCAGAGAATGTACATTTTCCAAATAGCAGGCACTCACCATCTGGTTATATTGAGTAATCAGTGGTTGATGTAGACATTATATCATTTATTATCAAAAAGTAATAAAAGTAGTTTAAAAAACAGTCCTGAAATGAAATTTCTACAAAAAATTAAAAACAATATAGAAACATACAATTGACAATGGTTGGTACCAATAATATTGTAGCAGCAGTTATTAGCAGCAACATTAAAGCAATATTAGAGCAGCAGTTGTTGATAGCAGCAGTTGTCGTTAATAGCAGCAATTGTCAGCAACAGCGGTTGTCAATAGCAACAGCCATCAATAATAGTGACTGTTAGTGGTAGCGATTATTAGCTGTGATGTTCAACAACAGTAGTAATAGTCCATATTAATAATGGTCAATAATAGTCACCACCAATTGCAGGATTCAGTTATCCCTGCCACCAACAATTTGAATACAAGGATAATGGTGGTTATAGTAGCCGTGGTATTTGGTGGTAATAATGACTTGTAGCAGCATCTGCTTTGGCACAGTTCAATAGTATAGAGTTCAGTCTATTTAATTTAGCTCTTGATTCTTGCCAGGAATTTGTTTTAAAGCAACCGTGTTGGGTACATTAGTGAGGAGCATTTATGTATTTAATACTCACTGTTTTCGTTGTTTTGTAGAGTTACACTGGTTAGGGTGGCGTCCCACTCGATATACAGTGTACTCACCTCCCTTGATCACGGTGCCTGAGTTGTCGCTCCTGTTTAGTATTCACCTGTGCACTTATGTCTGTTCCTGCCGCGGCTCGGCGTCTCACGTGACAATTGTGGTTCTCGCTTCGAAATCCCGTGGTATTCAAAAGGTTGTTGTAATATTCTTTGACAGCGAAAATTCGACTAACAATTGCTGTTGGTTATATCTCTTGCCAGTAATGTCCGAAAGCTTTTGATTGCTTTTTCGCGATATTTGTGTGGGTATTCCGGAATGTCTTCTAAACGCGTTTCTAGGTTCAAACCTCTTCCTCAGAAGCCATATCTGAAACCCCACAATATCAGTCCTTATATAGCTTATTGTCTGTTGTTTGGAAAACCTGGAGTCAATTGTGGGTTTTTCCAAAAACCCGGAAAAGCAATTTGATGATTAAAATATAAATAAGATGAAGGATAGAGACATTCACTTAATCAGACCCAGTGAAAAACTGCAAATCCTACGTGGCAACATTGGATATCTCAATACATCTACACTCTCTGCAATAATGTTTTTGAGAAATACAGGAAAATCGTATAGAAATCGCACATGCGTTTTTTCATATATCGAAAATTTATACTAAGCTATATACAAAGCGGATTCCAGAAAAGTTGGGACACTATACAAATCGTGAATAAAAACTGAATGCAATGATGTGGAGGTGCCAACTTCTAATAGTTTATTCAGAATAGAACATAAGTCACGGAACAAAAGTTTAAACTGAGAAAATGTACCATTTTAAGGGAAAAATATGTTGAATCAGAATTTCATGGTGTCAACAAATCCCAAAAAAGTTGGGACAAGGTCATTTTCACCACTGTGTGGCATCTCCCCTTCTTCTTACAACACTCAACAGACGTCTGGGGACCGAGGAGACCAGTTTCTCAAGTTTAGAAATAGGAATGCTCTCCCATTCTTGTCTAATACAGGCCTCTAACTGTTCAATCGTCTTGGGCCTTCTTTGTTGCACCTTCCTCTTTATGATGCGCCAAATGTTCTCTATAGGTGAAAGATCTGGACTGCAGACTGGCCATTTCAGTACCCGGATCCTTCTCCACCCCCTCCCTCATGATGTTGTGATTGATGCAGAATGTGGTCTGGCATTATCTTGTTGAAAAATGCAGGGTCTTCCCTGAAAGAGATGACGTCTGGATGGGAGCATATGTTGTTCTAGAACCTGAATATATTTTTCTGCATTGATGGTGCCTTTCCAGACATGCAAGCTGCCCATGCCACACGCACTCATGCAACCCCATACCATCAGAGATGCAGGCTTCTGAACTGAGCGTTGATAACAACTTGGGTTGTCCTTGTCATCTTTGGTCCGGATGACATGGCGTCCCAGATTTCCAAAAAGAACTTCGGATCGTGACTCGTCTGACCACAAAACTTCCATTTTGCCACACTCCATTTTAAATGATCCCTGGCCCAGTGAAAACGCCTGAGCTTATGGATCTTGCTTAGAAATGGCTTCTTCTTTGCACTGTAGAGTTTCAGCTGGCAACGGCGGATGGCACGGTGGATTGTGTTCACTGACAATGGTTTCTGGAAGTATTCCTGAGCCCATTCTGTGATTTCCTTTACAGTAGCAGTCCTGTTTGTGGTGCAGTGTCGTTTAAGGGCCCGGAGATCACGGGCATCCAGTATGGTTTTATGGCCTTGACCCTTACGCACAGAGATTGTTCCAGATTCTCTGAATCTTCGGATGATGTTATGCACAGTTGATGATGATAGATGCAAAGTCTTTGCAATTTTTCGCTGGGTAACACCTTTCTGATACTGCTCCACTATCTTTCTGCGCAACATTGTGGGAATTGGTGATCCTCTACCCATCTTGGCTTCTGAGAGACACTGCCACTCTGAGAAGCTCTTTTTATACCCAATCATGTTGCCAATTGACCTAATTAGTGTTAATTGGTCTTCCAGCTCTTCGTTTTTTCTTTAAAATGATACATTTACTCGGATTAAACGTTTGATCTGTCATCAAACGTTCTATTACAAATAAAATATTGACATTTGCCATCTCCACATCATTGCATTCAGTTTTTATTCACAATTTGTTTAGTGTCCCAACTTTTTTGGAATCCGGTTTGTATATTTATTATATATTGTTACCTGATTTTAAACTTCTGAATCTTATTTATATTTTAATCATCAAATTACTTTTCCGGGTGACTAATGTACGAATATTTCTTTTTATACTTGGTGCTTTTTTGCACTTAAAGAGGACATTTCATGGGTGCAGACATTATGAAATAAGTCGCAGGTTATGAAGGGCATAGACCATGGAGGTAAGATCGCTTACCAGTTTGTCTGGGTGCCGCTTCTTTCGCCCCCCGCTGTGCACCCTGCAGTTTTCCCGGCTAGTATG
Source organism: Bufo bufo (assembly GCF_905171765.1). NCBI lineage: Eukaryota > Metazoa > Chordata > Amphibia > Anura > Bufonidae > Bufo > Bufo bufo. Next base: position 38,194,739 of record NC_053397.1, on the reverse strand, counting down.
CTAATGAATAGCATGGGCGTCCCCTTCTCTCTGGCTATAGCGCGGTCCAATCACAGTGGAGAACATCACAGCCAGGGAGAAGGTGAACTTTTTTTATCTCCCTGGCTGTGACGCTCTCTGCTGTAATCAGGCAGCGCTACAGCCAGGGCGAAGAAGACGCCCATTGAGAAACAGGCCAGTCTACTCCTTCCTGTACCGATGATATTCATTAGCATATCAGGCGGGAATAGTGAATGGGGGCCACATCGGGGGAACGGAGCGGCGCCCAGACAAAATAGTAAGCATCTTACATCGATGGACTATGCCCTACATAACCTGCTACCTATTTCATAATGTCTGGACCCCTAAAATGTCCTCTTTAAATAGTTATTGTATTGATTTATTATAAAAGCAATCACTGAGGCTTAGGGCTCTTTCACACTTGCGTTCTTTTCTTCCGGCATAGAGTTCCGTCGTCGGGGCTCTATGCCGGAAGAATCCTGATCAGTTTTATCCTAATGCATTCTGAATGGAGAGAAATCCGTTCAGGATGCATCAGGATGTCTTCAGTATCGGACCGGAACGTTTTTTGGCCAGAGAAAATACCGTAGCATGCTGCGCTTTTTGCTCCGGCCAAAAATCCTGAACACTTGCCGCAAGGCCGGATCCGGAATTAATGCCCATTGAAAGGCATTAATCCGGATCCGGCCTTAAGCTAAACGTCGGATCCGACGTTTAGCTTTTTCTGAATGGTTACCATGGCAGCCAAGACGCTAAAGTCCTGTTTGCCATGGTAAAGTGTAGTGGGGAGCGGGGGAGCAGTATACTTACCGTCCGTGCGGCTCCCGGGGCGCTTCAGAGTGACGTCAGGGCGCCCCACACGCATGGGTGACGTGATCACATGGACACGTCATCCATGCGCATGGGGCGCTCTGACGTCATTCTGGAGCGCCCCGGGAGCCGCACGGACTGTAAGTATACTGCTCCCCCGCTCCCCACTACTACTATGGCAACCAGGACTTTAATAGCGTCTTCAAATGCTTTCAGTTCACTTGCGTTTTTCCGGATCCGGCGTGTAATTCCGGCAAATGGAGTACACGCCGGATCCAGACAACGCAAGTGTGAAAGAGCCCTTTATCATTAAACAGAGACTGAAATTACCTTTAATTGAATAATGTAAACCCCTTCAGTATTTCTAACAAGCTGATGATTGCAAAGCGCAGAGGGAAGTTATCAAGCTCTGCACTCCAGAATTCTGTTTTAAAAAAATCCCTAAATAGGGCTTTGACACTTTTCGAACTTAGTTGCTCACAAATATTGAGACATTTTGCATGTTTTCTCCACTCACTACAGTCTTGAATAGTGAATGGGATTGTTTAGCCCATTGAGCTAATTTAAGCCAGATTTATCAACTGAGGCAATTTAAAAAGTTCCAAAAATTGTCTAAATTTTGCTCCAGTGAAGGTGTGTTGTACAAGGTAAAGAAGATCTCAAGACAGAAATGATAGACTTATAGGGTGTTCATAAGCAGATTTGCACCTATGACACCGGCTGACCTGTTACATGTGCGCTTGGCAGCTGAAGGCATCTGTGTTGGTCCCATGTTCATATGTGTCCGCATTGCTGAGAAAAGTGATGTTTTATTATATGCAAGTGAGTCTCTAGGAGCAACGAGGGCGTTGCCGTTACACCTGAGAAAAATTGTTTTAATGTATGCAAATGAGCCTCTAGGGGCAACGAGGGCGTTGTCATTACACCTAGAGGCTCTGCTCTCTCAGCAACTGTCGTGGCACCAGATCCGCACCAAAAACTATATGTGTTACTTGCGGTTTTCGGTGCACATTTGATGCAGATTTTCTGCAGATCTCACCCTTTTATTGTAAAGGTTGAAAAGGGGAAAGTCCGTATCATAAATCGGTCAAACAATTGCCACGCTGTAGATTTCTAAATCTGCACGACAGGTCAATTTCCACACTGGAAAAAGCAAAGTGTACGTGAGAATTGTCTAATTTCTCACACTTTGCTGGCACTGTATTACCCTGTGGTTTTTCCGCACATCAATCTGCGATAAAGTCTGCATATTCCACAACATGTGCAGGTACCCTACTTGTAAAGAAATGTGATAAGTACGAAAACAATATAACAAATGAAAACAAAAATGTTAAAAACTTCCCGTAGCCTTTCCATAACCCCTCCGTGCCTAAACTCCATCTGTAAAGCTAAGGCACTGCAAACAAATCACAATAAATGCTATTATAGGTCAGAGAGGGACTGATGCCAATGCCTGAAAACGAATGAACAGAGAATGTCGATCGGAGTGAAGTGACATTATTTAACTACAGCTGATTCCTGTTTTTCAATGTTTTAATTTAGGCAAAAAAAGACACTCTGGATTTGGACTTCGATAAGATTTTGGTAAGAAAATGTTTTTCAGACTTTTTTGCTATTATAAACCATATTACCAATATATTCCGCAGTACCTACTAGAGAGGCAGGAGAAGGGTACTGCACCGTAATACAACCCTCCTATATAAAGTGCAGGTAATGAGGGTGCAAGAAGAGCATTGGACCTGCTGTGCATATTAACCCTTTCAAGACCCTGGGATTTTCCTTTTTTGTTTTTTGTTCCCTGCCTCTTCTCGGAGCCATAACTTTTATACTTTTTCATTCACATAAGCCTCATTCACACGTCAGTATTTCACGTACGTGTGCTGTACGTATTCTCCGTGGACATCAAAAAGTCCCCATTCGTTTGAATGTGTATATTCACACATCAGTGTTTTAGCACGGTCCGTGGGTCCGTGTTTCCAGCACGGATGCATGTCCTATCTTGGTCCGTGTTCCCGGATCCCTCACCCCCATTATAGTCTATGGGTCCGTGAAAAACACGGATGCATCATGGATGCCATCCGTGTTGCATCCATATTTCACGGATCATTAAGAAGAGATGCTTTAAAAATTATTTTTCAGCTGTTCAGTGTCAGGGAAACACGGATGCAACACGGACAGCAAAAAACGGACCCAACACGGATCCTTCACGGATGCATCACTGACCAACTTCTCACGGATTTGAGCACTGACACGGACGTGTGACTGAGGCTATAGCCGTATGAGGGCTTGATTTTTGTGGGACAAAGTTGTACTTTCTAATGGCACCATTTAATATTGCACACAGTGAGGTGGGAAGCTGGAAAAAAAATTCAAATAAGGAGTGAAATTGGAATTTTTTTTTAATTCAACCATAGTTTTATGGGTTTTCTTTTTACAGCGTTCACTAGGCGATAAAACAGACCTGTGATTTTATTTTTTATTTTTTTAAGTTACAATGGTTGACCACAGCAAGCAATCATTACATTGTCATTTGTATTTATTAATGGATTTTATCAGTTACCAAATACAAAAGTCAGTATATTCCAATGCAGTGCTGCCACCTGCAGGCTCTGACCTATCACTACAGGGTAACAGCTTCCCCAATCTTACCCAGAGGAAGCTGTTACTGGTGCTGGAGCACTAGGATCCCGCATTTTAACCATGCAGATGCTGTGGCCACATTTGACCGTGGCATCTTAGGGGTTAAACGTCTGCGATGGACTTTATCGCCAATCGGAGACATCGGCCCTCCGGTCTGTTGTGTGAAACAGTAGGCACCCTATGGCTATGGTGCTCGCTCCGTTCTAGAGCTAGCCCCATCTTTAATAGTACGGTGGAGGTCGGGAAGGGGTTAAATGCAGAATGCTGAGAGGCCAAAATAATGGAGGAAAGAAACGTTGAGCATAATAGTAACGTACTTCCTGATCTCACTTGCTATAATGATGTCTCGGTGGAGTTGGGGTTTGTTTTAAGTTTTAAGTGATCTCTTGTGTGATGAGAAGTTCATACAGTACCACTCCCTTATCTGAGAAAGTACAATAACCATTTCTAATTGGACTGTGTAACAATTCAAATATTAAGTTCTCAAATTCATTTAACCCCTTTCCAGTTTGCATCGACATTCTTTAAAATAATCATTTTTTTTTAAAGGTAGCTGTAATTTTGTAATGTATTTCTTTTATCTTTATTGCTCCTACCTCCTGTTCTGGGCTGACTATGTCCATGCAGCTCTTTCTTATTTCCTATGATGTTATGTCCATGGGCGTGTCAAAGCAGCAAAAGTTGCAGTGATGGGGGAGCTTCCATGTAACTGGGTGGGAGGAGCTATAAAGTAGCTGGGTGGTGTTAGGGGCGGTGCCAGAGCTGTGGCAGAGAAAGTGCATCATGCATCACAATATCACGGTGAAAAATGATTTGTGAGGTTAAACTGAAAAAACAATTGCACTAAATTTTTGGGGTTTGTTTTCACAGTATGTGCTAAAATGACGATATCCTTATTGTGCAGATCAATATGATTACAGCAATACCAAACTCATATTGTTTTATTATGGATTTACCATTACAAAATATAATATATAATGCATCGCCATATTCTGACACTCACATGTAGCAGACAGAATAAATACTTTTATAATTTGATATATCAGATATTTTCAGATGCAGTGATGCCAATTATTATTATTCATTTTGTTTATTTACTTTTATATGCAAAATTGGGAAAGGCTGATTATTTGAAATTTTTTATATACCGTATTTGTTTTTTTTTCTCATACTTTTTTTTACTCATATTTTTTTTACTTTTTAACATTTTAATTCCTCCTTGGGGATTTGGACATTGCTTATAACATAGACTGCAATATTATACTATTGCAGTTTATGGGAATTCTTCTCACTGCCTATTAAGCCATGCCTGAGGCAGAGCTTAAAGGCTATGTAAACCTTTGAAGGCTTCTTTTATTATTGCACTGTACTCATTTAAAAAAAAATTCAGCACCGTGTGCTGTCCACATCCGTAGTCCCGTTCCGCAGCCCTGCAAAAAATATAGAGCATGTCCTATTCTTGTCCCCAATTGCAGACAGGAATAGGCATTTTCTATGATAGCGGCGGCCATGTGCAGTCTGTCAAATGCGGAACCCACACAGGCTGGCATCCGTGTTTTGCGGATCTGCAATTTGCGGACCGCAAAACACTACGGTCATGTGAATGTAGACTTATGGTTACAGTCCAATGAATGAAGATGGAGGCAGCATGTCCGGTACAAAAATTCACTTTATTGGGAGCCGCTATAGGTGAACAAACGTGCAAAGGGTTGTTACGTTTCGGCTAACACATAGCCTTTATCAAACACCATGTGTACTCTAAAAGATCCTGTTTATAAACCATAAACCGCACCCACTCTCACAGCTGTGGCCAATTGCCCACTCAGTAGATTGCTCATTATGTCTCAGGTGTGTACATACGTGCACATTAACAATATGATAATATTCGCCCACTTAGGGCATAAGATCCAGCCATCCACATACCTTCATGGTGCACGTTTCTAGAGCGTCCTCCGAGGAGTTCCGATGTCACTATGATCACTTGGGCGGAATCTGCTTGCGATCACGTGACTCATGACGGACATGTGATTACATGGCCCCGCCTCCCCAGACATGCGCACTGACTGCTGGAGGACGCTCTAGAAACGTGCACCATGAAGGTATGTGGATGGCTGGATCTTATGCCCTAAGTGGGCGAATATTATCATATTGTTAATGTGCACGTATGTACACACCTGAGACATAATGAGCAATCTACTGAGTGGGCAATTGGCCACAGCTGTGAGAGTGGGTGTGGTTTATGGTTTATAAACAGGATCTTTTAGAGTACACATGGTGTTTGATAAAGGCTATGTGTTAGCCGAAACGTAACAACCCTTTGCACGTTTGTTCACCTAAGCGGCTCCCAATAAAGGGAATTTTTGTACCGGACATGCTGCCTCCATCTTCATTCATTGGACTGTACATTCAGGAGCCCTGATGGATCTAGGACTCCAGGCAGGCTGTTGCATTCCGGATGACCATAAGTTCTGGTGAGTGCGACTGCATAAACCTTTTTTTGACTTATGGTTACAGGAACCAGGATAATTATTTAATTTAAAAAATTCTTTTTACATTACCTATAATGTTTAAAGGGGTTTACTGGGATCACCATGGTTTTTAACAGATATTTTCATGTACATCTTCCCCATGCTTTTTTTTTTTTTAGTTTGGATCCTCCTGACCCGTTTTCACCATGTAAACCAATCCTTCTCTTTTTTTATTTTTCACCCTGTACGTAGCACTTCCTGTTCCAGTATCCAACCAAACCCATGATGCACTTTTTCTCTCTCTGCCACAGCTCCAGCACTGCCCCTAACAACACCCAGCTCGTTTATAGCTCCTCCCACCCAGCTGGTCACATAGACACACCCCTATCACTGCTCTGCCCATGGACATGACATCACAGGAAATAATAAGGAGCTGCATGGGCATGATCATGTGACCACAGCCCAGAACGGAAGATAGGAGCAATAGAGGTGAATGATACATCACAAAAAATGACAGCTACCTTCATCAATGATTATTTTAAAGGATGTGGATGCAAACTGGAAAACCCCTTTAAGGAAAGCCTGATATGAATATATAAGAAAGTTTGCAGTATCCTGTTTCTAGTGACCTAGCAGTATGGATAGTGTTTGCTTCATGGTGACCTCGATCTAGTGAAACTGAGACAAAATGTGATGTTACAAATGCTTATGGTTTACTTTGCCTTTTTATTTTTAATAGGAGGTTCTTGGCTGCGTAAGGAACTTGCTGGGCATTGAAGATACATTGGTAAGATACTTAAGTCCATACTGGCTATAGGTAGAAATAGCATTCTAAAAAATGTATTTTCCCAATGAGCAGGAAACAAATTGTTATTATATACAAGCAGAATTTTATAATTATTAAACATTGTTTTGAAAATAAAAAAATGTAAGACTTTGCTACAATACAGATGACATCACTATAGAGGACATCTATTCCTTTCCAATTTTTTCAATGCACTAAATATTAGCTCCCCCTTCAAGAACAGGGAAAGCTATATGACAACTGGGAAAGCTCAGTGACAAGCTGTAAGGTCTCCACTCCAAGGGTTAAGAAACCCTTCTGACACCTATAATGCGCCTCAAGAACTGGGAAAGCTGAGTGACAACATATAACTGAGTGACAACCTAATCTTCCTGCCCAAAGACAGAGACCGCATGATGGATTACAATTACATTCCACACAACCAAACATACAGGAGAATACAGCACCACATATTTATTACACCCAGTGATGTTTCCTCTCATGCAGACAATCTCTTTCCTCACCTCCTCCATTCAGATCAGACTGCCATGTTGACTTCCTTCAGCCATATGTTGTCTCTGCAGAGTTTGACATGCAGACATCTTAGTTTTCTACTTTTCCATTATCCTCTCCACCTTCTGAACACCCCATCCTGCCCCCCTCAATGTCGTGTCCACTGTCTTCCCCAATATTATACCACAGAAACAGTCTCCCTGAAAATACTAGTAACACACAGATAGTGCCCCCTCAATAATTGGCACACAGTGCCCTGAAAGATAATTGCACCCAACAAATCTTACAGTAACAATCCTTCATACATAGTGTCTGCCAAAATAATTGTGCTCCCACCAATAGTATTAACTTTCTGCCAGAGAACACTTAGTGGTAACAGTACCCCCAATAGTAATAATGCCCCCCATATTGCCCCCAGTAGTAATAATACATCCTCATAATGTGTGCCAGTGTAAAAAATGCCCCTTTATAATGAACCAGTACAAAAAATGGCCCCTTATAATATGTGTCAGTACAAAAAGTATATGAATTGTGATATGCATTTATATGTGTATATAATAATAATATATATATATATATATATATATATATATATAAATAATTTACATTATCCAGGAAAATGTTACTCCAGACATTGGCGAAGCACTTGATTCACTTATGAAGCCTCATCTTAAAGCAGTGCTGGTAATGTATACTATATTTTCATAATTTGTATCCTAGTTTATTATTTTCTTTAGGAAATGTATCATTTTGTGATCTTGATAGGACTTCCCAACCAACTTATAAAGGGATTGATTGAGCGAAGGATCACACTTCATACATTTTCACACACTCATTTATGCATTTTCTGACAATTATTAAAGAATCCTAGCAATAATTTATATATTAAAGAATCCCACCAATAATTTACATTATATTACATGTCATTTAACACTATGGGACACTTCTCAAGACCATCATATTGTATGCCGGTTTGGATTCCCCCTGTGTAGCTGGAGGATGAGCCACATTTATGCAGAGGCAAACTCCTCTCATAGATCTGGCGCATCTTTATGCGACATACGTTAATCTACAGCAGCCTTCTAGCTGCCATAGATATGTCTTTACTCACACCAGAAAAATGGCGTGAATAAAGATAACTGTGGCAGGCCAGCTGCACCACCCACTCCACGCCACGGCACGCCCGCTTTTCTCAACACTCCTAAAAAGTGGGTGAATAGGAAAGAGTGCAACAAAATTTGCAACCTATTTAAGCTACAAAAAGTGGTGTAAATAGATTAGAAAACGCTCCCAGATATTATTTTAGAGAGAGTTACACAGGTTGAAAAAAAGACATATGCCCATCAAGTTCAACCCTTCTCAGATAAATTATACATTATGTTACGTTCATATCTGCGCTAGTTATGTCCGTTGTTATTTTCTGTTCAGGGGCGGATTGGCCATAGACCCAACAGGGAAATTTCCCAGTGGGCCGATGCCCAGGGGGCCACCAAAAGCTCACCTGATGGCCGCAGGCCAGTTACATACTGTAATGATCTGATGCTCAACGGCCACAGTTACCCTCCTGAACTCAACTGTATTACCATCCTCAGGACGATGATACAGTGGAGAGGGCTGCAGTATATTGTGCTGCACTGTGGTATTTGGTTCTGCAGTGGCGGTACGTTGTGCTGCACTATGGTATTGCAGGCCCTGTCTACTTCTGTTGTCCCTGCCTACTTATGTTACCCTGCCTGCTATCGATTTAGTCCCACCTATAACATGGGGCCACTTTTAAGTTTTTTTCCAGGGCCACTTTAAGTTGCCAATCTGTCCCTGGCTCTGTTAGAGGGGCATAAAAGCAAAAATAAAAGACGTGCCGGATTTAGCACATAACAGATAATAACAGAGCTGAACAGACCCCATTGATAATTACCCCTTAATGGATTCTGCAGTATTTGTATATGCATTAGTGTGCCAGCTGAGCTCCCTCCATACAAGGTGTCCCAGCAGTGACCGGGATTGGTGATGTCGCCGATCCTGGTCATTTAATCCTTCAGATGCGGTTGCCAATAGTGACCACGGCATTTCTGGGGTTAGACTGAAGAACGAGTCTCCCCATGTCCAATGATCGGAGCCTCCACAGCGAAATCATGGGGGTCAGATTAATTGCCATGACAGCTTTGGCCTTGTGAAAGATCCCAAGCCAGCAAAGGAGGCAATATGGACAATCACAATACATTAGTAAGTGCCTTGTATTAACTTTCTCTACATGATAAATGCCACTTGGTGAAAAGAGAGAACCCCTTTATGGGGATAATGGCTCCTTTCAGTTTCCGTACAGGCGTCTGCTTTTTTTTAGCGTAAAAACATCCTGCATGTAGGCCTTTTTTTGTCCACTCTTTTTGTCGGAACCTGCACCAGACAGAGCCTCCAAAGTAGATGTGAACAGGCCCTAAATTGTTAGATTAATTATAAGAATGTAGAGGGTGGGCCATTTATATGAATACACCTTAATAAAATGGGAATGGTTGGTGATATTAACTTCCTGTTTGTGGCACATTAGTATATGTGAGGGGGGAAACTTTTCAAGATTGGTGGTGACCATGGCGGCCATTTTGAAGTCGGCCATTTTTAATCCAACTTTTGTTTTTTCAATAGGAAGAGGGTCATGTGACACATCAAACTTATTGGGAATTTCACAAGAAAAACAATGGTGTGCTTGGTTTTAACGTAACTTTATTCTTTCATGAGTTATTTACAAGTTTCTGACCACTTATAAAATGTGTTCAATGTGCTGCCCATTGTGTTGGATTGTCAATGCAACCCTCTTCTCCCACCCTTCACACACTGATAGCAACACCGCAGTAGAAATGCATCTCGTATCATCTGAAGGCAATCGTCTATGCTGTGAAGATACGAGATGTGCATGTATCCATATAAATGGCCCACCCTGTATAATGATTGTGATAGGAGACTACAATGTGGTAATGGATCCACTCAGGGATAGAATGTCTAGCAGAGGGGGAAGAACACAAAATGTAGATTTCTTTAAACTAGCCCAGGAATTTAATTGGACTGATGTTTGGCGCTTCCAGAACCCGGAAGAAACCATGTATTCCTGTTATTCTAAATCACATCAAACCTGGTCAAGAATAGATATGGTCCTGGGAAATAAAAATCTAATGTCTCAAAATAGGATTAAGATAAAGTATTTGCCTATGGCTTTATCAGATCATAGTGCTGTGGTAATGGAACTGGATCTGAATAAAAATAATATTTTACCATTGTTTAAAGGGTTTCTATCACTTCGTATGACATATTTAGGTGTCAGACACTAGCGATCCGCTAGTGTCTGTTCTGCCCAACCATCCTAATATGATAGGTTTTGGGGCAGCCGTTTTGCTAAAATAACAACTTATATCTATATGCTAATGAGCCTCTAGGTGCTATGGGGGCGTCATTAGCACCTAGAGGCTCCGTCTACCTTCATAAACTGTCGCCGCCCAGCGCGTCCCTCCAGCCCGCCCATCTCCTGCTGAATGCGATCCTCTCCATGCGCGTCTCTGTTCTGCGCATGCGCAATGAATGTCTGACCGCTTCCCTGCTCAGACATCTCCACTGCGCCTGTTCCTCGGAACACTATGATGTCATCGGCGCAGGCGCAGTGGAGATGTCTGAGCAGGGAAGCGGTCAGACATTCATTGCGCATGCGCAGAACAGAGACGCGCATGGAGAGGATCGCATTCAGCAGGAGATGGGCGGGCTGGAGGGACGCGCTGGGCGGCGACAGTTTATGAAGGTAGACGGAGCCTCTAGGTGCTAATGACGCCCCCATAGCACCTAGAGGCTCATTAGCATATAGATATAAGTTGTTATTTTAGCAAAACGGCTGCCCCAAAACCTATCATATTAGGATGGTTGGGCAGAACAGACACTAGCAGATCGCTAGTGTCTGACACCTAAATATGTCATACGAAGTGATAGAAACCCTTTAAGTTTAACTCTCACTGGTTATTGTTTATTCCAGATAAAGAGAATATAATGGAAGAATTAAAAAAAAAATTCAGGAGAATAATAATTCTGCTAGCAGACTGATTGTTTGGGATACTGCCAAGGCATACTTAAGAGGACTGTTGTTTAAAAAGGTGAATTACTGGAATAAAAGCACTAGAGAAAGAGGTAATGCATTGGAAAAAAAATCAGAAGAAGCAAGAAAAACATGTATAACGCATCCCACTTAATATAATAGGAAAGTATGGGAGGAAGAACAGGAAAAGTTAAAAATATATAAACTAGATAGAAGTAGGAAAGTGTTTCTGGAACATCTCCAGGAACTATATACAGTACAGACCAAAAGTTTGGACACACCTTCTCATTCAAAGAGTTTTCTTTATTTTCATGACTATGAAGGCATCAAAACTATGAATTAACACATGTGGAATTATATACATAACAAACAAGTGTGAAACAACAGAAAATATGTCATATTCTAAGTTCTTCAAAGTAGCCACCTTTTGCTTTGATTACTGCTTTGCACACTCTTGGCATTCTCTTGATGAGCTTCAAGAGGTAGTCCCCTGAAATGGTCTTCCAACAGTCTTGAAGGAGTTCCCAGAGATGCTTAGCACTTGTTGCCCCTTTTGCCTTCACTCTGCGGTCCAGCTCACCCCAAACCATCTCGATTGGGTTCAGGTCCGGTGACTGTGGAGGCCAGGTCATCTGGCGCAGCACCCCATCACTCTCCTACATGGTCAAATAGCCCTTACTTTCAAAGTTTTCCCAATTTCTCGGCTGACTGACTGACCTTCATTTCTTAAAGTAATGATGGCCACTCGTTTTTTTTCTTTACTTAGCTGCTTCTTTTCTTGCCATAATACAAATTCTAACAGTCTATTCAGTAGGACTATCAGCTGTGTATCCACCTGACTTCTCCTCAACGCAACTTATGGTCCCAACCCCATTTATAAGGCAAGAAATCCCACTTATTAAACCTGAAAGGGCACACCTGTGAAGTGAAAACCATTTCAGGGGACTACCTCTTGAAGCTCATCAAGAGAATGCCAAGAGTGTGCAAAGCAGTAATCAAAGCAAAAGGTGGCTACTTTGAAGAAAATAGAATATGACATATTTTCAGTTGTTTCACACTTGTTTGTTATGTATATAATTCCACATGTGTTAATTCATAGTTTTGATGCCTTCAGTGTGAATCTACAATTTTCATAGTCATGAAAATAAAGAAAACTCTTTGAATGAGAAGGTGTGTCCAAACTTTTGGTCTGTACTGTAAATCTAGGGTACAATATTCGAAACAAGATTTGGATCTATATTTAGACCAGATTGCTTTTAGAGAGATATCTCAGGCCCAAAAGGAATATTTAGAAAAATAAATATTGACGGTAGAAATAAACGAGGTTTTGGGCAAGGCGAAAAGGCACCAGGGTGCGATGGCCTTCCCTTTGAAATATACAAAACGTTCTCCCAGGTGCTAACACCAGAACTAAAAATAACACTGAATGAGGCTCAAAAAATAGGGGATTTACCAGACTCTATGAAAGAGGCAATTATCACACTAATTCCAAAAAAGGGTAAAGAACAATTATACCCCGGGTCATATAGACCATATCCTTGTTAAACTCGGACGTTAAAATTTTGGCAAAGGTTTTGGCAGATAGGCTTTCGAAGGTGATTAAAGTTGTAATACACGAAGATCAGACTGGTTTTATACCCGGCAGAACGATATATTCAAATATAAGAAGGTTGTTCCTTAATATTGAAGCCAATAGATTAGAAACAGGGGACAAAGCTGTACTTTCACTGGATGCCCAAAAAGCATTTGATTGTATTGAATGGAAGTATTTATGGGCAGTATTGAAAAGGGTCGGAATAGGGGAACGATTTATAAGATGGGTTCAGCTTATATACTCCAATCCAAGGGCTAGAGTGATGGTGGATGGAAGCTTGTCCCTGCCTCTTGCCCTATATTGGGGCACTAGGCAGGGATGCCGTCTCTCCCCACTATTATTTGCTATTGCGATTGAGCCTTTGGCAAGTATAATAAGAAATGATAGGGAGTTTAAAGGCTTTCAATATCCGGAAGGAGAAGAAAAATTAATAATGTATGCGGATGATATTTTATTATTTATGCACAATACTGGGGATCAGTTTAATAGAGTAATAGATACAATAGATAAGTTTGGTTTGTTTTCTGGTTTAAATATTAATTGGGGGAAATCCCACATGATGATATTAGGAGATGCGCAATCACAGGGAGATTCAAGGGTGCATGTGCTTGAAAAACACGAGAGTTTTAAATATTTAGGTATACAAATCTCCGGAAATATAGAAGAATATGAAAAACTAAATGTACTCCCTGTAATAAAAGAACTTAGAACTAAAATACATATTTGGAAAAGATTACCGATGCCAATACAGGGTCGGGTAAATCTAATAAAAATTTCCTCCCAAAAATACTCTATGTTCTACAAAATGCCCCATTGAGATTACTGCAGAATATTTTTAAGCTACTCGATAGCCTAATGGGGGATTTTATTTGGAAAGGCGCTATCCCTAGGATAAAAAAAGAAGTGCTTCAGCTCCCAGTAAGAGAGGTTGGATTAGCTGTTCCGAACTGGTTTTTCTATTACTTAATAATACAATATGGTCAGATAAAAGGTAGCTTGAACTGCTTAGTGGGAAGGTAGGAAGTAAATAAACTGGGTTGGAGAGAGGAATGGAATCACTTAGAGGTATTGGAATCAGGCACACTAGGGAAAAATAATATAGCAAATAGAATATTAATTTCACTGGAGTATATATGGGTGGAAGTTAAAAAAATATTAGAGATTAAAGGTTTTTTTCACTATACACCTATTTGGAAAAATTTTAATTTAAAGGAATTGCAAACGATTAGGATTTATATAGATTGGGAAAAAAAGGGGATGAAGTATCTAGGCCAGATATTTGAGGAAGATAAACTGAAGGACTTTAATACACTGGCTAGGGAGTTCGGGATCCCCCAAAAGGATATTTATAAATATTTCCAGTTTAAGAATGCGTTGAGGACAGTGGTGCAGGTAGACAAATATAGAAGGGAAAAATCAGACAGATTACATAAATTTACCAATGGAGGAGAAAAAGGAGGAACAACTGCAAAAAGATATAGGATTTTGATGGAGGGAAAGAAAAAACGGATTATATTACTTGCCGGGAAAAAATGGGAAAAATAACTACAGTCTTTTACGGAAGAGAAATGGAAAGATGCTCTTAGAAGCTATGCTATGGTGTCAGATATCACAGTTTTTTACAGTGCATAGATTGCATCGGTTCCCTTGGATGTTGAAGAAAATGGGCGTGAGAGCTACAGACAAGTGCCCAAAATGTAGGGGAGAGAAAGCATACTTAAAGAGGACCTTTCACCTGGAAAAACATTGTGAACTAAGTGTGAACTAAGTATCCTGACATATACAGCGGCGCCCAGGGATCTCACTGCACTTACTATTATCCCTGGGCGCCGCTCCGTTCTTCCCTTATGTCCTCCGGTGTCTTCGCTCAGTAAGTTATAGTAGGCGGTGTCTGCCCTTGTTCTGTGGGCGTCTCCTCCTCCTAGGCTGTAGCGCTGGCCAATCGCAGCGCACAGCTCACAGCCTGGGAGAAAAAAAACGTCCTGTCTGTGAGCTCTGCGCTGCGATTGGCCAGCGCTACAGCCTAGGAGAAGGAGACGCCCACAGAACAAGGGCAGACACCGCCTACTATAACTTACTGAGCGAAGATACCGGAGGACATAAGGGAAGAACGGAGCGGCGCCCAGGGATAATAGTAAGTGCAGTGAGATCCCTGGGTGCCGCTGTATATGTCAGGATACTTAGTTCACAATGTTTTTCCAGGTGAAAGGTCCTCTTTAATACACTGTTTTTGGGGATGCCCCAGACTGTTTAGATATTGAACAGAAATAGCAGAGACAGTATTAGTATTTTTGAAGGTACAAATATTTGAAGATCCAGTAATCTGCATATTAGGGGCAACTGAACATCTGAAGTTAAACAAAGAGACACGACTGGTTCTGAGTAGTGTTGATCACGAATATTCGAATTTTTATCGCGAATATAGGTACTTCAAAAATTCGCAAATATTTTGAATATAGTTATATATATTCGTAATTTTGAATATTCGATTTTTATTTATTTATTTATTTATTTTTTTTTTTTTTATCAGTACACATGATCCCTCACTGCTTCTAGCTTGTGGGCCAATAAGAAGGCTGCAATATACTTGACTTTAGGAGTAGTAGTGTTTGCGAATTTTGCTCTATATTCGTTTTTTTTGAATATTCGCTATATTGCTATATATTCTTGTTTTAGAATATTCCGAATATTCGAAAAAACTAAGTTATAGCAATATAGAGAATATTCGAAAAAATCGAATATAGAGCAATTTAGCTAATATAGTGCTATAATCTTCTTTGTCTAATAGTTGTAAGTTGAAAAATTCGCAATAAATAATTCGAATCCGAAAATTCGCATATTACACAATCATTACCTTTCCGATTTTTCGAGTAAAAAATAATTTGCGAATTTTAGAATTTTAGAATATTCGACGAATATTCTACAAAATATTCGCGAAATATCGCAAATTCGAATATGACCCCTGCCGCTCATCACTAGTTCTGAGTAAAGTATTTCAAGCTAGACTCCTTATACTTAGGAAATGGTTAAAGGAAGATCCTCCGACAGTGGGACAGTGGCGAGAAGCAGTTGTCAACTTGATTAAACTGGAACGGGTGACGGAGTGCCATAGTAAAAAATCACAAAAACTTAATGAAATATGGAAAAAATGGTTACTTTAGGGCTGGAAGTTCTTTTTTTTGTTGTTTTATTTCTTTTCCGTCCCCCTCCCTCTCCCTAAGGGTGGTGGGTGGGTATCTGGGATGGAACGGGAGGGAAGGGAAGGGAAAAAATAAAAAAAAAAGGGAAAAAAAGGGGAAAAAGTCACTATAATATTTACCAATTTGTAATATGGACTTTCATACTGTTGAATTGTTGTGTTTTGGGTATAAAAGTATATGTTTTTATAAAGTTGAAATAAAAAGAGTTTAAAAAAAAATATTATAACCCTCAATGTTGTTTGCTATTAGATAAGCATCTAGCCCTTTTTTAAATGCTGACATAGTATCTGCCATTACTACCTCTCGGGGTAGGATATTCCACAGTTTGACTGCTCTAACTGGAAATAACCCTTTCCCGTATTGACGTCTATATATACCTTCACACCTAATGAACATAGCCTGGTCCTTTGTAAGGTCTTTGGAAAGAATATTAAATAAGATCACCTCTAAGGTGTCTTTTATCCAAGCTGAACAGGCCTGACTATTCAAGCCTCTCATTATAAGGGCTCATTTAGGATCCGTAAAACAAGGATACCAGCTGTGTGCATTCCACATTTTGCAGAACGGAACGGCCAGCCCAAAGATAGAAATGCCTATTCTTGTCCGCAAAACTGAGAAGAATAGGACATGTTCTATCATTGTTTGTCTTGCCACCAGGGAGCCTCCACCCACCCTGCTATGGGGAGAAGGACTGCAGTGGAGTTATACTTTTGATCATCAGGCCCTGGTCTTCTTTGTGAGACAAACTGCCAACAAGACATATGAATAAGTTCTTTAAAAGTCAAAGGAATTGTGTCACGACCATGGTCGTGACTCCTGTATCCGCATGCTGTTGCCTGTGGTCTGGTTTGGTTGTTCAACCACAGGTGAGAGCCGCTAGTATGTTGCCTCACTTGTGGTTGCCGCTGGCAACATGTAGTTAGTTTGCAGTTTAGCAGCCTGAGCTGGTGCTAGGCAGCTTGCTGCAATGTGCATGCGGTTGCACCTGGCAACCTATCTTTATTAGGTGTGCCGTTTTAAATGTTGTTATGTGATGTTAAGTTTATGTTTATGTGGTGTCTGTTATTATTGCAGCTATGGTTCTGGCTTCCTGTGTGTTTATGTGTGCTGTGTCCTTTTATGTCTGTGTGTGGACTTCAGCACTTGTGTCCAGGGATCCAGTCAGTGTGTCTGTGGCAGGTAGGGGTGGAAGTCTTTCACTCTCCTGCCATATCCATAGTCTGTTTATGTTTATATCCCCTTGCAGCTCGGCCAGTTTTAGACTCCTGTTTCTCCGCATCCAGGAGGAACAGGTGGTCTACCCAGCTCCTAGTTCAGAGATCCGAGTGAGTAGAGATTCGAGGTTCCAGAGCATGAGCCCTCCTACCATCAAGGTGGGCTCATGCAGCTAGGAGTCAGGGTCAGATTAGGGATGCGATAGGAGGTGACCTGCTCCCTAATTCTGTGGTCCTGGCCGAGCAGCCACTTACATCTCCTGGCATCGCACGGCTGAGGGTTTTCCCCAACCTCAGCCGTGACAAATTGCCAGATAAGGCATAGTTCTTGAGCTCACGGGACTGTGACTACAGATCCAACAGTCTTTAATTTTACTGTCAGTGTTATTGAGTCTTCTAAACAGCACCTGGTGGTGTCAGATAAGTGCATTGTCCCAATTATCTTTCAGTTCTTGGTACAGTGCCGTTTTACACAGGATTAGGGCGGCCATCAGCCGGAGGATCCTCATCCTTGGGCGTTGGAACTTTCTTGCAGTTAGAAGCGTGTATCCAGTTAGGCTTTCCTTCAACCTTTACTGCTGTATGAGTAGTCAACAGGTCTTGGAAAGGACCGTCAAATCTGGGATCCAGGCCTTTTCTTACATGACTTTTTATCACCACCCAGTCTCCTGGTTGCAGACTGTGTGTTCCTTCTACTAAATCTGGATCTGGAAGGGAAGCAAACACTTTTTTATGGGTGTACTCAAGCCTCTTTGTGAGGGCCCGCATGTAGATTGTTAGGCTATCATAGTTCATTTGCAACTGTTGTGGAAAATACAATCCTAATCTGGGGGCGCTTCCAAACAGAATCTCAAATGGGGATAATCCTGTCTAATTCAATAACTTCAGGGACACCATACCTGCACACCAGGTCACTGACCAGCTTCTTTGGTGTGTTCTTTGCATTTGCTACTGTGAAGGCTTCCGGCCACCCTGAAAAGAGATCAACACACACAAGGACAAATTCATATACTCCTACCTTAGGCAGTTGTATATAGTCTATTTGCAGTCTCTGGAACGGGTGAAGTGGCCTGGGGGTGTGCTTGCTTGGAGTCTTCACCACTTGACCGAGATTGTTCAATGCACAGACCATACATCCTTGTACAAACCGAGCGGCTACTGTAAAAAACCCTGGGGCAATCCACTCTGCATTCACACTTACCATGGCATCTTTTGATAGGTGAGTGAGCCCGTAGGCCTCCTGAGCCATAGCTGGATATAGAGGGCGTGGTAGACAAATTTTGTCCTTGTTTCTCCAAATTCCATGTTCATCAGGTTTGGCCCCTTGCTTTGCCCAAAGTTATTTTTCCTCAGGAGGGGCTTGTTCGAGCATTCTTTGAAATGTACTTACAGAAATGTCCTCAGGTCTCAAGGCTCTCACCGGGGTGGTGTCAGCATTTAGTGGCTGGAGTGCAGCTTGTTTGGCTGCCTTGTCTGCTCGATCATTGCCTTTTCCTTCCACCGTGGTACATCTTGTGTGAGCCTTTACCTTAATAATAGCAACCTCCTCTGGTAATAACAGAGTTCATAAGTTCAAGTACAGAGTCTTTAATTTTTATTGGCTGGCCTGCTGATGTTAGAAAGTCTCTAGCCTGCCATATGGGTCCATAGTCATGTGCAATACCAAAAGAATATCTTTAGTCCGTGTAGATGTTCACCTTCTTCCCCTTGGCCAATTTACACGCCTCAGGGAGTGCCTTCAGCTCCGCCTCTTGCGCTGACATGTGAGGTGGCAGTGGTTCAGCTATCCCTAGCTTATGCTGTGTGACCACTGCATATCCAGTGTGGAACTGGTCGTCCTCTCCCATGAACCTGCTTTCATCTAAAAAATACTCAAAATCGGGGTTATCAAGGGGGTTTTCATCTACATGATTAAATCCTGAACTTTCTTATTGCATTAATTGCACACAGTCATGGGGGTCATGTTCCATCATGTCATTTAGGAGGCTGCCTGTACCTTTTATGCCCCCTTCCCCCAATTCTGAATCTGTGTTTGATAACAAAGTAGCAGGATTCAGAGTACTACATCTTTTGAAAGAAATGTTAGCGGCATGAGGAGTGCTCATTGGAGTCTGAGTTGCCTGGCCATAGAAATATGCTTAGGTTGAACCTGTGTTAATATGCCCTGTATGTCATGGAATGTTTGTACAATCACCGGGTAGTCTAACACAATTTCAGATGATTTCTCTATCATTGCCTGCACTGTCGCTAACGCCCTGACACAGGAGGGGGCGCCTCTGGCGACAGAAACTAATCTGGCTGAAAAGTACGCCACTGGCCGCTGGCGGTCACCATGTTTCTGAGTCAGTACAGCCGTGCTGTGACCCTGCATTTCTGAACAGAACAGGTTATATTCCTCATCATATTTTGGAATACCCAGGTCTGGGGCCGAGGTTATGCACAGCTTCAATGTATGGAAATTATTCACTGCCTCTTCTGTAAGGTGAAATGGGTCAGATGACAGACAATCATATAGAGGCTGCATTAACATGGAGGCATGTCTAATCCAGTGGCGACAGTATGACACCAGCCCCCAAAACACCCTTAGGCTTTGTGCTCCTTTGGGCACTTGTATCCTTTAAATAGCCTCCTTTCTTTCTGGGGTTAGGTGGCGAGCTCCATGGAAGAGACAGTGTCCTAGAAATACAACCTTGTTTTTACAAAACTGCAGCTTCTGCTTTGAGGCTTTACACCCGTTCTGATCTAGGAAAATTAAAAGAGATATAGTTGATTCACAGCAAGTCTCATTGTCTTCAGCACACAGGAGCAAATCATCCATATATTGTAACAGGATCACTGAGCTGGGCGGTGCCCTGTCTGTAAGGACATATTGCAGGGCCTGTGTATACATGGTCGAGGAGTTCTAAGCTCCCGAGGCAGGACGGTCCTAGTATACTGGTTACCCTTATCTGTAAAGGCAAACAGATACTGACATTCTTGATGCAACGGAATAATAAAAAAAGCATTTGCCAGATCTATCACTGTGAAACACGTGGCAGTGGATGGAACTTGTGACAGTAAAGTATATTGGTTTGGCATTATTGTAGTTTGTAAAACTGCCACCTTGTTAAATTCTCTAAGATCATGAACCCTTCTATAACTGACAGGCTGTCCCTTAACTGGTTTCTTCTTTTTTGGGAACAGCTGGGTATTAGCGGGAGATACTGTTTTTATCAATACACCGGCCTGGAGAAAAGCATCAATTTGACTGGCCACTGCTATCTCCTGGGCATGACTGAGGGGGTACTTCTTCACTCAAGGGGGCTGATATCCTGGCTTAAGATGTACAGTGACAGGACACACGGGGAGTTTCCCTATGTCTGTTTTTTTATGTTGCCCATAAATCCTTCGGTACTACCTCAAGTACAGCCTGGTCTACAAGGGTTAATTCTGATGGTTGAGTCTCAGGCAGGGCTAGTGTTGCTATTAAGGGACATAATACTTCCTCTGGGTCTCCAAAATCTACATGAGTAGTGCCATTGTCGTAGAAGTGTATGTGGGATCCCAGTGCTTGCAAAACTTCAGTCCCTAAAAGAGGTTCTGGCAGGTTTTCTTTAACTGACAATTGGGTAACAACTGTACTGGCTTTTATATTTAGTTTAACTGGTTCAGATTCACGGACAAAAACTGTTTCTCCCGTAAATCCCACAGCTGGTACATAACAAGGGGTTAACTGATGAGGCTGCAGTGTGAGCTGCCTCCCCCAAGCCTGCACGCCGGGCTTCTCCTCTGCATCCCTCAGTTTCAACATCATGAGCTACTTTTATCCATATATCAACTTCTTCTTCACATCCATGATCCTTTATCCAGCCACAATGTGTTCTTCTGAATCTTTCCCAGACAAGCTTCCAGGGCCGGACTGGGGATAAAAACCAGCCCTGGAAAAAGTTGCACACCAGCCCCACAGCGTTGCGTCATTATTTACTTTTTTATAAAACGGGAAAGCATTCATTTTAAAACACGTGAGTAAACACGAATATGAACTTTGCCCCACGATAGCTCTTTTGTAGAACCCCATTGTTCATATTACCGTTTTACTGGCTAGGGCAGCGCTAAATCCCGGCCATCAGTGACGGTGACGTCACTGGGCTTCCTGGCAGCCCCATGGAGAGCCCCAGTACGTCACCAGATCTTCAAAAAATGCCTTTGCCCTGCGCGATTTAGCGCAGGGCAAAGGAGAGCATCAGAGCATGAACTGCTCCGATGCTCAAGTCAGGGGGGCTGCCTGGGTGAAAATGGAGGTATGTCCGGGTTCAGCTCTGAACCCGAACAACCCCTTTAATTTATACTCAGATATAGTCCTCCTGTAAGTACCTGGCCTTCCCCCTCTTCCTTACCCCCCTTCCCCTTCTGTCCCCCTTGAATGTATGTCAGCAGCAGCACCAGGAGAAGGACTGGAGCTGCAGGCTGCACAGGGACAAGTGAGTGACTGGCAACCCCTTCCTGCTGTCACAGAGTTGCTGGATTCTCCTGGAAAAGTTGTTGAAGTGCAGCTGCCTGGAGGTGGTGGGCTCCAAGCTTCTCACAGCCACTCTGACCACCATGCATGGAGTTTCAGCTGCCTGGAAGTGACCTCCAGGCTTCTATGTATGAAGGCACAGTAGACTGCTGGGAGCTGCCTGTGTGGAGGCTGAGCAGCCTGCTGGATGCAGAGAGCTGTGTGATCACTGTCCCCTCCTGTACAGAGAGCAGCAAGGGACTCTCCAGGAGTGGCATCAGCTGGGCAGATCAGCTTCTAGGATATGGGCTCCATGGGCCCTCTGTAGCCCTCACATGCTTCTTTATGCATCACAGCAAGGAGATGATTGGGGCAGTTGACAGCAGGGCTCTGGCTGGAGGTAGCACTTTGTGAAAGGTTGTCACACAGGTTGTCAGGGGCTGGGAGTGGAGAACATCTTGGTGTGTAACCTGGTGTCACTGTGCTGTACCAAGGATCTGCTGGGCATGGTGCCTCCACAGAGGGCAGGGAATCAGATGGACTGAGGAGGGCTTGTACTTTGGAGAAGAATATGTGGCTTCATGTGACAGAGCAGAGGAATCGCACAGAAGAGTGTGTGGATGAGGATACGTCGTGTCTCCAGGAGCTCTGCCCCTGATATCTCCAAGTGATAGACACTGCTGGACCCCCCTGGCACCCTGCACACAGAGCCTTCCTGTATGTATGGCTGGTGCCAACTTGTGATCAGATCTGACAGTCTGAAGCCAGGAAGCGCTGCCACCCTGTCCCCAGGTCTGCTCTGTGCATGCACCCGGAGCCCTCTGTGCCCACGCCGGTGATGCCATGTCCCGCAACCATAGTGGAGGTGATGTGGGAGGCTCTGGATAAAAAGCAGCTCTGGAGGTAAAGGCAGGGGCAGGGACCGTTACTATGGGTCGGGGCAACAGGGTGCTGTTGAACTCCAGTAGAGGGGACGGGCTGCTTCTCCTGGGCACCAGTGACACTGGCAGGGGCAGCGGTGTGGGACCGGGAGGGGGCTTGCAGGAGAGCCGCCGGGGGAAGCAGGGAGCTTGCATGAGCTAATTGGGGAAGCCACTTTCGTACAACAGCAGCCAGAGCTGCCGAAGGAACGTGAAGTACTGGAGGCTGCATAACTACCTGTGCAACGTGCTGGAGAGACCCCGGGCTGGGCATTTGTCTACCACGTCTTTGTGTGAGTACCGGACACCGTGCTGCTGTGTATAATGCACCGCCACTCGCCACATGTGGGCATGGCCCTGGCATCCAATACATATCAGGGAAAGCTATACTGTGCATTTATAATGTGTGCAGGGTGCCAGGGGGGTCCAGCAGTGTCTGTCACTTGGAGATGTCAGGGGCAGAGCTCCTGGAGACACGACGTATCCTCATCCACACACTCTTCTGTGCGATTCATCTGCTCTGTCACATGAAGCCACATATTCTTCTCCAAAGTACAAGCCCTCCTCAGTCCATCTGATTCCCTGCCCTCTGTGGAGGCACCATGCCCAGCAGATCCTTTGTACAGCACAGTGACACCAGGTTACACACAAAGATGTTCTCCACTGCCAGCCCCTGACAACCTGTGTGACAACCTTTCACAAAGTGCTACCTCCAGCCAGAGCCCTGCTGTCAACTGCCCCAATCTCCTTGCTGTGATGCATAAAGCATGTGAGGGCCACAGAGGGCCCATGGAGCCCAGATCCTAGAAGCTGATCTGCCCAGCCAATGTCACTCCTGGAGATTCCTGTAAACTGGAGACTGTATGTAAACTAATAGTATACACTACATAACCCTGACAGCCTGCACAGTCACATGTGGGCACAGCCCTGGCATCCAATACATGTCACAGAGAGCTATACTGTGCAGTATAGCTTATAATGCACAGTATAGCTCTCTGTGATATGTATTGGATGCCAGGGCTGTGCCCACATGTGACTGTGCAGGCTGTCAGGGTTATGTAGTGTATATTAGTGTACATACAGTCTTATAAATTATAAGACTGTATGTAAATAATATATACTACATAACCCTGACAGAATGCACAGTCACATGTGGGCACAGCCTGGCCCCTTCTTACCCCCAGGGCTGTTTACATCGGTGACGGCGGCATACACAGGGGTCGGGCTCTGCTTCCGGTCTGCGGCCTGGGCCCGGCATATTTGAATCTGGTGAGGCGGTGGGAGCCTGAGGCCACTTGCAGGAAGAGAGGGGCGGCCACACACAGGACAGCCAGATCCTCAGGATCACGGGCTGCCGGCACTCACAGCGACACCAGGTGGTCGGAGGGAGCAGTGCCGCTCCCACGGAGGCCGGCCTGCTGGCCTGCTCAGCTCCACCCACCTGCCAGTGCGGCCACCACTCCACTACATCAGACTGAGGCTAGCTTTCGGATTCGGCCCGCTGGCCGCAGAAAAAGTGCAGGCACATCTTAAAGCGGCCCCAGGGCCGGCGGCCCACCGGGAAATTTCCCGGTATCCCGGTAGGCCAGTCCGGCCCTGCAAGCTTCCTCGGAGCTTCCTCCCTAAATCAGGGTGCCACCGTACTAGTACTCCTAGGGTTAAGATTCCCATACTTCATCCCTGCCTTCTCCAACACTCTGTCCACATTCTTCAGACCCTCTTTACCTGCCCTTTCCTTCACCAATGTTTTGGCTGTCTTAAAACATTCAGGTATACTAAAATTATTCTCCATTGCTCTTCAACTGTACCAGAACAACTATAGAAAGTAACAAAATTCACAGATGTCTGTTTTTCCTCAGTTTTCCCAGAGCTCCCCCACTATATTCACCTAGTGTACTCTGTTACTGAGCCTCAGTTTCCCCAGAGCTTTCCCACTATATCACCTAGTGTACTCTGTACTGAGATTTATTATACAAATCAAGTCTACAAACCGGACATTGGAGTCTAAGGACTTTGATTTCGCTTTCTATAATGTTGCAATTTTCCAAACACAGTAAAGAACAAAAACGTATACTGTGATTCCTAAAGCCAGACCAAAAACATCCCAATCAAAGTTACTCGTGATCAGAAACTAAACCGAACAATTATACCGTAGGGATTTTCAACTTGTAAGGTTCTTTATCAATATGGACTCGACTGTAAAAGGACTTTATACGTACGTTCCTTTAACAATCCCTTGAGCCAGACAACCGGTCAGGGAGGCACAGATATAATGTAAGATAAAGTCTCTTACCTTTCAGCTCTGTCTTTTATATATGTCCGTCCAGGTCCGGATTATCCAAGTTGTCGTGAGATCAATGAAGTGTCCTTTAGTCAAGCCCCTCGTTGAGGCACCAAGTTATTGTGGGGCAAAAACCCCTTCTCTATAATTGTCGGGGTTCAAATTGAAATATTCTCATGAGAACTCAGGAGAGCTGACACAGGCGCATCACTGAATCAGAAACTCATGATTTGATTGGTTATTCATAAAAGGTAATACTTCCGCACCATACTAAAATAATTCTTCTTAATTAAAAAGTTTCTGCAGCATCAAAGTTAGTATTCGTTAGCAGCGCATCCCGAATTCAGAGAGAACATAACTCTCTCTTGTATGTCAGACTCTGATAATAAAGCGAGGGGGCTACTACCTTGGTCTTGCAGCTAGGAGCATTTGATCTATATACACAGAGACTCCCTAATCCTACCAGCTGGTTCATTAATTCTACGACATATGTACAAGATGGAGAACATGTTTATACCACAAGAGAAATTTAGACTAGAACCTTCAGAATCACAGGTGCATATCCATGAAGCAAACATAATTACAAGCGTAGAGACCAGCTACATACGTGCTTTTCTCAGAAGTCCCAGGTAGATGGGCGTGTTCTAAAAGAGGCGCTACCCTCAATATATACTACAAGAGAATTTAGACTAGAACCTTCAGAATCACAGGTGCATATCCATGAAGCAAACATAATTGCAAAAAACAGGATGGCTGCACACCATTATACATACAAACAATAGAGCTAAGAAATGGGGGTCATTCTAAATAAAAGTGGTACAATACACTGCCCTGAATATTGTAGGCTTAAGTAAGTCCAAAGAGAGGCAGTATATTTAGTGTTAGGGACCCATCTGAGGAAGCCACCTTGACGCCTGGTAGATGGGCCCGACACATGTTTGAGCAAATATGTGCGCTAAGAGCTTCCATTAACTCATTTATTGTCACGAGGGTGTCGAGGACCACGCCTGACTCCGTTATACTCGGGGTCAGGAAGTCGCAGCGGTTGGCTGCACGCTCTATTTAAGATAGGGCTGTTTTCCTTATGGTAGCTTTCTGGGTTTGCTTAGCAAACCCTTTTGGCTCACTCAGGGATCCGTAGCTCCTTCTCCTCAGCTGTTCCGTGTCCAGCACTCCCAGACCTCCTTATATTTCTCTCTCACACTTCTCTGGTTGCCAGAGATAGAGCTTCCTGCCTGGACATCTATTCTGACCTTCTGGAGCTGTGTTGCTGCGTTCGCTGGTAGTTGGTCCAGTACGCTACCCTCCAGATCCCTGTTGGACCTTTTTGGTTTATTGTGGTCGCCCACCTGGGTGTATGTGTTTGTATGTTTTGTCTGTCCTCTCCCTGGTGTTTCCCTCTTAGTGATAGTGGTGTGGACTAGCGATCCCACCGGCCTGTTCACTATCCAGGGCTCATATTAGGGAAAGCCAGGGTTTAGGCACGCGATCGCCGCACGGGTGAGGAACCCGTCTAGGGACGTCAGGGCAGTCAGGTGCCAGCCGCAAGGTGAGTTAGGGGTCACCACCTTTCCCTCTCCCTTGGGCAGGGCTTTCCCTGTTTTCCTCCCTGTGCGTGTCGTCGGTCATTACATTATCTCTGGCCCTTATTTTGTGTAGGTAAAAAAAAAAAAAAAAAAAATTTTTTTTACCTACTTAGAATCCAGTATGGATCAAATTGCTGCTCTGTCCAAACAATTTCATGGCCTGTCTTTGGAGGTGGTAGGATTGAAGGCGTCGGTCCTCCAGCAACAGCAGCAATTACAACTGACTGCAAGCCCAGCGGTTGCTACTGGTAACCAGGTTGTTGCGGAACCCAAGGTCCCTCTCCCTGACAGATTTTCTGGGGGAAGGGACAAGTTTTTGACATTCCGTGAGGCCTGTAAGTTATATTTTAAACTGCGCCCTTACTCCTCTGGTAATGAAGATCAGCGGGTGGGGGTTGTTATTTCCCTGCTGCAGGGGGATCCGCAGTCCTGGGCGTTCTCTTTACCTACTGATTCCCAGGCTCTTCGGTCAGTGGATGAGTTTTTTGGGGCCTTGGGTCTCATATATGATGACCCTGACCGAGTCGCCCTGGCTGAATCAAGATTACGGAGACTCTTACAAGGAGAGCGGCCGGTAGAGGAGTATTGCTCTGAATTCCGTAGGTGGGCTACGGATACCCAATGGAACGACCCGGCTCTCAGGAGTCAGTTCTGCTCTGGGTTATCCGAAAGGGTTAAGGATGCGCTTGCATTATATGAGACCCCTTTTCCCTTGATGCGGTTATGTCCCTTTCTATCCGAATAGATAGACGCCTTAGGGTCAGGTTGAAAAAACCGGAGCAATTGGTAACCCCTCCCAAGCAGCAGTTAGTCTGTACGGACTTAGACGAGCCAATGCAGCTAGGAGGAACTACTCGTCAGGTCCGTCCTCCTGAGGCTCGCCGTAGGCGTGGGGTTTGTTTTTTTTGTGGGGAGAGGGGTCATTTCATTAATGTCTGTCCTTCTTTCCTCAGAAACAAAAGACCGTCGGAAAAACTACTAACCCCAGGCTGTGTGGAGGATGTCAGCCGGGGGGTATACGTTTCCTCCATACGTACATCGCAATTTGTGTTGCCAGCGGTTATTATTTTTGGTGATAAGACGGAGACTATTTTTTTCTTTCTAGACAGTGGAGCAGGGGTAAATTTGATAGATGCCCATTTTGCCCGCACTTTGGGTTTGTCTCTCTGTACTTTACAGAGACCCATTCCCATATTCGCTATTGATTCTGCTCCCCTGTCTCAGAGAAACCTCACGCACATGGTTCATAATTTACACCTTCGGGTAGGGGACCACCATAACGAGATGCTTTCAGGTTATGTTCTGGAGGGGCTTCCCACTCCGGTAGTGCTGGGTCTTCCCTGGTTGGTAGCGCACAATCCAGTGGTGGATTGGCAGGCCAGGGAGATATTGGAGTGGAGTGAGCAGTGCAGAGAAAATTGCTTTAATAGCAATTGCTTAGTCGCCTCCATAACTACCCTACCTACATTTATTTCGGACTTTGAGGATGTTTTTTCTGAAAAGGGTTGTCAGAAGTTACCACCTCATCGTCCTTATGATTGCCCGGTTAACCGTATTCCCGGCGCAAAATTACCCAAGACCAGGTTATATAATCTTTCGGGTCCAGAGAGACAAGCCATGAAAGATTATATCTCCGAGAGCTTGGCTAAGGGACACATCAGACCCTCTTCTTCACCCGTGGCTGCAGGGTTTTTCTTCGTTAAAAAGAAAGATGGGGGCCTGCGTACTTGCTTAGATTTTCGCGAATTAAATCAGATAACCATCCGAGACCCATACCCTCTTCCTCTCATTCCTGACCTGTTTAATCAGATTGCGGGTGCTAGGTGGTTCTCCAAACTTGATCTTAGGGGTGCCTACAATCTGATTCGTATTAAGGAGGGGGATGAGTGGAAGACAGCGTTTAACACCCCTGAGGGGCATTATGAGAATCTAGTTATGCCATTCGGTCTGACCAATGCTCCTGCCGTCTTTCAACATTTCGTTAATGACATTTTTAGTCATCTAATCGGCAGGTTTGTGGTAATATACCTAGATGATATTTTAATTTATTCGTCCGATCTGAAAACACATGAGGTGCATGTCAGACAAGTACTGCAGGTCCTACGGACGAATGAATTATATGCTAAAGTTGAAAAATGTGTCTTCACCGTTCAGGAGATACAATTACTGGTTTATTTTTTATCTGCGTCAGGTTTCCGTATGGATCCTAGGAAGGTCCAGGCAATTTTAGATTGGGATCTTCCTGAGAACCTCAAAGCACTACAACGGTTCATGGGCTTCGCGAATTTCTATAGGAAATTCATTAAAAATTATTCACTTATTGTAAAACCCCTTACTGACATGACTAGGAAGGGGACTGATTTTTCTAAATGGTCTGACGCCGCTAAAGTTGCTTTTTCCTCTCTAAAAGAGAGGTTTACCTCAGCACCTGTACTGGTCCAACCTGATGTCTCTCAGCCTTTTATTGTTGAAGTCGATGCGTCAGAGGTGGGAGTGGGGGCGGTGCTGTCTCAGGGTCCGTCTCCTGGCAAATGGCGTCCTTGTGCTTTCTTTTCTAAAAAACTATCTGCAGCAGAAAAGAACTACGATATTGGGGAGTTTGAGGAGTGGCGTCATTTCTTAGAGGGGGCAGTCCACCCCGTCACTGTAATTACGGACCACAAAAATCTTCTGTACCTCGAATCAGCTAAGCGTCTCACCCCTAGACAGGCTAGGTGGTCGCTATTTTTTACCAGGTTTAACTTTGTGATTACCTATCGTCCTGGGGCAAAGAACACCAAGGCTGATGCACTATATCGTTGTTTCCCTGGCGGGGGTAATGTGAGTGATCCGGTGCCCATTCTTCAAAGAGGAGTGGTTGTTTCTGCGGTACACTCTGTTTTGGAGGGGAAGGTGTTAGAGGCCCAGGGGGACACCCCGGTCTCTTGCCCCTCAGAGTAATTGTTTGTACCGTTGAACTTACGTTTCGAATTATTAAAGGAACATCATAATTCGGCACTTGCTGGGCACCCGGGTAGTAAAGCAACCTTGGAACTATTGTCTCGTCGTTTTTGGTGGCCAAGGTTGCGTCAGGATGTAATGGATTTTGTGTCTTCTTGTTCTACCTGTGCGCGCGCAAAAGTTTCACATACACGTCCTGCAGGGTCTCTATTACCACTCGTCATTCCCAATAGACCGTGGACACATCTGTCAATGGATTTTATCACTGACTTACCTTTGTCTGCGGGTAAAACAGTTATTTTGGTAGTAGTGGACAGGTTTAGCAAAATGGTACACTTCATTGCGTTACCCGCACTACCTAATGCTAAGACTCTTGCTCAGGTATTCGTCAGTGAAATCGTGAAGCTTCACGGGGTCCCCTCCGATGTTGTTTCAGATCGGGGTACCCAGTTTATTTCTAAATTTTGGAAAGCTTTTTGTTCTCGTTTGGGGGTACACTTGTCCTTTTCCTCTGCTTTCCATCCTCAGTCGAATGGACAGACTGAGCGTACCAACCAAAACCTTGAGACATATCTAAGATGTTTTGTGTCTGAAAACCAAGAGTTGTGGTCATCATATTTACCGTTAGCTGAGTTTGCCATAAATAATCGTCGTCAGGAATCCACTGGCAAGTCACCATTTCTTGGTGCATATGGTTTTCATCCCCAATTCTGTACTTTCAAAGAGGGGGGGTCTTCTGGGGTTCCCGAAGAGGAACGGTTTTCGTCATCTCTTTCATCGGTATGGCAGAAGGTGCAAGCTAACTTGAAAAATATGGGAGGTAAATACAAATGCATGGCTGATAAGAGACGGTCGCCAGGTCCGGACCTAGGAGTGAATGACTATGTGTGGTTGTCTACTAGGAATATTAAATTGAAGGTTCCCTCTTGGAAACTGGGTCCTAGGTTTATTGGCCCTTACAAAATTGTAGCCATCATCAACCCCGTGGCTTTTCGCCTGGAGTTACCTCAGACTTTTAAAATTCATAATGTTTTTCATAAGTCGTTACTCAAAAAATATGTTCCACCTCTAGAACCATCACCGCTGCCACCCCCTCCTGTTGTCGTGGATGGTAACCTAGAATTTCAGATATCCAAAATTGTTAATTCTCGTCGGGTCCGCCGCTCTCTTCAATATCTGGTGCATTGGAGAGGTTACGGTCCGGAGGAAAGAATGTGGGTTCCTGCGTCTGAGGTAAACGCCGACAGGTTAGTTTGGGTTTTTCATGCCTCTCATCCTGGGAGACCTGGTCCTGAGTGTCCGGAGGCCCCTCGTAGAGAGGGGGGTACTGTCAAGAGGGTGTCGAGGACCACGCCTGACTCCGTTATACTCGGGGTCAGGAAGTCGCAGCGGTTGGCTGCACGCTCTATTTAAGATAGGGCTGTTTTCCTTATGGTAGCTTTCTGGGTTTGCTTAGCAAACCCTTTTGGCTCACTCAGGGATCCGTAGCTCCTTCTCCTCAGCTGTTCCGTGTCCAGCACTCCCAGTCCTCCTTATATTTCTCTCTCACACTTCTCTGGTTGCCAGAGATAGAGCTTCCTGCCTGGACATCTATTCTGACCTTCTGGAGCTGTGTTGCTGCGTTCGCTGGTAGTTGGTCCAGTACGCTACCCTCCAGATCCCTGTTGGACCTTTTTGGTTTATTGTGGTCGCCCACCTGGGTGTATGTGTTTGTATGTTTTGTCTGTCCTCTCCCTGGTGTTTCCCTCTTAGTGATAGTGGTGTGGACTAGCGATCCCACCGGCCTGTTCACTATCCAGGGCTCATATTAGGGAAAGCCAGGGTTTAGGCACGCGATCGCCTCACGGGTGAGGAACCCGTCTAGGGACGTCAGGGCAGTCAGGTGCCAGCCGCAAGGTGAGTTAGGGGTCACCACCTTTCCCTCTCCCTTGGGCAGGGCTTTCCCTGTTTTCCTCCCTGTGCGTGTCGTCGGTCATTACATTTATAGTCGGTATTGTACCACTTTTATTTAGAATGACCTCGTTTCTTAGCTCTATTGTTTGTATGTATAATGGTGTGCAGCCATCTAGTTTTTTTGACATGTTTATACAAAATGGATTCTCATCCCTCACAGGCGCGACATGTGTGAATAAATGGGGTCCCAGCGGGGACTGGGGACTCGCAGCTGCTACCCCAGAATCACAGAAAATCCAACCATGCTGTCACGCTCAAGATCGCTGCGTAGCCCCAGCCTAAGCCTCTCATTAAAGCCCATCTCTGAACCCTTCCTAGCCCTCCCATGTCCATCATTGGATATGGAGTCCAAAACTGAATCCTATATTCAAGAAGTGGCCTTACAAGAGATTTATAAAGGAGTTATATTACATTGGGGTCACTGTTTTTTCTCTCTTTTTATAATATCATATAAATCTTAGTTCTAACATAACACATGGTATTACAGGGAATCCCTGGGGTTGGTGACCATGTAGCGGGCATCGAATGTACAGTGATAAGTATGGTTTATATGGTTTGTTTATACAATATACCACCTTTTCCACAATACCCAAGGACAACTTATCTTTCTGATATATTTGGTATGTGACTGTTTCATGAAAATGTTGTGAAGTTAGCCTATACATGTGTCATACTATGGTCATTTTCTGTAGAACCCTCAATCACAATGGGTCTGAGCAGTTTGTTGTTTAGCCAATAAAAGATACAGTATAAGTTAAAACAACCCTCAATATCTGCTGTGATCTAAGTCCTAGTCCGGGCATCCATTTATGCAATGCATATTTGTCATTCGGCATGAGCGACTGTTCAACTACAGCACAACAAGAGGAAAATGTGATACAGGGTAGGAGCTCAGGGAAAAGGACCAGGACGATGTGATACCCACTGTGGTGGTGAGAATCGCATCCATAGGAAGAGATGATATGGTTCAATACCAATATTATAGTTACATATAAATCTTTTTTATTGAGAATAAAGAGTATAACAAGGCAGCATATAGCCATACAGAGTTTTGTGATCAGCAGTATTCGCCCATTGATGACGCCACAAATATTAAAGCCAAACAAGGGTGACGCATAAAAGGAAAGGTCTCACATACAAGGGGAGATGTGTTCAATCTGACGTTCACGTTGTAATAGTCCATCCTGGTCTAGAGTCCATAGATAGTAATGCAACAAATGTTTGGCAACTGTATAGATACATCATGACAGCTGTATAGTTCGAGGTCAAGTCAAGAATGCATAACATGGCATACGCCCAAATTAAAATGCCAAGGTGTAGGCCACATCAAAACCCCAAAATGCCAATATTATATTTAACACGTCCACAGATATTGTGTATTAGGGTCCATGTACAGTACCTCTTGTAAGAGTGGACAATGATGTGGTGAGTGAATATGATCCACAACGTCTCCAGGGTTTTGGATCTTCAGTTTATTTTTAGGTCCAAAGAACAATAATGCAAAGAATTACACATAGGCTGAGTTCACATCAGCGTTCAGCCTTTCAGTTCTCCTGCTACGTTATAGGAGCAGGAGAACTGAAAGGACTGATTCGGCACATAAAGGAGCCTACAGACCCCATAGACCATAATGGGTCAGAGGAAGATTTTTGAAGTGGAGACAAAAGTCCTGCCTGCACAACTTTTGTCTCCGCTTCAAAAATCTTCCTCTGAGAGGAAACCTAACGGACTCCATTATAGTCTAAGGGGTCTGTATGCTCTGTTTAGCTCAGTTCTGTGTCTAATCCGTCCTTTCCGTTCTTTTGCTCCGTTAAAGGGAGCAGGAGAATGGAAAGGCTGAACGCTGACGTGAACTCAGCCTAAGAAGTTCTCATGATGGAAGTTCTCCGGTAAATACTTGTGCAGTATAAAAAAAATATTTAATATAACAGGCTCTTCCAGTGGAATAATTATAATATTGTGCCCAAAGGCATAAGTTCTTCATTCCTACAGTATTTTTGTATTTTCCCACATTATTGATGAAGAGAAATTTATCTAGAGAAGAGAAGTTAACTATACATACTCTATGTAACCAAAACTATGTGAACAAAACCAGACCACCATGAGCTTCTTGGCCATCCAATTCCAAAAAGCATAAGCATTGATATGGAGTTGGGCCCCCTTTTTTGAAAAGGCTTTTCTAAAGATTTTGGTGCTTATGAAAATTTGCTCCAATTCTGCCAACAGAATCTTTGTGAGGCTAGACACCGATGTTAGATGGGAAGGTTTGGCTCGAAATCAGAGTTTCAGATCATCCCAAAGAATATGCAAAGAGGTATCTCCCAGGGAAATAGAACCATCTCACAAGCGACACCTTTTGGAAGTGTCCCGCTCTGAATCAAAGTCCGACTTTTTAACAGGACTTGGGACCTGACAAGGGAAAATCGCCAAACTAAATATCTCTCTGTAGACAGTTGTCTACGGCCTGGCCTCGTCCACATTTCTGTGTCTGTGAAAAAATGTCCTTGTTTCATTCGTGAGGATGTCTGTGAAGGACCTGTGTTTGGTCTGTGTGTAAATTTTTTCCCTCCGTGTGTCATCTGTAATCCACAGACATTGCTCAGATGAAAATGAATTTCAAGAGCATCAGTGAAAAATGGACACACTACGGCTGCAATCCACGTTGTGTATGTGATTTTCACAGACCCATAGACTTCAAAGGGAGTGTTTAGTCTACATCACAGACCAAAGTAGTGCGTGTCTCCGTGATTCTTTTACTGACCCGCAGTCAGTTAAAAAATACTGATGTGTGAACGGACACATTCAAATGAATTGGTATGAGTGCTGTCTGCAGAAAATGGGCACGTGTGCTGCACATATCAGTGAAAAACGGAAATGTGGACGAGGCCTAAGGGTGCTTGATCCTCATCAGTATGGAGTAGCCTTGCATGCAGTTTAGTCAAGGTTCTGCCTCTCATTAAAGGGGTTGTCCGTGCTTTTAATATTGATGACCTATCTACCGGATAGGTCATCAATATGAGATTGGCGGGGGTCCGACACCCGGCACCCCTGCTGATCAGCTTTATGAGGAGACGGGTTTACATACTTTTGACCATATTTTTATTGATCAAATATCAGACAGACTTAAAAACCAGTAATGGCAGCATACATGCACAGGAAAAAGACAAAAAAAACAGACAAATAAAGTGGCATGTGCCAAACTACAAGATATTATCCCCTGAGGAAGTGATAAGCGAAACGCGCGTTGGGGCTAGAACTACATTGGTCGGTATTATTTTCTACATTATGTATTCCTTAATGAATTTTGCATCTATTACATTGCACTAAGCATTTTATTTGTAATGCAGGAAGGTGATTTTTTTCTTTGACTTACATTCGTCCTTAGGCCGAATGCACACGGCCGTGGAACACGGACGTGAGCGGTCCGTGGTATCCCGGCCTGGCATCCTGCTGACAGCAGGAGCGCACGGCGTCATTGGTTGCTATGACGCCGTGCGCTTCATGCCGCCGCTGCACTACAGTAATACACTCGTATGATCTATACGAATGTATTACTGTAGAGCAGCGGCGGCATGAAGCGCACGGCGTCATAGCAACCAATGACGCCGTGCGCTCCTGCTGTTAGCAGGATGCCAGGCCGGGATACCATGGACCACTCACGTCCGTGTTCCACGGCTGTGTGCATTCGGCCTTATTCTCACAAAGGGACTGCACTTTGCAATTTGGGATAAATCCCTTATCCCCCCCTTTTTTGGATAATGTTGAAGGAGACTTAATATGAATACTATTTATCAATGGGTCTTGTAGTTTGGCACATGACACTTTATTTGTGGTTCTGTTTTTCTTTTTTCCTGTGCATGTATGCTGCCATTACTGGTTTTTAAGTCTGTCTGATATTTGAGCAATAAAAATATTCATTATATTATATGCTGTGTATTCCATTTTGGGGTGGTGGATTTGAGTCTATTATACACAGCAACTACTCTACTGGAAACTAGTGCAACTTTTGATGTGATACTTTTGACAATCCAGTGCCGGCCAATGGTCCGATGTCAGAGATGAGCAGAACAGATTTTCAGCTTCTGGTTATATACAAGGATATCTCCTTTCTGTAGAATCAGCAATGAGCTTGTAAATTGTAAGGAACAGAAACAAATGTCTATTAGTGGCATTCTTTTTCATGTCACCTAATAATAATTA
Organism: Bufo bufo; assembly: GCF_905171765.1. NCBI lineage: Eukaryota > Metazoa > Chordata > Amphibia > Anura > Bufonidae > Bufo > Bufo bufo. The sequence continues at coordinate 38,159,090 of NC_053397.1, read as the reverse complement.
CTTTATATAATGATGAAAATGTTATTTCCCTTTATATAATTCAAGTATTTATTTCCTACAGCCGGGAGGTGATGTTCTTGGCGGATAGACAAAGAAACATAATACAGTTGTGGTAAGTAAGCGCCTTAATCTAGCTCCTATGGGTGCCAGTACACAGGGCTGCATCTGTACTCGCCATTGTTTCAAGTGTATACGTACAGGCGCATCCTTGCATTTAATAGCAGTCTGCATGCGGATCTCGCGGTCAGCCTGCACCCTAAGGCCCCTTGCCGACGAGCGTGTCCGGTTTAGGTCCGGATGCGTCCCGATGCATTGCGGCAAACCCGCGCGAGTAGGTACCCAATTGCAGTCAGTTTTGACTGCGATTACGTTCCGTTGTTCAGTTTTTATCGCGCGTCTGCAATGTGTTTTGCACGTGCGTGATAAAAAACTGACTGTGGTACCCAGACCCGAACTTCTTCACAGAAGTTCAAGTTTGGGTTCAAGGTTGTGTAGATTGTATTATTTCCCCTTATAACATGGTTATAAGGGAAAATAATAGCATTCTGAATACAGAAGGCATAGTAAAATAGGGCTGGAGGGGTTAAAAAAAAATTACAAATAATAATCTCACCTTAATCCACTTGTTCGCGCAGCCGGCATCTCTTCTGTCTTCATCTGTGAGGAAAAGGACCTTTGATGACATTACTACGCTCATCACATGGTCAGTCTCATGATCCATCACCATGGTGATGGATCATGTGACTGACCATGTGATGAACGCACAAAGAGGAGCATGCTGTGATTTTCACGCAACGCACAAGTGATGTGTGAAAATCACCGCTCATGTGCACAGCCCCATAGAAATTAATGAGTCCGGATTTAGTGCGGGTGCAATGCGTTCACCTCACGCATTGCACCAGCGCGGAAATCTCGCCCGTGTGAAAGGGGCCTAAAGTATGGATTTCAGAAATGCTTTTAGAGACAATTTGTCCACTTCGGCCTAAAGCCACACGGCCATATGGACGAAAACGGCACAGGATTTGCTAGATAACAACCTTCCATTGTTTTCAATGAGAGTCTGTGTTGTCATTGATGTGGCCACGGAAACCATGGTGGTGTGTGCACTTGCAGATTAACCCAGTGGAATAGGGTTAAAGCCACAATAGCATCTGCCAAATTCAAAAGTCCAAACTGTGTATTTCTGGTGCCATCTTTCTGATGTGTGGGGTGCTGGAGCCCCATCGAACAGATAGTGATGGCCTATCCTGAGTATAAGGCCTCTTGCACATGACCGTATGGCTTTTTCAGTATTTTGCGGTCCGCAAAAAATGGATCAGCAAAAAATACAAATGACGTCCGTGTGCATTTTTTGCAGAGCGTTACAGCTAGCCCCTGATAGAACAGTACTATCCTTGTCCGTTATTCGGACAATAATAGGACATGTTCTATCTTTGAACAGAACGGAAATACGGAATTGGAATGCATACGGAGTACATTCCATTTTTTTTGCGGACCCATTGAAATGAATGGTTCCGTATACGGAATGCAAAAAACGGAACGTAAAGGAAAAAATAAAACTTTTGTGTGCAAGAGGCCTAAGACATCCATATTAGGAGTTTTCTGGGAATACAATATTGATGACCTGTCCTCAATATAAGTCATCACTATCTGATCGGTGGGGGTCCTACTCCAAGTAACCTACCGATCAGGTGTTTAAAAAGGTATATTGCCCGGTCATTAGTGTCAGTGACGTAACTGGGATAACTGCTAGGCAGAAGCCTTCCCCTGCGCGATACAGTGCAGGGCAAGGGAGAGCATCGGAGCATGAAATTCATATCAGAGGGGCCGCAAGTGCGAAAAGGAGGATGTCCAGGTTCAGCTCTGAACCAGGACAAACCCTTTAAAATGCTTGAAAACTTTGGAAAAAATTAGCATGAGAGTGTGTATTGCCCCCTGAGAGCAATTGGAAGCTGTTGGTGGAGTTTGGACATGTATTACACTACATAAAGTAGGCTTTTTTGTGCAATATAATATGCAGCGTTCATGGATGTGAACATAGCTTCAGGCTTCATGCACACAACCGCACATTTTTGGTGCATGTCTGATTCACATTTTTTGTGGATCACATACAAACCCATTTATCTCTATAGGTTCCATAAAAAAAAATGTACAGTCGTGGCCAAAAGTTTTGAGAATGACACAAATATTAGTTTTCACAAAGTTTGCTGCTAAACTGCTTTTAGATCTTTGCTTCAGTTGTTTCTGTGATGTAGAGAAATATATGTACACGCACTTCATACGTTTCAAAGGCTTTTATCGACAATTACATGACATTCATGCAAAGAGTCAGTATTTGCAGTGTTGGCCCTTCTTTTTCAGGACCTCTGCAATTCGACTGGGCATGCTCTCAATCAACTTCTGGGCCAATTCCTGACTGATAGCAACCCATTCTTTCATAATCACTTCTTGGAGTTTGTCAGAATTAGTGGGTTTTTGTTTGTCCACCGGCCTCTTGAGGATTGACCACAAGTTCTCAATGGGATTAAGATCTGGGGAGTTTCCAGGCCATGGATGTCAACGTTTTGGTCCCCTAGCCACTTAGTTATCACTTTTGCCTTATGGCACGGTGCTCCATCGTGCTGGAAAATGCATTTTTCTTTACCAAACTGTTGTTGGATTGTTGGAAGAAGTTGCTGTTGGAGGGTGTTTTAGTAGCATTCTTTATTCATGGCTGTGTTTTTGGGCAAAATTGTGAGTGAGCCCACTCCCTTGGATGAGAAGCAACCCCACACATGAATGGTTTCAGGATGCTTTACTGTTGGCATGACACAGGACTGATGGTAGCGCTCACCTTTTCTTCTCCGGACAAGCCTTTTTCCAGATGCCCCAAACAATCGGAAAGAGGCTTCATCGGAGAATATGACTTTGCCCCAGTCCTCAGCAGTCCATTCACCATACTTTCTGCAGAATATCAATCTGTCCCTGATGTTTTTTTTGGAGAGAAGTGGCTTCTTTGCTGCCCCTCTTGACACCAGGCCATCTTCCAAAAGTCTTTGCCTCACTGTGCCTGCAGATGCGCTCACAGCTGCCTGCTGCCATTCCTGAGCAAACTCTGCACTAGTGGCACTCCGATCCCGTAGCTGAATCCTCTTTAGGAGACGATCCTGGCGCTTCCTGGACTTTCTTGGACGCCCTGAAGCCTTCTTAACAAGAATTGAACCTCTTTCCTTGAAGTTCTTGATGATCCTATAAATTGTTGATTGAGGTGCAATTTTAGTAGCCACAATATCCTTGCCTGTGAAGCCATTTTTATGCAACGCAATGATGGCTGCACGCATTTCTTTGCGGGTCTCCATGGTTAACAATGGAAGAACAATGATTTCAAGCATCACCCTCCTTTTAACATGTCAAGTCTGCCATTTTAACCCAATCAGCCTGACATAATGATCTCCAGCCTTGTGCTCGTCAACATTCTCACCTGAGTTAACAAGACGATTACTGAAATGATCTCAGCAGGTCCTTTAATGACAGCAATGAAATGCAGTGGAAAGTTTTTTTTGGGATTAAGTTAATTTTCATGGCAAAGAAGGACTATGCAATTCATCTGATCACTCTTCATAACATTCTGGAGTATATGCAAATTGCTATTATAAAAACTTAACCAGCAACTTTTCCAATTTCCAATATTTATGTAATTCTCAAAACTTTTGGCCACAACTGTACAGGACACATGGATGCGACCGGACCACAAATTATAGAACCAGTCCTATTCATACTTTTGTGGACAATAATAGGCTTTTTTTTTACAGTAGGTCCTGTATAAATTGCGGGATACACATGGACCGCATTCAATTTCCGCAGTGTGCAGGAGGCCTAACAGGGATTTATCTCATCACCTTTCATCTAAAGGGTGTCCAGACTTTCAGCTAAGGCTATTTTCACTTCTGTTCTTCGTATTTTCAGTCTTCTGCTTCATTATAGAACAAAATAATGGAAGTGCCAGATTCGGCAAATAACTGAGGCAAACGGAGCCTGGGAGACCCCTCTGACTATAATGGGATCTGTTTGTTTTCCATTCAGAAGAACGGTTTTGTAGCAGAGAACTAAGTCCTGCATCCAAGACTTTTCTCTCCACCATTTTTAATGAATTCTGTGACAGAGGTCCCTGATCTGAAAGGAGCCTTAGCACATTATTCACATTATTCCATGATAATATGTCTAATATATGTAATATACTATACACTCCTTTATTCTCCACAGGAACTCAAGCTTCCAACATGGAGGAATCTGAAAAATGAAAACTGACAAAATGAATCCTTTTCAGTCTTCTGATTTTCTGAAATGTTTTTGGATCATCTTTTTATAGAGATTTACATATTGTTTGTTTCTATTTTTTCTCCTTTCTTCAAACCGTACAATAAATTCCCTGCAGATTAAACCTGTGTTCTCTTTTTTTTTATAAAACAGTTTTTTGTTTATAAAACTAAATTGTGTAACCTGTGAAGCTACCGAAATATGTCATATAATATCTCCTCATTATATGCTACCGACAGTGGTAAAACTGTATGTGAATCAATGATCATAGTACCGATCATTCATCCCCCTACAGTATAATGATTGCTGCGTGTAAATGGAGGTAAATGAGCTGTATTGTTGATCAGAGCTCATTAACAACAGATCAGTGACCCATGTAAATTGATCTTAAAAGGGACAACCCAAGCAAGGTTGATGAGCAGTGTCGTTCTTTTCATGACAGTATCATCCACGCCATCCAATCTTTTAAGACATGACAGTAATCATCCACGCCGCATGCTTGACTCCTTACCTTGGAGCCAGATGCTGCGTGTGAGACGAGTGGTATCTGATGATGACATGTTCATGAACCGCATTGATGTGAGATGTGTAATACATTTTCCAACAGAAGATATCCAGGCAGATTGTTACACAGGTCGAGGACCGGGATCTCCTTGGTTGACAGAGTGTCCACCTTTCAAGCTTCTCCTAGGAGAAGGAATGTTGGACGCATCCCGTTTGTATCCACTTATGGTAATCACAGTGCTGACATAGCACAGATTCTGAGAAGGGAGTGGCATATTTTACATAGGGGCCTACCTACAGTAAGGGAATTTGACAACCCGCCATTGATGGCATACAAGCGGGGTACTAATTTGCATGACAAGCTTATTAAGACCGACATTGGTGATGTTAGTAGAGGGGGTCAGATTTATCTGAAGCCCAGAAAGACAGGGAATTTTCCTTGTTTGGGTTGTTGCAATTGTGGTAATATGCTAAAAGGGAACACTTTTGTTCACCCATATAGTGGAAAAAATGTAATATCACAGAATATTATACGTGCCAGTCTAAGTTTGTCATATACATGATCGTTTGCCCCTGCAGTTTGATCTATGTGGGAGAAACGACCATGGAAATTAGAGAGCCGGGCATTTTCCATGCGCTCCAGGACATTCTCCTTAGCATTGAGGAGACGCCTTTGATGCTCCACTACCCAATCAGTTTTTGGTAGTGGATTGATGACATCAGGCACCTGTACATCCAGGGAGTGGTCAGCAGGCAACTTCCCTTGACGGCCGAACATCAGATAAAAGGGCGTGTACCCGGTGGAGCAGTGAATTGTATTGTTGTAAGTATACATGAGTTGTGGCTGCAGATTAGGCTAATTACCCCTTGTCTCAGGGGGTACTGCTCTCAACATTTCAATGAGAGTTTGCTTATATAGAACCTACCAGTAGCCATTTGGCTCCAGGAGAAGTATATGGTGGGCTCAGCATGCATGTTGGTACTTGCATCCCTGGATCCGATGAAAGCTGCAACCCAAAGTCCAAATGCTATGAAACTACAATTGGGCGGACCCCTAGGTTAGTTCTGCATTGTGTGAAAATATTGAGCAGATATCTCTATTTTTACCTGCAATATTACAGTGAGAATCTTGCTGTATTTTTAGCTAAAAGTGGGAAGGTGATAGCCGTTCCATATATGACGCAGACTAAGACCTTCACACTAATTCCTTGTTAAAGATATGGCCTGACAGGCCTTGCTTGAGCATTCATATCTCCCCAGCCAATGGTCCAAAAGTTCTAAAACTTATGGTGTATGATAGGCTGGACAGGACCTTCATGCTGGAGAAATATTGTTTCTCTAATCCATTTGGACCGTGAGTAATTTACATCGGAACCGGGGCTATGTTTACATTGATGTCAATGGAAAAAGGTACAAATTCTATAAATCTCCCAGCAGGCAGAGGTCTAGGGGAGGTCTACTTTGAGTTAGAATATTGAGCTGATATCTCTAGCTTTACCTTTAGATATTGGAGTGAGAGTTTAGCCTCATTTCCTATAGACGACAATGTTAAAAAAAAAAATTAAAGGTGGCCACGGACTAGGTGGGTGACATTCCCGATTAGAAAATCTCCCTGAGGAGCCCTCCTTGGAAGTCCCGCCGAGTGGCCCCCATTGGGGCTACTGACCCCAGACTTTCAGGGGTAGCAGAGAGGGGTCATGGCTTCTAGAGGAGACCCTAACCAAGCCGGAGTCACCCTCCCTCCCAGCATGGCAGTGGGGCATATTAGGTGACACAGAATCATTTTCCCCAGTGGCAGATTTTCTCCTAAGTGCCCTTCCTAAAGTCACACATTCGGTGGACATTTCCTAAGGTTCCTTTAGGGGTACGGACTCCAGACTTTCAGAGATTGCAGAGTGGGGTCATAACTTCTAGGAGAGACCAACCAAGCCTGGGACTCCTTGCCTCCGGGAATGGCAACGGGTCAAAGTTTGCTACCCTGCAGTTTGTGTGTTGGGCTCAGACAGCAGCCCCCACATGGCAAGTCTGCTAAGTAAAGTTTCACACCTCGCTCAGCACGGCCTATTGTTCTAGGTAAGCTAAGAAAAGTTTCACACCTTGCTCAGCATGGCCTATTGTTATATGTAACTGACAAACATTCCACAGGCCATTGGAAAAGAAAAGCCTTGAGAACTGACACAGATCCCCCTGTAAACATTATGTGGGCCTCTAAAAATTATTTTATCTTCCTCATAAAATTGCAGCTAGTGGCCCAGTGTTGCATGCCTTTCTAATGCAGTTAGACACAGCCACTCTGATCCTAATAGTCTCTCTCTTTTCTTGGTTACACACCTGAGACTACTCAATAAAGGCTTGTAATAATTTTAAGTCATACAGCAGGGGTGCACAAATAGTAGAAGTCCAGCTGTTGCAACACAACAATTCCCAGCGTCCTCTGCTAGACTGAGCATATAAGGTCAGTCTTAGGATTTTTACAATCTTATTTGCAAGGGATGCTAGTACTTGTAGTTTTGCAACAGAGGGAGATCTACTTTTGGGCAACCCTGTCATACAGGAACATATGTACACTCCATATTAATATCCTGTGTTAAAAATTCAATTCACTTGTATTGAACTCCACCTCTGCTGCATCAGAGTTTGAGAGCTAAAATCTACCTTCATTTACACTCAAACATGCAGAGACCATGAGAAAAACCACCATTAAGCCCCCACAGACATAACCTGAGAAGTTTTTAGCATGCTGAACACTTACAGAACAGTGGGGTTCCCCTAGCCCCCCAAAACGGGGGGACACCTAAGCACGCCCACAATCTTAAAATCACAACCCTGAGTCAAGGTCTGGACGCCCAGAGTACTTTAAAGATTTTAGGGTACCCCTACACCCCAAACCAACCCACCCTCTGGCATGTTTTTGGGAGACTTCCAGAAACAGCACTGTACCAACTATGACTTCAAAAGTCGTATAGTAAAACATAGAAACACCATAGAAGCATCCAGGGTTAAACCTGCCGTTGACATGCATTGAACCCCACCTGTGCTACATCAGAGTTTGATGAGCCAAAGTGTCCCTTCACTGACACAAACATGCAGAGACTATTAGAAAAATATTATAAAAAACGACCATTAAGCCCCCCCCCCCCATATATAAATCTGAAACGTGCTGGTTTTAGAGGGCTAAGTTGGACCTTCAAGCTGTGTAAAGGGTTTTACTGGGTTGCCTTTGTGCTGTGAGATATTTGGATCAGAACTGAAGCAATTTTCCCATTGACAATAATGAGAAAAGCAAATAAACTAGGCCCCACTTAAGAACTCATATCTCCCCACTCAAAGGTACAAATTCTATAAATCTCCCAGCAGGCAGAGGTCTAGGGGAGGTCTACTTTGGGTTAGAATATTGAGCTGATATCTCTAGCTTTACCTTTAGATATTGGAGTGAGAGTTTAGCCTCATTTCCTATAGACGACAATGTTAAAAAAAAAAATTAAAAGGTGGCCAGGTGGGTGACATTCCCGATTAGAAAATCTCCTTGAGGAGCCCTCCTTGGAAGTCCCGCCGAGTGGCCCCCATTGGGGCTACTGACCCTAGACTTTCAGGGGTAGCAGAGAGGGGTTATGGCTTCTAGAGGAGACCCTAACCAAGCCGGAGTCACCCTCCCTCCCAGCATGGCAGTGGGGCATATTAGGTGACACAGAATCATTTTCCCCAGTGGCAGATTTTTTCCTAAGTGCCCTTCCTAAAGTCACACATTCGGTGGACATTTCCTAAGGTTCATTTAGGGGTACCGACTCCAGACTTTCAGGGATTGCAGAGTGGGGTCATAACTTCTAGGAGAGACCCCAACCAAGCCCTCCAAAACTGGGGGACACCTAAGGACGCCCACAATCTTAAAATCACCCCAAATCACAACCCTGAGGCAAGATCTGGACACCCAGAGTACTTTAAAAATGTTGGGGTACCCATACTATACTGGTTTATGTGCACACAGTTGATAATGCTCTTTGAAAAAGTTAATGTAGCTGCCTATGCCAAGATGGCTTTCATAACAAAGGCTAAGACCATATATGTTTTAGATCAAATTTTTATAAATATATATATATATATATATATATATATATATATGCACACACACACACAAACACTTTATATTTCACAGTTTGTGTACTGGGCTCTGTGTGTATGCAGCCATCCCTCACCTGGCTAAGAAAGTTTCAGAGCAATTTCTGGACAGACATTACCATGTCTATTGTTCTATTAAAGTTGATCTAACAAAGAATAGACACAGATCCCCCATCTCCCAGTGAGCTAAATCCTTAAAAGGCCAATAGTGACACCCAGTGGACAAATGCAGAGACCTTGAGAAAAAACTCCATTGAGCCCCCACAGACATAACCTGAGCAGTTTTAAGCATGCTGAACACTTCCAGAATAGTGGGGTAGACTTCCAGAAGTAGCACTGTATCAGCTATGACTTCCAAAGTCGTATAGAATCACATAGAGATACCATAGAAGCATCCAGGGTTAAACCTTCCATTGACATACATTGAAACACACCTTTGCTGCATCAGAGTTTGAGAGCTAAAATCTACCTTACACTCAAACATGCAGAGACCATGAGAAAAACCACCATTGAGCCCCCACAGACATAACCTGAGCAGTTTTTAGCATGCTGAACACTTCCAGAATAGTGGGGTACCCCTTGCCCCTCAAAACTGGCGGACACCTAAGGACACCCACAATCTTAAAATCACCCCAAATTACAACCCTGAGGCAAGGTCTGGACACCCAGAGTACTTTAAAATTTTTGGGGTACCCCTACACCCCAAACCAACCCACCCTCTGGCATGTGTGTGGTAGACTTCCAGAAGTAGTACTGTATCAGCTATGACTTCCAAAGTCGTATAGAATCGCATAGAGCTACCATAGAAGCATCCAGGGTTAAACCTTCCATTGACATACATTGAAACACACCTTTGCTGCATCAGAGTTTGAGAGCTAAAATCTACCTTACACTCAAACATGCAGAGACCGTGATAAAAACCACCATTGAGCCCCCACAGACATAACCTGAGCAGTTTTTAGCATGCTGAACACTTCCAGATTAGTGGGGTACCCCTTGCCCCCCAAAAACTGGGGGACACCTGAGGACACCCACAATCTTAAACTCACCCCAAATCACAACCCTGAGGCAAGGTCTGGACACCCAGAGTACTTTAAAATTTTTGGGGTACCCCTACACCCCAAACCAACCCACCATCTGGCATGTGTGTGGTAGACTTCCAGAATTAGCACTGTATAAGCTATGACTTCCAAAGTCGTATAGAATCACATAGAGCTACCATAGAAGCATCCAGGGTTAAACCTTCCATTGACATACATTGAAACACACCTGTGCTGCATCAGAGTTTGAGAGCTAAAATCTACCTTACACTCAAACATGCAGAGACCATGAGAAAAACCACTATTGAGCCCCCACAGACATAACCCGAGCAGTTTTTAGCATGCTGAACACTTCCAGAATAGTGGGGTACCCCTTGCCCCCCTAAAGAGCCAGACTCCCAGGGACCCTCCCAGTATTTTAAAATCAACCAATGATATATCTGCTGCAAAATCTGGAAAGTAAAAGCAATTTTAAAAAAATGGGGTTCCCCTGCACCCCATATCTTAGGAAGACCGCAGGGTCTAAAAGGACCCCCCCACAGACTCTTTGGGGTCAGATCCAATTGATTCCTATGGGTGCTGCAGTCACACTAAGTCATACACCTATGAAGCTGTATGTTTTACAGCCTCAGTGCTGCTCAAGATGAGGTCTTGCAGCTTTAGAGCTGAAGAAAGATAAGTCTTTCACCTTTGGTGCGACACAAGGGTAAGTCTTTCACCTTTGGTGACGCTCAAGTTTAGTCTTTCAGCTTCGGTGCTGCAAAAGATATGTTTTTTTTAGGCTAGGTTAACCTCAATGACTTCACATGCTACCGTGCATTTCCAAGTCTAATTCTGTCCGTAAACGTATACCTGTCATCCAGCGCCTAAATAATAGGCCTAAACTTTATATTCAGCTAAATCTGTGTTTATTGCTGAGGCTGGTCAATTCATTTAGTGTCTGCCAAAGCACAGTTTTGGTTCTGGTTTGAAATACAATTCCCAACTTAGCAATTCCCTAAATCAGTGGTTTCTGCTGTATCAGGCCAACTTTAAATCTATCCATAAAAGGGTATATTAGATTGAAGGTGCGGATAGGGTCATTCTCAATAACTTCACACGCTACCGTGCATTTCCAAGTCTAATTCTGTCCGTAAACGTATACCTGTCATCCAGCGCCTAAATAATAGGCCTAAAATTTATATTCAGCTAAATCTGTGTTTATTGCTGAGGCTGGTCAATTCATTTAGTGTCCGCCAAAGCACAGTTTTTGTTCTGGGTTGAAATACAATTCCCAACTTAGCAATTCCCTAAATCAGTGGTTTCTGCTGTATCAGGCCTGCTTTAAATCTATCCATAAAAGGGTATATTAGATTGAAGGTGCGGATAGTGTCATCCTCAATAACTTCACACGCTACCGTGCATTTCCAAGTTTAATTCTGTCCGTAAACGTATACTTGTCATCCAGGGCCTAAATACTAGGCCTACAATTTATATTCAGCTAAATCTGTCGTTACTGCTGTGCCTGTATTAGTGTAATACGGTACCTAAATAGATAGCCAGATATTGTTAGGTGTCTGTAAAAAAAGGGCTGAATTTGAATTCAATACATTGGGCTAAATCATTTTTTTCTTATTGTGGTGAACGGTAACAATGAGGAAAACATCTAGTAAGGGACGCGGACGCGGACATGGTCGTGGTGGTGTTAGTGGACCCTCTGGTGCTGGGAGAGGACGTGGCCGTTCTGCCACAGCCACACGTCCTAGTGAACCAACTACCTTAGGTCCCAGTAGCCACCAGAATTTACAGTGATATTTGGTGGGGCCCAATGCCGTTCTAAGGATGGTAAGGCCTGAGCAGGTACAGGCATTAGTCAATTGGGTGGCGACAGTGGATCCAGCACGTTCACATTATCTCCCACCCAGTCTTCTGCAGAAAGCGCACAGATGGCGCATGAAAACCAAGCCTATCAGTCTGTCACATCACCCCCATGCATATCAGGGAAACTGTCTGAGCCTCAAGTTATGCAGCAGTCTCTTATGCTGTTTGAAGACTCTGCTGGCAGGGTTTCCTAAGGGCATCCACCTAGCCCTTCCCCAGGGGTGGAAGAGATAGAATGCACTAACACACAACCACTTATGTTTCCTGATGAGGACATGGGAATACCACCTCAGCACGTCTCTGATTATGACGATACACAGGTGCCAACTGCTGCGTCTTTCTGCAGTGTGCAGACTGATCAGGAGGTCAGGGAGGAAGACTGGGTGGAAGACGATGCAGGGGATGATGAGGTCCTAGACCCCACATGGAATGAAGGTCGTGCCACTGACTTTCAGAATTCGGAGGAAGAGGCAGTGGTGAGACCGAGCCAACAGCGTAGCAAAAGAGGGAGCAGTGGGCAAAAGCAGAACACCCGCCGCCAAGAGAGTCCGTCTGCTACTGGCCACCGCCATCTGGGACCGAGCACCCCAAAGGCAGCTTCAAGGAGTTCCCTTGCGTGGCAGTTCTTCAAACAATGTGCTGACGACAAGACCCGAATGGTTTGCACGCTGTGCCATCAGAGCCTGAAGCGAGGCATTAACGTTCTGAACCTTAGCACAACCTGCATGACCAGGCACCTGCATGCAAAGCATGAACTGCAGTGAAGTAAACACCTTAAAAACAAGGAACTCACTCAGGCTCCCCCTGCTACCTCTTCTGCTGCTGCCGCCGCCTCGGCCTCTTCCTCCGCCTCTGGAGGAACGTTGGCACCTGCCGCCCAGCAAACAGAGGATGTACCACCAACACCATCACCTCCGTCACCAAGCATCTCAACCATGTCACACGGCAGCGTTCAGCTCTCCATCTCACAAACATTTGAGAGAAAGCGTAAATTCCCACCTAGCCACCCTCGATCCCTGGCCCTGAATGCCAGCATTTCTAAACTACTGGCCTATGAAATGCTGTCATTCAGGCTGGTGGACACAGACAGCTTCAAACAGCTCATGTCGCTTGCTGTCCCACTGTCATGGCCATGGCTATGACCGTGAATCTTCAACCGCATGCGATTGTCAGCGGTTTGCTTTTGTTGTCAATCACAGGTGAGGGCAGTGGTATTTGCCTCACCTGTGGTTGCCGCTGACAACGCTTACTTGTGGCAGCTTTCCTGCTGTGCATGCGGTTGCACCTAGCAACCCCTATGTTAGGTGTGTGTGTATTGTGTTCACTGTGTTGTTTGTCTGTGTGCACTCTGTGTAGTGTGTTGTGTGCACTGACACTTTTCCTGCACTGTGGTTGCCCGTGGCAACATTTGGCTGTCTGTACATGTGGTGGCAGTGTCCCGGCCTCCGGGCTATTCCCCAGGACACGGTTGCCACCCATGTCGTGGCCAGCGGCAACAACCACAGTGGCTTGCTACTGTTGGACACTTTCCCTTTAATGTTGTGTTTTCCCTTCCCGGGTGTTGGAAGGGTTAACTTCCTTCCCAGTGTGTGTGTGTGTGTGTCACTGGGTGTGTCCGACTGTGGGGTGTGGCTTCCTGGCCTATATAGCCTCACTGTTAGCATGGCTCTGTGGGTTGTTTCAGCCATGCTTGCTGGAGCAGCCTCCTGTGTTACTATCTGCCAGTGAGAGCCACCCCTGTGGTCATAAAGATATTGTCCTTATGTTTATGTCTGCTGTGTGTTGATGTTGTATGTTATGTTCTGTTGGGACCTTTCTATGTGTTTGGTGCAGCTAACGGTTCTGGATTCCTGTTTGCACAGGGATCCAGTCAGCAAGGCTGTGACAGGTTGGTGGAACTAATAGTTCGCCTGTCATTCCCGTAAAGCTGTATGAGTTCCCCTATTCCCAACAGCTTGGCCAGTGAGACTCCTGCTCCTCCGTGCCTAGGAGGAGTAGGTCGTCTTACCCTGACTCCTAGCGCAGGGACCGGACGGAGGGTGAGTTAGGGATCCGAGGTTCCTGCGCATGGGTCCTCCTACCTTTAAGGTCGGCCCATGCAGTTAGGAGTTAGGGTCAGGGTAGGGACGCTGTAGGAGGTGACCTGCTCCCTATCCTGTTCTCCTGGCCGAGTAGGCCTACAGCACATGGCATCGCACGGCTGAGGATTTCCCCCATCCTCAGCTGTGACACCCACAGTATGTTGTTCCCAGCCGCCACTACTTCTCCAAGAGAGCCGTGCCTTTCCTGCACAACCAAGTATCCGATAAAATCAAGTGTGCACTGCGCAACGCCATCTGTGTCAAGGTCCACCTAACCACAGATACGTGGACCAGTAAGCACGGCCAGGGACGCTATATCTCCCTAACTGCACACTGGGTAAATGTAGTGGCGGCTGGGCCCCAGGCGAAGAGCTGTTTGGCGCACGTCCTTCCGCCGCCAAGGATCGCAGGGCAACATTCTTTGCCTCCTGTTGCCTCCTCTTCCTACTCGGCTTCCTCCTCCTCTTCTTCCACCTGCTCATCCAGTCAGCCACACACCTTCACCACCAACTTCAGCACAGCCCGGGGTAAACGTCAGCAGGCCATTCTGAAACTCATATGTTTGGGGGACAGGCCCCACACCGCACAGGAGTTTTGGCGGGGTATAGAACAACAGACCGACGAGTGGTTGCTGCCGGTGAGCCTCAAGCCCGGCCTGGTGGTGTGCGATAATGGGCGAAATCTCGTTGCAGCTCTGGGACTAGCCGGTTTGACGCAAATCCCTTGCCTGGCGCATGTGCTGAATTTGGTGGTGCAGAAGTTCATTCACAACTACCCCGACATGTCAGAGCTGCTGCATAAAGTGCGGGCCGTCTGTGCGCGCTTCCGGCGTTCACATCCTGCCGCTGCTCGCCTGTCTGCGCTACAGCGTAACTTTGGCCTTCCCGTTAACCGCCTCATATGCGACGTGTCCACCAGGTGGAACTCCACCTTGCACATGCTGGACAGACTGTGCGAGCAGCAGCAGGCCATAGTGGAGTTTCAGCTGCAGCACGCACGGGTCAGTCGCACTGCGGAACAGCACCACTTCCCCACCAATGACTGGGCCTCCATGCGAGACCTGTGTGCCCTGTTGCGCTGTTTCGAGTACTCCACCAACATGGCCAGTGGCGATGACGCCGTTATCATGGTTACAATACCACTTTTATGTCTCCTTGAGAAAACACTTAGAGCGATGATGGAAGAGGAGGTGGCCCAGGAGGAGGAGGAGGAGGAAGAGAGGTCATTTTTAGCACTTTCAGGCCAGTCTCTTAGAAGTGACTCAGAGGGAGGTTTTTTGCAACAGCAGAGGCCAGGTACAAATGTGGCCAGCCAGGGCCCACAACTGGAGGACGAGGATGAGGAGGAGGTGGAGGAGGATGAGGATGAAGCATGTTCACAGCGGGGTGACACCCAAACGCAGGACGATTACGATACGCCTCCCACAGAGGACAGCTTGTCCTTACCTCTGGGCAGCCTGGCACACATGAGCGACTACATGCTGCAGTGCTTGCCCAACGACAGCAGAGTTGCCCACATTTTAACGTGTGCGGACTACTGGGTTGCCACCCTGCTGGATCCACGGTACAAAGACAATGTGCCCACCTTACTTCCTGCACTGGAGCGTGATAGGAAGATGCGCGAGTACAAGCGCACGTTGGTAGACGCGCTACTGAGAGCATTCCCAAATGTCACAGGGGAACAAGTGGAAGCCCAAGGCGAAGGCAGAGGAGGAGCAAGAGGTCGCCAATGCAGCTGTGTCACGGCCAGCTCCTCTGAGGGCAGGGTTAGCATGGCAGAGATATGGAAAAGTTTTGTCAACACGCCACAGCTAACTGCACCACCACCTGATACGAAACGTGTTAGCAGGAGGCAACATTTCACTAACATAGTGGAACAGTACGTGTGCCCACCCCTCCACGTACTGACTGATGGTTCGGCCCCATTCAACTTCTGGGTCTCCAAATTGTCCACGTGGCCAGAGCTAGCTTTTTATGCCTTGGAGGTGCTGGCCTGCCCGGCGGCCAGCGTTTTGTCTGAACGTGTATTCAGCACGGCAGGGGGCGTCATTACAGAAAACGCAGCCGCCTGTCTACAGCCAATGTGGACAAGCTGACGTTCATAAAAATGAACCAGGCATGGATCCCACAGGACCTGTCCATCCCTTGTGCAGATTAGACATTAACTACCTCCCCTTAACCATATATTATTGTACTCCAGGGCACTTCCTCATTCAATCCTATTTTCATTTTCATTTTACCATTATATTGCGGGGCAACCCAAAGTTGAATGAACCTCTCCTCTGTCTGGGTGCCGGGGCCTAAAAATATCTGACAGTGGCCTGTTCCAGTGTTGGGTGACATAAAGCATGATTCTCTGCTATGACATGAAGCCTGAATCTCTGCTATGGGACCTCTCTCCTCTGTCTGGGTGTCGGGGCCAAAATATCTGACAATGGACTGTTCCAGTTTTGGGTGACGTGAAGCATGATTCTCTGCTATGACATGAAGCCTGAATCTCTGTTATGGGACCTCTCTCCTCTGTCTGGGTGCCGGGGCCTAAATATATGACAATGGACTGTTCCAGTTTTGGCTGACGTGAAGCCTGATTCTCTGCTATGACATGAAGACTGATTGCTGACATGAAGCCTGAATCTCTGTTATGGGACCTCTCTCCTCTGCCTGGGTGCCGGGGCCTAAATATATGACAATGGACTGTTCCAGTTTTGGCTGACGTGAAGCCTGATTCTCTGCTATGACATGAAGACTGATTCTCTGCTGACATGAAGCCTGAATCTCTGTTATGGGACCTCTCTCCTCTGTCTGGGTGCCGGGGCCTAAATACACTGCTCAAAAAAATAAAGGGAACACTTAAACAACACAATGTAACTCCAAGTCAATCACACTTCTGTGAAATCAAACTGTCTACTTAGGAAGCAACACTGAGTGACAATCAATTTCACATGCTGTTGTGCAAATGGGATAGACAACAGGTGGAAATTATAGGCAATTAGCAAGTCACCCCCAATAAAGGAGTGGTTCTGCAGGTGGTGACAACAGACCATTTCTCAGTTCCTATGCTTCCTGGCTGATGTTTTGGTCACTTTTGAATGCTGGCGGTGCTTTCACTCTAGTGGTAGCATGAGACCGAGTCTACAACCCACACAAGTGGCCCAGGTAGTGCAGCTTAGCCAGGATGGCACATCAATGCGAGCTGTGGCAAGAAGGTTTGCTGTGTCTGTCAGCGTAGTGTCCAGAGCATGGAGGTGCTACCAGGAGACAGGCCAGTACATCAGGAGACGTGGAGGAGGCCGTAGGAGGGCAACAACCCAGCAGCAGGACCGCTACCTCCGCCTTTGTGCAAGGAGGAACAGGAGGAGCACTGCCAGAGCCCTGCAAAATGACATCCAGCAGGCCACAAATGTGCATGTGTCTGCTCAAGCGGTCAGAAACAGACTCCATGAGGGTGATATGAGGGCCCGACGTCCACAGGTGGCGGTTGTGCTTACAGCCCAACACCGTGCAGGACGTTTGGCATTTGCCAGAGAACACCAAGATTGGCAAATTCGCTACTGGAGCCCTGTGCTCTTCACAGATGAAAGCAGGTTCACACTGAGCACATGTGACAGACGTGACAGAGTCTGGAGACGCCATGGAGAACGTTCTGCTGCCTGCAACATCCTCCAGCATGACCGGTTTGGCATTGGGTCAGTAATGGTGTGGGGTGGCATTTCTTTGGAGGGCCGCACAGCCCTCCATGTGCTCGCCAGAGGTAGCCTGACTGCCATTAGGTACCGAGATGTGATCCTCAGACCCCTTGTGAGACCATATTCTGGTGCGGTTGGCCCTGGGTTCCTCCTAATGCAAGACAATGCTAGACCTCAAGTGGCTGGAGTGTGTCAGCAGTTCCTGCAAGACGAAGGCATTGATGCTATGGACTGGCCCGCCCGTTCCCCAGACCTGAATCCAATTGAGCACATCTGGGACATCATGTCTCGCTCTATCCACCAACGTCACGTTGCACCACAGACTGTCCAGCAGTTGGCAGATGCTTTAGTCCAGGTCTGGGAGGAGATCCCTCAAGAGACCGTCCGCCACCTCATCAGGAGCATGCACAGGCGTTGTAGGGAGGTCATACAGGCACGTGGAGGCCACACACACTACTGAGCCTCATTTTGACTTGTTTTAAGGACATTACATCAAAGTTGGATCAGCCTGTAGTGTGTTTTTCCACTTTAATTTTGAGTGTGACTCCAAATCCAGACCTCCATGGGTTGAAAAATTTGATTTCCATTTTTTTATTTTTGTGTGATTCTGTTGTTTTGTGTGATATTTCAGAAGAATATTTAATTAATTCAGATCTAGGATGTGTTATTTTTGTGTTCCCTTAATTTTTTTGAGCAGTGTATATGACAATGGACTGTTCCAGTTTTGGCTGACGTGAAGCCTGATTCTCTGCTATGACATGAAGACTGATTCTCTGCTGACATGAAGCCTGAATCTCTGTTATGGGACATCTCTCCTCTGTCTGGGTGCCGGGGCCTAAATATATGACAATGGACTGTTCCAGTTTTGGCTGACGTGAAGCCTGATTCTCTGCTATGACATGAAGACTGATTCTCTGCTGACATGAAGCCTGAATCTCTGTTATGGGACCTCTCTCCTCTGTCTGGGTGCCGAGGCCTAAATATATGACAATGGACTGTTCCAGTTTTGGCTGACGTGAAGCCTGATTCTCTGCTATGACTTGAAGACTGATTCTTTGCTGACATGAAGCCTGAATCTCTGTTATGGGACCTCTCTCCTCTGTCTGGGTGCCGGGGCCTAAATATATGACAATGGACTGTTCCAGTTTTGGCTGACGTGAAGCCTGATTCTCTGCTATGACTTGAAGACTGATTCTCTGCTCACATGAAGCCTGAATCTCTGTTATGGGACCTCTCTCCTCTGTCTGGGTGCCGGGGCCTAAATAGATGACAATGGACTGTTCCAGTTTTGGCTGACGTGAAGCCTGATTCTCTGCTATGACATAAAGACTGATTGTCTGCTGACATGAAGCCTGATTCTCTGCTATGGGACCTCTCTCCAATTGATATTGGTTAATTTTTATTTATTTTTATTTTTATTTTTATTCTTTTCCCTATCCACATATGTTTGCAGGGGATTTAACTACATTTTGCTACCTTTTGCAGCCCTCTAGCCCTTTCCTGGGCTGTTTTACAGCCTTTTTAGTGCCGAAAAGTTCGGGTCCCCATTGACTTCAATAGGGTTCGGGTTCGGGACGAAGTTCGGGTCGGGGTTGGATCCCGAACCCGAACATTTCCGGGAAGTTCGGCTGAACTTCTCGAACCCGAACATCCAGATGTTCGCTCAACTCTAATTATAAGTATTGTTGTTTAATTCCAAAATAAAGGATTGTAAACTGGTTTCGTTACCCTTCCAGATCAGGATGACATCGTCGATGTATCTACGCCAGAGCACCAGGTTGCCCCCTCTATTGGGATCAATAAATAAATCTTCCCAATAGGCCAAAAATAAATTTGCATAACTGGGGGCAAACCTGGTACCCATGGCGGTTCCCCTGATCTGGAGGTAATAATTTTTTTCAAAAAAGAAATAGTTATGTTCCAGTATATGTCTTACTCCCTCTGTAATGAATCCTAGTTGTTCCTGTTTAAAATTTTCTTTCCCTAGTTG